>NC_081402.1:1633278-1953096 GCF_030684315.1 Stegostoma tigrinum
AGGGGGAAGAGGGAGAGAGCGTGAGGGGGGGGAGAGAGCGAGAGAGAGAGAGAGAGAGCCTGAGGTGGGAAGAGAGAGAGCGTGAGGGGAAAGAGAAAGAGAGCGTGAGGGGGGATGATGGAGAGTGTGAGGGGGAAAGAGAGAGAGAGAGAATGACTGGGGGAGAGACAGAGAGAGAGAGAGCGTGAGGGGGGGACGAGAGAGAGAGCGTGAGGGGGGATGAGAGAGAGAGCGTAAGTGGGAAGAGAGAGACAGAGAGAGGGAGAGAGCGTGAGGGGGCAAGAGAGACAGAGAGAACGTGAGGGGGGAAGAGAGAGAGAGAACGTGAGGGGGGAAGAGAGAGAGAGAAAGCGTGAGGGGGGAAGAGGGAGAGAGAACGTGAGGGGGGGAAGAGAGAGAGAGAAAGCGTAAGGGGGGAAGAGAGAGAGAGAGAGCGTTGTGGGGGGGAAGTGAGAGAGCATGAGGGGGGAAGAGAAAGAGCGTGAGGGGGAAAGAGAGAGAGAGAGAGAGCGAGCGTGAGGGGGGAAGAGAGAGAGAGAGAGCGTGAGGGGGGAAGAGAGCGAGCGTGAGGGGGAAAGAGAGAGAGAGAGAGTGTGAGGGGGGAAAAGAGAGAGAGAGTGTGAGGGGGGAAGAGACAGAGAGAGGGAGAGCGTGAGGGGGAAAGAGAAAGAGAGCGTGCGGAGGATGATGGAGAGCGTGAGGGGGAAAGAGAGACACAGAGAGCGAGAGAGCGTGATGGGGGAAGAGAGAGAGAGCGTGAGGGGGGGAGAGAGAGAGAGCGTGAGGGGGGGAGAGAGAGAGTGTGTGAGGGGGGAAGAGAGAGCGGAGAGCGTGAGGGGGGAAGAGAGAGAGAGCGTGAGGAGGGAGAGAGCTAGAGAGAGAGAGAGAGCGAGAGGGGGGAAGAGAGAGAGAGAGAGCGTGAGGGGGGATGATGGAGAGCGTGAGGGGGAAAGAGAGACACAGAACGAGAGAGCGTGAGGGGGGAAAGAGAGAGAGAGAGTGAGGGGGAAAGAGAGAGAGAGCGTGAGGGGGGAGAGAGAGAGAGCGCGAGAAGGGGAAAGACAGAGACAAAGAGAGAGGGAGGAGCGTGAGGGCGGAAGATAGAGAGAGAGAGAGAGAGAATGGAAAGAGAGAGAGAGAGAGAGTGCGTGAGGGGGGAAGAGGGTGAGCGTGAGGGGGAAAGAGAGAGACAGAGAGGGGGAAAGAGAGAGACAGAGAGAGGGAGAGCGTGAGGGGGAAGAGAGAGAGAGAGAGCGTGAGGGGGAAAGAGAGAGAGAGAGAGAGAGCAAGAGGGGGGAAGAGAGAGAGAGAGAGCGTGTGGGGGAAAGAGAGCGAGAGAGGGAGAGAGCGTGAGGGGGGAAAGAGAGAGGGAGCGTGAGGGGGGGAGAGAGAGAGAGCGCGAGAAGGGGAAAGACAGAGACAAAGAGAGAGGGAGAGAGCGTGAGGGCGGAAGATAGAGAGAGAGAGAGAGAGAATGGGAAAGAGAGAGAGAGAGAGAGAGTGCGTGAGGGGGGAAGAGGGTGAGCGTGAGGGGGAAAGAGAGAGACAGAGAGAGGGAGAGCGTGAGGGGGAAGAGAGAGAGAGAGAGCGTGAGGGGGAAAGAGAGAGAGACCGTGAGGGGGGATGATGGAGAGCGTGAGGGGGGAAGAGAGACAGAGAGAGCGTGAGGGGGGAAGAGAGAGAGAGAGAGAGAGCAAGAGGGGGGAAGAGAGAGAGAGAGGGAGAGAGCGTGAGGGGGAAAGAGAGAGGGAGAGAGCATGAGGAGGGAAGAGAGAGAGAGAAAGCGTGAGGGGGGGAAGAGGGAGAGAGAGCGTGAGGGGGGAAGAGGGAAAGAGAGCGTGAGAGGGGGAAGAGGGAAAGAGAGCGTGAGGGGGGGAAGAGAGAGAGAGAGAGAGCGTGAGGGGGGGAAGAGAGAGAGAGAAAGCGTGAGGGGGGTAGAGGGAGACAGAGAGAGAGAGCGTAAGGGGGAAGAGAGAGAGAGAGAGAGCAACGTGGGGGGGGGGAAGTGAGAAAGCATGAGGGGGGGAAGAGAAAGAGCGTGAGGGGGAAAGAGAGAGAGAGAGAGAGAGTGTGAGGGGGCAAGAGAGAGATAAAGAGCGTGAGGTGGGAAGAGAGAGAGCGTGAGGTGGAAGAGGGAGAGAGAGCGTGAGGGGGGGAGAGAGAGAGAGAGCGTGAGGGGGGAAGAGAGAGAGAGAGCGTGAGGGGGGAAGAGTGAGATAGAGAGAGAGCGTGAGGGGGGAAGAGAGAGAGAGAGTGTGAGGGGGGAAGAGAGAGAGAATGTGAGGGGGAAAGAGAGACACAGAGCGAGAGAGCGTGAGGGGTGAAGAGAGAGAGAGAGTGTGAGGGGGCAAGAGAGAGATAAAGAGCGTGAGGTGGGAAGAGAGAGAGCGTGAGGTGGGAAGAGGGAGAGAGAGCGTGAGGGGGGGAGAGAGAGAGAGAGAGAGAGTGAGGGGGGAAGACAGAGAGAGATAGCGTGAGGGGGGAAGAGAGAGAGATAGAGCGAGCGTGAGGGGGTGAGAGAGAGAGAGAGAGCGTGAGGGGGGAAGAGAGAGAGAGAGCGTGAGGGGTAAGAGAGAGAGAGAGCGTGAGGGGGGAAGAGTGAGATAGAGAGAGAGCGTGAGGGGGGAAGAGAGAGAGAGAGTGTGAGGGGGGAAGAGAGAGAGAATGTGAGGGGGAAAGAGAGACACAGAGCGAGGAGAGCGTGAGGGGTGAAGAGAGAGAGAGAGTGTGAGGGGGCAAGAGAGAGATAAAGAGCGTGAGGTGGGAAGAGAGAGAGCGTGAGGTGGGAAGAGGGAGAGAGAGCGTGAGGGGGGGGAGGAGAGAGAGAGAGAGAGAGTGAGGGGGGAAGACAGAGAGAGATAGCGTGAGGGGGGAAGAGAGAGAGATAGAGCGAGCGTGAGGGGGTAAGAGAGAGAGAGAGTGTGAGGGGGGGAAGAGTGAGATAGAGAGAGAGCGTGAGGGGGGAAGAGAGAGAGAGAGCGTGAGGGGGTAAGAGAGAGAGAGAGTGTGAGGGGGGAAGAGTGAGATAGAGAGAGAGCGTGAGGGGTGAAGAGAGAGAGAGAGCGTGAGGTGGGGAGAGAGAGAGACAGAGCGTGAAGGGGGGCAGAGAGAGAGAAAGCGTGAGGGGGGAAGAGAGAGAGAGCGTGAGGGGGGAAGAGAGAGAGCGTGAAGGGGGGCAGAGAGAGAGAAAGCGTGAGGGGGGAAGAGAGAGAGAGCGTGAGGGGGGCAGAGAGAGAGCGTGAGGGGGAAAGAGAGAGAGCGTGAGGTGGGAAGAGGGAGAGAGAGCGTGAGGGGGGGAGAGAGAGAGAGAGAGAGAGTGAGGGGGGAAGACAGAGAGAGATAGCGTGAGGGGGGAAGAGAGAGAGATAGAGCGAGCGTGAGGGGGTAAGAGAGAGAGAGAGTGTGAGGGGGAAGAGTGAGATAGAGAGAGAGCGTGAGGGGGGAAGAGAGAGAGAGAGCGTGAGGGGGTAAGAGAGAGAGAGAGTGTGAGGGGGGAAGAGTGAGATAGAGAGAGAGCGTGAGGGGTGAAGAGAGAGAGAGAGCGTGAGGTGGGGAGAGAGAGAGACAGAGCGTGAGGGGGGAAGAGAGAGAGAGCGTGAGGTGGGGAGAGAGAGAGAGAGCGCGTGAGGGGGGAAGAGAGAGAGCGTGAAGGGGGGCAGAGAGAGAGAAAGCGTGAGGGGGGAAGAGAGAGAGAGCGTGAGGGGGGCAGAGAGAGAGCGTGAGGGGGAAAGAGAGAGAGCGTCAGGGGGGAAGAGAGAGAGTGAGAGAGAGAGAGCGTGAGGGGGAAAGAGAAAGAGAGCGTGAGGGGGAAAGAGAGACACAGAGAGCGAGAGAGCGTGAGGAGGGAAGAGAGAGAAAGCGTGAGGGGGAAAGAGAGAGAGAGAGACAGCGTGTGTGGGGACGAGAGAGAGAGAGCGTGAGGTGGGGGTGAGAAAGTGAGAGAGAGAGAGAGAGAGAGGTGGAAGAGACAGAGGGATAAGCAAGAGAGAGAGAGAGCGTGAGGTGAATAGAGAGAGAGCGAGAGCGTGAGGGGGGAAGAGAGCGAGAGCGTGACGGGGGAAGAGAGAGAGTGTGAGGGGGGGAAGAGAGAGAGCGTGACGGGGAAGAGAGAGCGTGAGCGGGGGAAGAGAGAGAGCGTGACGGGGAAGAGAGAGAGAGCTTGAGGGGGCAAGAGAGAGAGAGAGAGAGAACGTGAGGTGGGAAGAGAGAGAGAGAGCGTGAGGGGGAAGAGAGAGAGAGAGTGTGAGGGTGGAAGACAGAGAGAAAGAGAGAGTGAGAACACGTGAGGGGGTGGGGGAGAGAGAGAGAGATAGCGTGAGGAGGTAAGAGAGAGAGAGAGAGCGAGCGTGAGGGGGGAAGAGAGAGAGAGAGCGAGAATGAGGGGGAAGAGAGGGAGAGAGCGTGAGGGGGGAAGAGAGAGAGAGCATGAGCAGGGATGAGAGAGAGAGAGTTGGGGGTGCGAAGAGAGAGAGGAGGGGTGAAGGGAGAGAGGGCGGAAGAGAGAGAGTGAGCGTGAGGCGGAAGAGGGGGTGAGAGAGTGTGAGGGGGTAGACAGAGATGCGGGGAGATAGAGGTAGTGCGAGAGTGGGAGGGGGGAGAGAGAGAGAGGCTGTGTTGGGAGGGAAGAGAGAGAGGCCGAGAGTGTGCGAGGGAGGACAGAGAGTGCGAGGGAGGACAGAGAGCGTGAGAGGGGTAGAGAGAGGTGGAGAGGGAAGAATCGAGAGTGTGAGCGGGGAAGAAAGTGAGAGTATGTGGGGGGAGCGAGAAGCAGAGAGCGCATGAGGCGGGGAAAAGAGAGTGAGAGTGCGGGGGTGGAAAGAGAGAGAGAGACTGCGTAGCGGGAGAAATGGGGAGAGAGAGAGGCAGAGAGAGTGTGGTGGGGGTAGAGAGGCGGGGAGAGTGTGAGGGGGAGAGAGAGGCGGGGAGAGTGTGAGGGGAGAGAGAGGCGGGGAGATTGTGAGGGGGGAGAGAGAGGCGGGGAGAGTGTGAGGGGGAGAGAGAGGCGGGGAGAGTGTGATGGGGGGGAGAGAGAGAGGGAGAGAGAGAGAGCGTATGGGAGTGTGCGGAGAGAGTGTGTGAGAGGGAGGAGGGCGAGGGGGTGGAAGTGTATGAGATGTTGCTCGGTGATTCGTTTGTGCTTTAGTTCTTCTGGCCACGATCTCCTTCCCCGCTCAGTTTCCCGAGCCCCTTAGAAAGCGTTTTCCCCATAAGGACTTCCTTGTGCTGAGCAATCGCACTGCAGAGGGGTAGCAAGGCCTGACTCCCACCGAGAGTCCCTGCTGCTGTACGGGAGCTCTCGCTGGTGAGTGGGTCACTGAGCCGCCGACTTCATTGCCCAGAAACTTTGAGGTTAGGCGTTGGGATGTGTTGCTGAGGTCGGACGGGACATTAGGAGAGGGCCAGTTCTGGAGCACTCTATCCAGTTATGGGCAGGATTGGGGATGTGAGGCTTCAGGACAGATTTACCAGGATGTGGCTGGGAATGGAGGATTTGAGTGTTGGGGAGAGGGCTCTTTCACTGGAGTGTAAGAAGTTGACCTTTATAAAGGTTGTTGTAAAATCATGATGGGGTACCGATAAGCTTTCCCGTCGAGTGGAGGACATCTCAAGATGAGGGGACATATCAAGATATGGGACATATTTTGAAACTGAGAGGAGAAAGATTTCAAAGAAGACACTGTGATCTGTGTGTGGGATGGACTTCCAGAGGGAGCAGGGGATGTGGGTCCAGTTCTAACATTTCTTAAAAAAAAAGACATTTTTGAAGAAGAAATGCCCGGGTGAGATATGGGTGAAGTGCAGGGAAGTAGGACTACTTTAGTCTGGGATTCTGTTTGGCACAGACTGGTTGGTAACACAGCGTTCAAGGTGTGGAGCTGATGAACACAGCAGGCCAAGCAGCATTTTAGGAGCAGCAAATGACGTTTCGGGCCGAGACCCTTCATCAGACCGAAACGTCAGCTTTTGTGCTCCTAAGATGCTGCTTGGCCTGCTGTGTTCACCCAGCTCCACACTTTGTTATCCTGAATAGCTGGGGCTATTTTCCCAGAACTGAGTGACCTTGTAGCGGTTTGTAAAATCATGATGGACATGCACAGAATCCCGACAGTGTGGAAACAGGCCCTTCAGCCCAACAAGTCCACACTGACCCTCAGAGTATTCCACCCAGGCCCATTTAAAGTCACCCTAACCCGCACATCCCTGGGCACTACGGGACAATTTAGCACGGCCAGTCCCACCCTTACCTGCACATCCCTGGGCACTATGGGACAATTTAGCACGGGCCAATCCCACCCTAACCCGCACATCCCTGGGCACTACGGGACAATTTAGCACGGCCAGTCCCACCCTTACCTGCACATCCCTGGGCACTATGGGACAATTTAGCACGGCCAATCCCACCCTAACCTGCACATCCCTGGGCACTACGGGACAATTTAACACGACCAGTCCCACCCTACCTGCACATCCCAGGGCACTACGGGACAATTTAGCACGGCCAATCCCGCCCTAACCCGCACACCCCTGGGCACTACGGGACATTTAGCACGGCCAATCCCACCCTAACCTGCACATCTTTGGACTGTGGGAGGAAACTGGAGCCCCCGCAGGAAACCCACGCAGACATGGGGAGAACATGCAAACTCCCACACAGACACCTGCCAGAGGGTGGAATCGAAGCCGGGTCCCTGGCGCTGTGAGGCAGCAGTGCCAATCACCAAGCCACCATGCCACCCCTTCATTTTTTAAATTTGGATAAATGCGAGGTCTTGTATTTCACCAAAACAAAGAAGGTCAGGATTAATACAAATAATGGTGGGACCCTGGGTAAACACGGGCACCCAGGGATAGTAGGAACTGCAGATGCTGGAGAATCCAAGATAACAGGGCACAGAGCTGAAGGAAGTCAGCAGGCCAAGCAGCATCAGAGGAGCAGGAAAGCTGGCATTTCGGGCCTGAACCCAGGGGTTCAGGTGCGTATTGTGTTTGACCGTTGTGTCCCAGGTAGCCGTGATCTGGAGATGCTGGCGTTGGAATGGGATGGGCAAGGACAGGAATCACATGGGTCTTCCCCACCCCCAGGGTAGGGTAGTCCAGACTACAGGGGCATAGGTGGGAGGGAATGATTTCGAAGGGATGTAAGGGGAAACTTTTTCACGCAGGTGTATGGAAAGACCAGGGAGTGTCAGAAGTTGGTTCAAAGGCAACATTTAAAAGGCACCTGGATGGGGCCATGGACGAAGAAGGGTTTAGAGGGATAGGGCGCCCAATACTGGCAAACGGGATTAATTTGGGATATCTGGGTCGGCATGGGCGCGTTGGGCCGAAGGGCCTGTCTGTGACTGAGCTGCATTGTTCTGAATCAGTTAATCAGTGACCTTGTGTGGGTGTTATCGCTCATGAACTCTTCCGGGCACCACCTCAGAGAGATGTTTCCGTGTGAGCTCAAATCTAGTGCTGAGAGGAGGGGGAGACGTTTCCTGTGTGGTCCAATTGTTGCCCTCCCATTCTCACTTGGAGACAATCCTCTGACGCCAATATCCTAACGGATCCCAACTTGAATTTAGTGCTGCTGCTTTCGATTCACTCGATCCGTCCTCCACAGAAATCCCTCAGACCAATCCTGGAACCATAGCTCCTCCAACAGTGATCAACCAGCTTTATCCTCAAATTTTAACTCCTTCCAACATTTGAAGAGGTTATTGCTTCAGACGCACTTTGATGCTCAAGAGACTGCGAGTTCCCTGATCTGCCAAGTACCTGCGCACAGCCAGTATTCCTCCAAAAACTCTTCAGGCTGTCCCAACTCTTTGCCTCATCAAAGGGAAACAAAGTAAAGCTCCCTCTACACTGTTTCCCCCATCAAACACTCCCAGGGACAGGGGCAGCACGGGGTTAGACACAGAGTAAAGCTCCCTCCACACTGTCCACCCCCCCATCAAACCGTCCCAGGGACAGGGACGGCACGGGGTTGGGTACAGAGTAGAGCTCCCTCTACACTGTCCCCCATCAAACGCTCCCAGGAGCTGTAGTGAGACACACTGCTTTCCAGTCAGTTCCCTCTCGGAGAGAAGTTGTGTGTTTATGCTGCCTGCCGGATAGATGTGGTGATGTTTGGGGTCGGAGTACGGGCTCAGAGTGAGCTAGAGTAACCCACGGGTAGCCGAACAATCACGGGACGCTGTTCATTTCCTTGTGGGCGTCCACCGTACCCGTGTCTCTCTACACTTGTTGCAATCTTCCAGGCCCAGTCCGAGAGGAGCGGGGTGAGAGCTGAGGGTTCCCTAAAGCACAGGAACACACACACACATCCTTCCGAGACTGGCACATTTCCCCCTCGCTGAGAATCAGCCTGCAAGTCCCAACTGACTGGTTAACCCTTCGGTGTCTTCGAACAAGTTGATACCCCAAGTCCACTCTTTGCAGGGAGCCCCACGCTGCGACTCTCCTCCCTCCCCCTGTCCGTCCCCACTTATCCTCCCTCTGCCCCCACAGACAGGAACGGCTGCTGTTTCAGACTCTCACTGCAGGCCCACACGGCCATGGACCAAGTGCTGGGGAATTGGATTTGTTTAGGTGGATGTTTGAAATTGGGGCAGAATTAATGTGCCAATTCCGCTCGCTGTATGTCCACATCATCCTTTAAATCACTCACCACTCTCCCCTCCCACCCCAGCGCTTGTGTTACTGACTGTATTCCGACTGATGTTAATCCCTCTCCCTCACACTGTCACTCAGTAACCCCGCTCTCCCCCTCAGCGCCCTGTGTTACTGACTGTATCCCTGCTGATGTTAATCCCTCTCCCTCACACTGTCACTCAGTAACCCCTCTCTCCCCCAGGGCCCTGTGTTACTGACTGTATCCCTACTGATGTTAATCCCTCTCCCTCACACTGTCACTCAGTAACCCCTCTCCCCCCCAGAGCCCTGTGTTACTGACTGTATCCCTACTGATGTTAATCCCTCTCCCTCACACTGTCACTCAGTAACCCTCTCCCCCCCAGCGCCCTGTGTTACTGACTGTATCCCTAGTGATGTTAATCCAGTTCCCTCACACTGTCACTCAGTAACCCCTCTCCCCCCCAGCGCCCTGTGTTACTGACTGTATCCCTACTGATGTTAATCCCTCTCCCTCACACTGTCACTCAGTAACCCCTCTCCCCCCCAGCGCCCTGTGTTACTGACTGTATCCCTACTGATGTTAATCCCTCTCCCTCACACTGTCACTCAGTAACCTCTCTCCCCCCCAGCACCCTGTGTTACTGACTGTATCCCTACTGATGTTAATCCCTCTCCCTCACACTGTCACTCAGTAACCCTCTCCCCCCCAGCGCCCTGTGTTACTGACTGTATCCCTACTGATGTTAATCCAGTTCCCTCACACTGTCACTCAGTAACCCCTCTCCCCCCCAGCGCCCTGTGTTACTGACTGTATCCCTACTGATGTTAATCCCTCTCCCTCACACTGTCACTCAGTAACCCCTCTCCCCCCAGCGCCCTGTGTTACTGACTGTATCCCTACTGATGTTAATCCCTCTCCCTCACACTGTCACTCAGTAACCCCTCTCCCCCCCAGCGCCCTGTGTTACTGACTGTATCCCTACTGATGTTAATCCCTCTCCCTCACACTGTCACTCAGTAACCCCTCTCCCCCCCAGCGCCCTGTGTTACTGACTGTATCCCTACTGATGTTAATCCCTCTCCCACACACTGTCACTCAGGTAACCCCTCTCCCCCCCCAGCGCCCTGTGTTACTGACTGTATCCCTACTGATGTTAATCCCTCTCCCTCACACTGTCACTCAGTAACCCCTCTTCCCCCCAGCGCCCTGTGTTACTGACTGTATCCCTACTGATGTTAATCCCTCTCCCTCACACTGTCACTCAGTAACCCCTCTCCCCCCCAGCGCCCTGTGTTACTGACTGTATCCCTACTGATGTTAATCCCTCTCCCTCACACTGTCACTCAGTAACCTCTCTCCCCCCCAGCGCCCTGTGTTACTGACTGTATCCCTCCTGATGTTAATCCCTCTCCCTCACACTGTCACTCAGTAACCCCTCTCCCCCCCCCCCAGCGCCCTGTGTTACTGACTGTATCCCTACTGATGTTAATCCCTCTCCCTCACACTGTCACTCAGTAACCCCCTCTCCCCCCCAGCGCCCTGTGTTACTGACTGTATCCCTACTGATGTTAATCCCTCTCCCTCACACTGTCACTCAGTAACCCCTCTCCCCCCCAGCGCCCTGTGTTACTGACTGTATCCCTACTGATGTTAATCCCTCTCCCTCACACTGTCACTCAGTAACCCCTCTCCCCCCAGAGCCCTGTGTTACTGACTGTATCCCTACTGATGTTAATCCCTCTCCCTCACACTGTCACTCAGTAACCCCTCCCCCCCCAGCGCCCTGTGTTACTGACTGTATCCCTACTGATGTTAATCCCTCTCCCTCACACTGTCACTCAGTAACCCCTCTCCCCCCCAGCGCCCTGTGTTACTGACTGTATCCCTACTGATGTTAATCCCTCTCCCTCACACTGTCACTCAGTAACCCCTCTCCCCCCCAGCGCCCTGTGTTACTGACTGTATCCCTGCTGATGTTGATCACACTGAACCGCTCTTGAATGAGTTAACATGTTCCCCATTGATGTTGAGCTGGGAATTGTTGGGATTCTCTCACGGAAACATGCTGATGAGGTTTTGTCTTGAGTTTTTTTCCAAATTGAAACCGGAAGCGGCTCTTAATGCGCACTCTGATTCCTTTTGCTTGGAACTCGGCTGACTTTTCCACACATCCTTTTCCTGATTAAATTCCGTGCAATGAGGAATTGCAGGGCTCGGTCTCACAGTTTGGCAACTTCAGATGGAAAGCGACACTCGCATTGCGAGTTTGGGATTTTAACGGCAAGTGTTTTTCCCGCTGTTTCAGTGGGCAGGTGAATGGAGAAAGCAGGTCAGCTGGAGAGGTCACTCTGCAAGTCTTCCACAGTGTAGGGGGAGGGGGGAGGGGGGAGGGGTAGAGGGGGAGGGGGGGAGGGGGGAGGGGGGAGGGGGGAGAGGGGGAGGGGGTAGGGGGGGGGAGGGGGTAGGGGGGGAGGGGGTAGGGGGGGTGGGGAGGGGGTAGAGGGGTAGGGGGAGGGGGTGGGGGGGGGAGGGGGTAGGGGGGGGTGGGGAGGGGGGTAGGGGGGGGTGGGGAGGGGGTGGGGGGGTGAGGGGTAGGGGGGGTGGGGAGGGGTAGGGGGAGGGGGGAGGGGGGGAGGGGGTAGGGGGGGTGGGGAGGGGGGGAGGGGGTAGGGGGGGTGGGGGGAGGGGGTAGGGGGGGTGGGGAGGGGGGGAGAGGGGTGGGGAGGGGGGGAGAGGGGTGGGGAGGGGGGGAGGGGGTAGGGGGGGTGGGGGGAGGGGGTATGGGGGGGTGGGGGTAGGGGTTAGGGGTAGGGGGGGTGGGGGAAGGGGGTAGGGGGGAAGGGGGTAGGGGGAAGGGAGGAGGGGGTAGGGGGGAAGGGGGGAGGGGGTAGGGGGGGGACAGGGCTGGGGGGGGCGGACGGGGCTGGGGGGGGGACAGGGAGGGGGCGGGGGGGGACAGGGAGGGGGCGGGCGGGGGGGACGGGGACGGGGGGGGGACGGGGACGGGGAGGGGGCGGGGACGGGGAGGGGGCGGGGGGGACAGGGACGGGGAGGGGGCGGGGGGGACAGGGACGGGGGGGGGGACGGGGACAGGGAGGGGGCGGGGGGGACAGGGACGGGGGGGGGACGGGGACGGGGAGGGGGCGGGGGGGGGACGGGGAGGGGGCGGGGGGGGGGACAGGGACGGGGGGGAACAGGGACAGGGAGGGGCGGGGGGGGACAGGGAGGGGGCGGGGGGGGGGACAGGGAGGGGGCGGGGGGGGGGGACAGGGAGGGGGCGGGGGGGGGGACAGGGAGGGGGCGGGGGGGGGGACAGGGAGGGGGCGGGGAACAGGGACAGGGAGGGGGCGGGGGGGGACAGGGACGGGGGGGGAACAGGGGACAGGGACGGGGGGGGAACAGGGACAGGGACGGGGGGGGAACAGGGACAGGGAGGGGGCGGGGGGGGACAGGGAGGGGGCGGGGGGGGACAGGGAGGGGGGGGGAACAGGGAGGGGGGGGGAACAGGGACGGGGGGGGGAACAGGGACAGGGAGGGGGCGGGGGGGGACAGGGACGGGGGGGGAACAGGACAGGGAGGGGGGCGGGGGGGACAGGGAGGGGGCGGGGGGGGACAGGGACAGGGCTGGGGGGGGACAGGGACGGGGGGGGACAGGGACGGGGTGGGAACAGGGACAGGGAGGGGGCGGGGGGGAAAGGGACAGGGCGGGGGGGAAAGGGACAGGGCTGGGGGGGGACAGGGACGGGGGGGGACAGGGCTGGGGGGGGGACAGGACAGGGCTGGGGGGGACAGGGACGGGGGGGGGAACAGGGAGGGGGCGGGGGGGGACAGGGAGGGGGCGGGGGGGACAGGGACGGGGGGGAACAGGGACAGGGCTGGGGGGGGGACAGGGACGGGGGGGGGAACAGGACAGGGAGGGGGCGGGGGGGACAGGGAGGGGCGGGGGGGGACAGGGAGGGGGAACAGGGACAGAGGGGCGGCTGGGGGGACAGGGACAGGGAGGGGGAACAGGGACAGGGGGCGGCTGGGGGGGGACAGGGAGGGGGCTGGGGTGGACAGGACAGGGGGGCGGCTGGGGGGGACAGGGAGGGGACTGGGGGGGACAGGGACAGGGATGGGGAACAGGGACAGGGGGGGCGGCTGGGGGGGGGACAGGGAGGGGGCTGGGGGGACAGGGACAGGGAGGGGGAACAGGGACAGGGAGGGGGCTGGGGGGACAGGGACAGGGAGGGGGAACAGGGACAGGGGGGGCGGCTGGGGGGGGACAGGGAGGGGGCTGGGGGGGACAGGGACAGGGAGGGGGAACAGGGACAGGGGGGCGGGCTGGGGGGGACAGGGAGGGGGCTGGGGGGGGACAGGGACAGGGGGGCGGCTGGGGGGGGACAGGGACAGGGAGGGGGAACAGGGACAGGGGGGCGGCTGGGGGGGGACAGGAGGGGGCTGGGGGGGGACAGGGAGGGGGCTGGGGGGGGACAGGGACAGGGAGGGGGAACAGGGACAGGGAGGGGGCTGGGGGGGGACAGGGAGGGGGCTGGTGGGGGGACAGGGACAGGAGGGGGGACAGGGACAGGGAGGGGGAACAGGGACAGGGAGGGGGCTGGGGGGGGACAGGGAGGGGGAACAGGGACAGGGAGGGGGAACAGGGACAGGGAGGGGGCTGGGGGGGGGGAGACAGGGACAGGGAGGGGGAACAGGGACAGGGAGGGGGCTGGGGGGGGAGACAGGGACAGGGAGGGGGCTGGGGGGGGGAGACAGGGACAGGGAGGGGAGACAGGGACAGGGAGGGGGAACAGGGACAGGGAGGGGGCTGGGGGGGACAGGGAGGGGGCTGGGGGGGACAGGGACAGGGAGGGGGAACAGGGACAGGGAGGGGGAACAGGGACAGGGAGGGGGACAGGGACAGGGAGGGGGCTGGGGGGGACAGGGAGGGGCTGGGGGGACAGGGACAGGGAGGGGGAACAGGGACAGGGAGGGGGCTGGGGGGGACAGGGAGGGGGCTGGGGGGGACAGGGACAGGGAGGGGGAACAGGGACAGGGGGGCGGCTGGGGGGGGGACAGGGAGGGGGCTTTGGGGGGACAGGGACAGGGAGGGGGAACAGGGACAGGGGCGGCTGGGGGGGGACAGGGAGGGGGCTGGGGGGGACAGGGACAGGGAGGGGGAACAGGGACAGGGGGGCGGCTGGGGGGGGGACAGGGGGGCGGCTGGGGGGGACAGGGAGGGGGCTGGGGGGGGACAGGGAGGGGGCTGGGGGGGACAGGGAGGGGGAACAGGGACAGGGAGGGGGGCTGGGGGGGGGAGACAGGGACAGGGAGGGGGGAACAGGGACAGGGAGGGGGAACAGGGACAGGGAGGGGGCTGGGGGGGAGGAGAGGGACAGGGACAGGGAGGGGGAACAGGGACAGGGAGGGGGAACGTGGACAGGGAGGGGGCTGGGGGGGGTACAGGGGACAGGGAGGGGGAACAGGGACAGGGAGGGGGCTGGGGGGGGGGACAGGGACAGGGAGGGGGAACAGGGACAGGAGGGGGCTGGGGGGAGGACAGGGACAGGGGAGGGGGAACAGGGACTGGGGGGGCGACAGGGAGGGGAACAGGGACAGGCAGGGGGCTGGTCTGGGAGACAGGGAGGGGGAACAGGGACAGGGAGGGGGCTGGGGGGGGGAGACAGGGACAGGGAGGGGGAACAGGGACAGGGAATGGGAACAGGGGCAGGGAGGGGGCTGGGTGGGGGAGACAGGGACAGGGAGGGGGGACAGGGAGGGGGGACAGGGAGGGGGCTGGGGGGTGACAGGGACGGGGGTGGACAGGGACAGGGAGGGGGCTTGGGGGGGGACAGGGAGGGGGCTGGGGGGGGGTGACAGGGACAGGGACGGGCTTGGGGGGGGACAGGGACGGGGCTGGGGGGGGGAACAGGGGCAGGGACGGGGCTCGGGGGGGGACAGGGACGGGGCTGGGGGGGGTACAGGGATGGGGCTGGGTGGGGGCACAGGGACAGGGAGGGGGCTGGGGGTGGGACAGGGACAGGGAGGGGGCTGGGGGGTGACAGGGAGGGGGCTGGGGCACAGGGAGGGGGCTGGGGGGGGGACAGGGACAGGGAGGGGGAACAGGGTCAGGGAGGGGGCTGGGGGGGACAGGGACAGGGCGGGGGCTGGGGGGGGACAGGGACGGGGCTGGGTGGGGGACAGGGACAGGGAGGGGGAACAGGGACAGGGAGGGGGCTGGGGGGGGGAAAGGGACAGGGAGGGGGAACAGGGACAGGGAGGGGGCTGGGGCTGGGGGGGGACAGGGAGGGGGAACAGGGACAGGGAGGGGGCTGGGGCTGGGGGGGGACAGGGACGGGGCTGGGTGGGGGACAGGGACAGGGAGGGGGAACAGGGACAGGGAGGGGGCTGGGGGGGGACAGGGACAGGGAGGGGAACAGGGACAGGGAGGGGGCTGGGGGGGGACAGGGACAGGGAGGGGGAACAGGGACAGGGAGGGGGCTGGGGGGGAGGACAGGGACAGGGAGGGGGAACAGGGACTGGGGGGGGGGACAGGGAGGGGGAACAGGGACAGGGAGGGGGCTGGGGGGGAGGACAGGGACAGGGAGGGGGAACAGGGACTGGGGGGGGCGACAGGGAGGGGGAACAGGGACAGGGAGGGGGCTGGGGGGGAGGACAGGGACAGGGAGGGGGAACAGGGACAGGGAGGGGGCTGGGGGGGGGACAGGGACAGGGAGGGGGAACAGGGACAGGGAGGGGGCTGGGGGGGGGACAGGGACAGGGAGGGGGAACAGGGACAGGGAGGGGGCTGGGGGGGGCACAGGGACAGGGAGGGGGAACAGGGACAGGGACGGGGCTGGGGTGGGGACAGGGACGGGTCTGGGTGGGGGACAGGGACAGGGAGGGGGCTGGGGGGGGACAGGGACGGGGCTGGGGGGGGACAGGGACGGGGCTGGGGGAGGGACAGGGACAGGGAGGGGGCTGGGGGGGGACAGGGACGGGGCTGGGTGGGGTACAGGGACGGGGCTGGGGGGGGACAGGGACGGGGAGGGGGCTGGGGGGGGTACAGGGAGAGGGCTGGGGGGGACTGGCGGGGGACAGGGAGGGGGCTGGGGGGGGGACAGGGAGGCGGCTGGGGGGGGACAGGGACAGGGAGGGGGCCGGGGGGGGGACAGGGACGGGGGGGGACAGGGACAGGGAGGGGGCTGGGGGGGGGACAAGGACACGGAGGGGGTGTAGGGGGTTGGGGGGCACAGGGACACGGAGCGGGCTGGTGGGGGACAGGGACGGGGGGGACAGGGACAGGGAGGGGGCTGGGGGGGGGGACAAGGACACGGAGAGGGTGTAGGGGGTTGGGGGCGACAAGGGACACGGAGGGGGTGTAGGGGGATGGAGCGGTGGAAAGGGACAGGGATAGAGAGGGGCATGGAGGGGGCGGAAAGGGACAGGGAGGGGGTGTAGCGGGGGACAGGGATAGGGAGGGGGTGTAGGGGGTTGGGGGGGACAGGGACACGGAGAGGGTGTAGGGGGATGGAGGCGGGGACAGGGACAGGGAGGGGGTGTAGGGGGTTGGAGGGGGGGACAGGGACAGGGAGGGGGTTGGAGGGGGGGAAATGGACAGGGAGGAGGCGTAGGGGTTGGAGGGGGGGAAAGGGACAGGGACAGGGAGGAGGCGTAGGGGTTGGAGCGGGGGGAAGGGACAGGGACATGGAGGGGGCGTAGGGGGATGGAGCGGGGGAAAGCGACAGGGACAGGGAGGGGGCGTAGGGGGATGGAGCGGGGGAAAGCGACAGGGACAGGGAGGGGGCGTAGGGGGATGGAGCGGGGGAAAGCGACAGGGACAGGGAGGGGGCGTAGGGGGATGGAGCGGGGGAAAGCGACAGGGACAGGGAGGGGGCGTAGGGGGATGGAGCGGGGGAAAGCGACAGGGACAGGGAGGGGGCGTAGGGGGATGGAGCGGGGGAAAGCGACAGGGACAGGGAGGGGGCGTAGGGGGATGGAGCGGGGGAAAGCGACAGGGACAGGGAGGGGGCGTAGGGGGATGGAGCGGGGGAAAGGGACAGGGACAGGGAGGGGGCGTAGTGGGATGGAGCGGGGGAAAGGGACAGGGACAGGGAGGGGACGTAGGGGGATGGAGCGGGGCAAAGGGACAGGGACAGGTAGGGGGATGGAGCGGGGGAAAGGGACAGGGACAGGGAGGGGGCTGGGGGGGGACAGGGACAGGGAGGGGACTGGGGGGGGACAGGGAGGAGGTGTAGGGGGTTGGGGGGGCACAGGGACAGGGAGGAGGTGTAGGGGGATGGGGGGGACAGGGACAGGGAGGGGGTGTAGGGGGATGGAGCGGGGGAAAGGGACAGGGACAGGGAGGGGGCGTAGGGGGATGGAGCGGGGCAAAGGGACAGGGACAGGGAGGGGGCGTAGGGGGATGGAGCGGGGTAAAGGGACAGGGACAGGGAGGGGGCTGGGGGGGGACAGGGACAGGGAGGGGACTGGGGGGGGACAGGGAGGAGGTGTAGGGGGTTGGGGGGGCACAGGGACAGGGAGGAGGTGTAGGGGGATGGCGGGGACAGGGACAGGGAGGGGGTGTAGGGGGATGGGGGGGACAGGGACAGGGAGGGGGTGTAGGGGAATGGGGGGGACTTGGACAGGGACAGGGAGGGGGCGTAGGGGGATGGAGCGGGGGAAAGGGACAGGGACAGGGAGGGGGCGTAGGGGAATGGAGCGGGGGAAAGGGACAGGGACAGGGAGGGGGCGTAGGGGGATGGAGCGGGGGAAAGGGACAGGGACAGGGAGGGGGCGGAGCGGGGGACAGGGACAGGGAGGGGGCTGGGGGTGGACAGGGACAGGGAGGGGACTGGGGGGGGGACAGGGAGGAGGTGTAGGGGGTTTGGGGGGTACAGGGACAGGGAGGAGGTGTAGGGGGAGGGGGGGTACAGGGACAGGGAGGAGGTGTAGGGGGATGGGGGGGGACAGGGACAGGGAGTGGGTGTAGGGGGATGGGGGGGACAGGGAGGGGGTGTAGGGGAATTGGGGGGACTTGGACAGGGAGGGCGTGTAGGGGGATGGGGGGGAACAGGGACAGGGTCAGGGAGGGGGTGTGGGGGATGGGGGGGGACAGGGACGGGGAGGGGGTGTAGGGGGATGGGGGGGACAGGGACAGGGACGGGGAGGGGGTGTAGGGGGATGGGGGGGACAGGGACAGGGAGTGGGTGTAGGGGGATGGGGGGGACAGGGATAGGGAGGAGGTGTAGGGGGGAACAGGGAGGGGGTGTAGGGGGGGACAGGGAGGGTGTGTAGGGGGCCGGAGCGGGCGGCAAGGGGCAAGGACGGGGTGTCGAGGGCCGGAGCGGGGGGCAAGGGGCAAGGGGCAGGGACGGGGTGTCGGGGGCCGGAGCGGGATACAGTTGAAATGAGAATATTGACTCCATCACTGAGCCATTGAGCGATGATTTTTGACCCAATCCGGCCCATTTCACTCACCTGTCGCCCTGTTTCCCTGTTTTCAGTGTCAAGTATCATCACTTTGAGTCTCCATTCCGGAACATTCCATCGTCTCTCCAAGGGTTTGTGAGGCACTGAACTGACTTCCCCCTCGGTGTATCCCAGGACAATGTCTCGCGGCTGAAATCGTAAGTTCAAGACGCCCCTAAACCAAACCCATCGAACACTCCCAGGGACAGCGACAGCGACAGCATGGGGTTAGGTACAGAGTAAAGCTTCCTCTACACTGTCCCCCAAAACCCCCCCCCCCCCCCCCCCCACCATTTGAACACTCCCAGGGACAGGGACAGCGACAGCATGAGGTTAGATACAGAGTAAAGCCCCCTCTACACTGTCCCCCATCAAACACTCCCAGCACATGGACACTACGGGGTTAGATACAGAGTAAAGCTCCCTCTACACTGTCCCCATTTAAACACTCCCAGGGACAGGGACAGCGAATTCCATGCTGTGTTCCCCTGGATGGTCAGGGTTCGCTAGATTTGTGGGTGTTGCCCGGAGCCTGTTGACCATCGTCGCTCTCTCGCTCTCTCTCGTCCCACTGACAGAATCTGACAGATTCGCCGAAAACCATCAGAGTTCAGGCTGAGCCGCGCCCTTTTCCTTCACTATCCCGAAGAATCTAACACAGTTCTGATCGCTATTCACACATCAGTACCCGCGCCCCCCCCCGACCCCCCGACCCCCCGACTTGCTCAGTTACCTGAACCTAATTCCAGGACTGTCTCCTCTTTTGCAGAGTCTTCAATAGGCTGGCTTAAAAATGTTTTACTGGCTGCACTTTTTAAGAAAGTATTCCGCCCCTTCTAACCCTTTCACACCATGACTTCCACAGCCAATGCATCCTCAGGAGGCTAGGGAAATTCAGCGCATGCATACAGACTGTTAGCCATGTTTTACACGACAGGGAGCCCACATTCATACAGCTGCAGATTTGCCTGGAAACACATCGAAGATTCCCCCCCGACCCCCAGGTTATAACCCCTTCCATCAGGCAAGAGATACAGAAGTTTAAAGACCCACACCATCAGATTGAAGAACAGCTTCCTCCCCAGCTGGAAGGACCCCTCAAATGTTAAATTTAGCACTGATCCTGCTGGTTGTGCACCTTTTCCTCAGCATAACACTGTGTTCCTTGCTCTGTTCTATTACCCTTGTGGGGAATGATCTCCCTGTACCCCATGCAAAACAACACTTCTCACTGTTGCGAGGCACGTATGACAGTAATAAATAGGATCCATACCGGGATGCTTCGGTTTCTGCTCGGATGGTTACAAACCTGTCTTTTTGCCAGGAAGGATAAACACGGTGACTCCCCCCACAACCCGACCCCTCCCGAGAGGGGACATGGAGGTCAAAGGTTCCCTGATGACAATGGCGACCGGCAACGTCGGCTCGAGCAGTGAGTGAAGTCTGGGGGTGGGTGGGGGGGGACGTCCAGGACTGTAGTGGTGGGGTGGCAGACTGGCCGGAGTGGACTGGGCTGGGCTGGGCGGGAGCGGGGACTGGTCCGGTCCGGTCCGGTCTGGGCGGGGAGTGGGTGCGGACCAGTCTGGACGGGGGCGGGAGTGGGCGCGGACCAGTCTGGACGGGAGCAAGAGCGGACCGGTTCGGTCTGGGCGGGAGGTGGGCGCGGACCAGTCTGGACGGGAGCAAGAGCGGACCGGTCCGGTCTGGGCGGGAGCGGACCGGGCTGGTTTGTCGGTGGGGAGCGGGGGTGGGGTGGTGTGGACCGGTCCGGCCCAGTCTGTGATAGAGCACAGTGGGCCGGACTGAAGCAGCAGGTAAGATGGTGCCCCTCAGGCAGTGTTGACAGTGGGCCTGTCCTTGTTCAGCAGGTTGCCGGCGCTATACAAAAGCAGTGAAGATGAAGACTGAGAGGATAAGGGAGTTGGCTGAGCAACAGCAGGCAATGGAGGAGACACTGAGGAGGAAGACGTTGGAGCTGAGGGAGCTCTGCTTGCGGGAAGCTGTGAGTGAGGGGGTCCCATCATACCCGCTCCCTCGGCGCTGACCCTCCGGCAGCGCCCGCTCCCTCGGCGCTGACCCCTCCGGCGGCGCCCGCTCCCTCGGCGCTTGTCTGCGGCATGTGATGGATATTGGGCTTGACTCCCTGAAGTGATTTACACATAAATGACTTGGATGAAAATGGAGATGGGTGGGTCAGTAAGTTTGCAGCCGATAAAAGGATCGGGTGGAGTTATGGATGGCGTAGCATGTTGTCAAAGGATACAGCGGGATGGAGATCACTGGCAGGCATGTGCGGGGAAATGGCACACGTGGTTTAATCTGGGGACGTGGGAGGTGCTGCACTTTGGGCGATTCAAACATGAAGGAAAACTATACAGTTAATGGCAGGAGCCTGAACAGCATTGATATACAGAAGGATCCTGGGGTTCAAGTCCATAGCTCCCTGAAACTGGACACACAAGTAGATAGGGCAGCAAAGAAAGCATATGGCATGCTTGCTTTTATTGGTCAGGGAACTGAGTCAGGACGTGCTGTTGCAACTTTATAAGGCTTTAGGCCAAATGTTGAGTGCTGCGTTCAATCCTGGTCATCACATTACAGGAAGGACGCTTTGGGGAGGGTGCGAGGAGATTTAGCAGGGGTTAGAGGGTATGAGCGAGGAGGAGAGGCTGGAAAAAAAAAAACTCAGGTGGTTTTCTCTGGAGCAGGTAGGCCAAAAGGAGACTCAGTAGAAGTCTGTATAATGATGAGATGCGTAAATAGGGTTGACGGTCTGAATCCTTCTCCCCAGAGTCGAAATGTCTGATACGCGGGGGGCATGCCTTCAAGGTGAGAGTAGGGGAAGGCTCAACGGAGATGTGAGGGGCAAGTTTTGTACACAGAAGGGGAAGCAAACACCATAGGGCCATTTAAGAGGCTTTTCGATAAGCAAATGAATATGCACGGTATGGAGGGAGAGGGGCCGGGGCGATTAGTTTAATTAGGTGTCGTGTTTGACACAACATCGCGGGCCGAAGGGCCCGTTCCTGTGCTGTGCCCGTTCTATGTTTTGAGAATTTCCGCTGTTTGCGCTCCTCACTCATTCCTATTCCCAGAGCTTACATTAAATGATCCGCAGCGACGCGTGCTTTTGCTCCTAAATTTCCGGAACAGAATGCTGGATTAATCCGTCCTTCCTTCGCACCAGGAACTGACGGGAATGTTGCCCCCAGACTACCCGCTGGCACCTGGCGAAGTGCCCCCCCTTGTGGTGCGCAGGGCGGGATTCGCGAAGAGGTTAACAGCTCCCACCATAAATTTGGAAGAGGTAAGTAACAGATCCCCAGGGAGGGAGTTACAGACTGGAATCTGATGGGGGGGTTCGGGGTGGGGGTTTATTTACGGAATAACAGATATCCCGGGAGGGAGTTACAGACTGCAATCAGATTGAGGGGGTTCGGGGGGGTTTATATGCAGAATAACAGATACCCCGGGAGGGGGTTACAGACTGGAATCAAACACAGGCATTACTCCTGCTTCCTGGCAGGTCAGGATGATGGTGGGGAGGGGACGCTGTTTGCAATAATGCTTCACTTCAGTGTTTCTGGGTCTGTCTCACCTCAAGGATGCTCGGCTCATGAATCTGGAGCACCGGTTTGCCACTGCCAATCAGGGGCTGAGCGTCAGGGCAGAATTCCCAGAAGGGGAGCCAGCGAGGCGGAGTCACGGGTACCATCGCTGGGCACTGAACGACAACACGAAGAACGAGACTCAGAGAGCAACGATCTACCCACATGGTACCTGTACCACAGCCAGAACACAGGGCCCTGGGGGGAGAGGGGTTACTGCGTGACAGAGTGAGGGAGAGGGATTAACATCAGTAGGGATACAGTCAGTAACACAGGGCGCTGGGGGGGAGAGGGGTTACTGAGTGACAGTGTGAGGGAGAGGGATTAACATCAGTAGGGATACAGTCAGTAACACAGGGCGCTGGGGGGGAGAGGGGTTACTGAGTGACAGTGTGAGGGAGAGGGATTAACATCAGTAGGGATTAACATCAGTAGGGATACAGTCAGTAACACAGGGCGCTGAGGGGAGAGGGGTTACTGAGTGACAGTGTGAGGGAGAGGGATTAACATCAGTAGGGATACAGTCAGTAACACAGGGCGCTGGGGGGGGAGAGGGGTTGCTGAGTGACAGTGTGAGGGAGAGGGATTAACATCAGTAGGGATACAGTCAGTAACACAGGGCGCTGGGGGGGAGAGGGGTTACTGAGTGACAGTGTGAGGGAGAGGGATTAACATCAGTAGGGATACAGTCAGTAACACAGGGCGCTGGGGGGGAGAGGGGTTACTGAGTGACAGTGTGAGGGAGAGGGATTAACATCAGTAGGGATACAGTCAGTAACACAGGGCCGTAGGGGGTGGGGGAGAGGGGTTACTGAGTGACAGGAAGGGACAGCAGCCAATGGGAGTGTAGGAAGTATCAGGAATATTTATGGGCCAAGAATTGGAGGAGTGATGAGTTTGGGTACTGTTCTGTGATCTGTTAGAGATAGTGACTGTTGTCAGTTTCGAGGACCGTTACAGAGATAGGCAGGTGGTGCAGGGGCTGGAGGAAGTGACGGAGCTAAAGAAGGGGTTTAGGGGGCTGCAGGAGGTGACAGAGATAGGGATGGGAGGTGTAGGGGGCTAGAGGAGGTGACGGAGATAAGGACAGGGTGTAGGGGGCTGGAGGATCTGGAGATAGGGAGGGGTTGTAGGGGGCCGGAGGATTTAATGGAGATAGGGAGGGGGTGCGGGGGGGGGGGGGGGGGTGTTGGGGGGAGCAGAGGATCTGATGGAGATAGGGAACGATGCCAGACCTGGCGACAGTCAGAGAGAATAATGAGAGTATGATGTGACCTCCTGGCTGTGGGGAGGCTCAGGCCGCAGCATCAGGAGATGCACTTGGGCTGAGCAGGTCACAAGGACCTGGGAAAGGGGGTTTCAGTAGCCAGTGAGCTGAGACCGGGATGCAATGTAACAGAGGATGGATCAGCGGTGCATGCGTAGGGAACTTTCTCTGGTCTCTGCCTGCCGAGAACAATGCCGATTTCATCCCAAATTCCTTTTGGCACCAAGGTCCAGTCAGTACTGAGGAAGGGAAATGGCCCATCAGCACTCACTTCGAAAGGAATGAGGCACAAAGCAAGGGGAAAAGTTGACGAAACTATATCGGGTACTAGTTGGACCACTGTTGGGATACCATGGACGGTTTTACCTGAGGAAAGTTAAAAGGGAAGGTTCGCTCGGCTGGAGCCGGGGACGGTGGGATTGTCTCGTGATTTGATCTGATGTGAGTCTTGCGTACCTCAGTACAGTGAAAAGCCTTGTTTTGCCAGCAGGGGCAGGCAGATTATCAGCGAACAGAGAGATACAGATCGCAGGGGGTGCATAGGAGGAAGATCAGCATGAGCAAGATCCCCGTTGTTTGAGGTTAGAGAGGTTCACTCCGCAGGCTAGTAGCGGCATGCTGTGAGTGCGGGGGTTCACACTTACTGAAGAAGGGCCTAGGCCCAATACATCAGCCTTCCTGCTCCTCGGCCTGCTGCATTCATCCAGCTCTACACCGTGTTGTCTCAGATTCTGAAGAAGAGGATTTGTTGTGCCTTTTTCGATGATCGCATCTACGTGGGAAGGTCAGGCCAGGCTGTCCATTATCCTGGTTCCTAGCGAGTTGACACTTCCCCCTCTCAAAGTCCGTTGCTTCGATATAGCTGGGGACGTTGATTTCTTTCTGAAATCAATGGCCAGTCTAGATTCCTAGTTGGAGAGGGAAGACTTGACAGGGGAGATGTGGAGATGTAGCTTCCTCTGTTGAGGGTGACCCTGGGACCAGAGCATTGACAGACAAGAGATGAGGAGGAATTTCTTCTGCCTGAGAGGACTGGAGAGGCGGAGGGGGTCGGGGGCAGGGAAGGCTGGGTTATTAAGGTATTTTGCAGGGCTAAGATTTTTGGTGGGGGGTTGGTGGTGGGAGGAACGCAAGGGGGGAGAAGGTGGGAGAGTGGGGGAGTTGAGGGTGAGCAGGTCCATCCCCTGTCAAATGAAGGATCTGACTCGATGGGCAGAGCAGCCTGGTCCTCTGATGGTCTCCTCTTGCCCACCCCAGACTTCACGGCCACGCCGTGCGCTGACCGACCGACGGTGCCCTGTACCCGTGACACTGGCGGAAGCGGGCAGGCCCTGGGCTGGAGCCAAGGCTGGACGCTGCTGCCACCAGACGTCTACTGCCAGGCGAGGGGGCGCCGCAGGTCCTACGCCAACCCTGCCAGGTAGAGTGGCGCTCCAGGCAGATGGCATGTCACGCGTGCCTTCAAAACGCCAAGGACGGGTGTTCACCAAAGTGAGGGTGGTGCCAGCTCCGAGTCGATAATGTGGGGGAGGGCACCGAATGGCCTGGCTCCACATTACTACTTAAGCCTCTATTCATTCATGGGGCGAGGGATTCATTGGGCCAGGCCACCATTTATTGCCATTCCCTAATTGCCCCAGAGCGCAGCTAAGAGTCAGCTGTGGCCCTGGAGTCACGTGTAGGCCAGACCGGGTAAGGATGGCAGTATCCTTCCCGAGAGGACATCAGTGAACCAGGTGGGACTTCCCCCCCCACCCCCCACCCCGACCCCCAACGATCGACAATAGATTCATGGCCACTATGAGACTCTTAATCTTATTCCAGCCAAATTCCACCATCTGCCCTGGTTGGGATTCGAACCCAAGTCCCCAGAACGATGTCGGGGTGTCCCTACATTAACAGAGCAGTGATAACACCGCTAGGCCATCGCCGTCCCCTTCGATGGGGAGATTCCCTGGGAAAATTTCCCGGGAAATTCCATCTTGGGTATCCTTCTGCTGGATCCTCTCCAACTTCCTCCAGGCACCGTAGTTTCTCCCTCCCATCGGTCCATCGTCTGCATCTCAGTTGCCCGTTTCTCCATGTCCCAATCCACACACTGCCCACCCCCCCCCAATCCACACACTGCCCACCCCCCCCAATCCACACACTGCCCACCCCCCCCCAATCCACACACTGCCCACCCCCCCCAATCCACACACTGCCCACTCCCCCCCCAATCCACACACTGCCCACCCCCCCCAATCCACACACTGCCCACCCCCCCCAATCCACACACTGCCCACCCCCCAAATCCACACACTGCCCACCCCCCCCCAATCCACACACTGCCCACCCCCCCCCCAATCCACACACTGCCCAGCCCCCCCCAATCCACACACTGCCCACCCCCCCCAATCCACACACTGCCCACTCCCCCCCCAATCCACACACTGCCCACCCCCCCACCCCTCACAAGACCAGGCCCCTCTCTCCCAAGACACATTTCTCTTTCTCTCTCTCGCCCCCTCTCTCTCGCCAGCCCCGCTCGAAACCCCGTTGCAGAGTTCTGCAGCACAGAAATGAGGCCCTTGGGTCCAAATTGTCCATGCCGGCCAGGTTTCCCGACTGAACTAGTCCCTCCAAACCTTTCAAAGTCAAGCATCTGTCCAAATGTCTTTATAATGTTGCAACTACCCACACTCACCACATACTTTTCATCTCCTTTAACGCACCACCCTCTGTGTGAAAATGTTGCCCCTCAGGTCCCTTTTAAATCTTTCGCCTCTCACCTTCAACTTATGCCCCCCTAGCTCTGTGAAGGCTCCATCAGGGAAAGAGCATGACTGCTCGCACTATCCATGCCTCTCCTGATTTAATGAAACATCTTAAGGTCTCCCCATAATCTCCTATGCTTCAGCTTAAAGAAAACGTCTGCAGCCTCTCCCTAAAACCTACCTCTCCCTCAATCTCCCACCAAGACAAACCCCTAGGCTACGCTTCTCCATAGTCAGTTACCCTCTCTGGACTCCATTCCACAACTAAATCCAACCATTATCCTGGTGCCCTGCATTACGCAGGAGTGCCGCACTGTCGGAGGGTCGGCGCCGAGGGGAGCGGGGCGCCGTCGGAGGGTCGGCGCCAAGGGGAGCGGGGCGCCGTCGGAGGGTGAGGGAGCGGCACGGTGTCAGAGGGTCAGCGCCGAGGGGAGCGAGGAAAACCGGGAACTTCCTCGGACGCCTTGCCCACCCGAGGCGGCCCGGAGGAGACTCTGCGATGGTGAGTGCACATAGGCTTGACTCCCACACTCTCTCCCTGTGTGTTTGCAGGTTGCTACAGAGAAGCATGTCTGGGATGGAAAGGAGTGTGCCATCTTCACCCATCATTTACAGGGACAGGTCCGGGCAGTACAGGTGAGAGCTGGTCTCCCGCCATGTGGGAGGGACTGACGGTGCACTGACTGGGGTGGGGGGTGGTGGCAATGGAATGTACCCGCTGACTGCTCTCAGGGTCAGATTGGGGAGGGGTAACGGGCCTAACGGGAGCTGATGGGGCAAGAAAAGAGACAGGTGAGAGTGATGGCATTGGGAAAGGGGGGGGAGCAACGGTTGAAGGGAGAAAGAAAGAGTTTGAGAGAGAGAGAGACAGAGACATTGTCGGAGGGTCAGCGCCGAGGGAGCAGGGCGCTGTCGGAGGGTCGGCGCCGAGGGAGCAGGGCGCTGTCGGCGGGTCGGGGAGAGGAGGAGAGATAGAAAAAGGGACACAGATAGCGAGTTACAGATGAGAAATCGGGAAGACTGTAGAGACAGCGTCAGAGATTAAGGGTGGGGTGGGGGGAGAGAGAGAGAGATGGGGTGATGTGCAGAGATTCGGGGGCAGAGGTCGCAAGGGGGGGGGATCATTGCTCACAAACACCGACCCCATCTTGCCCCTTCCAAGTACTGGAAAACCAAGCCTCTTTCAATTGCTGGGCTGATGCACCATGGAAGGCATCACTGTGACGGGACAGGATTTGGGAGGTAAAGTAAACAGTGACGCTCTCCCCTCACAATACATGAACCCATCTCCCAGCCCCTCTCTCAGGACTGTATGCCAGCTTGCTGCCACAGAGTGTATTTTGAACTCGACGGCAAACCTTGGGAAAGCCAACACCAGAGAACCAGGAGATAGTAGGAACTGCAGATGCTGGAGAATCTGAGATAACAAGAGTGTGGGGCTGGATGAACGCAGCATCAGAGGAGCAGGAAGGCTGACGTTTCGGGCCTAGACCCTTCTTCAGAAAGCAAGAGACAGAAAGAGGCGAAGTGCAAATAAAATGCTTAATCACAACCCCAGGACTGTCTCTCCCACCACAGCGTGGGTTTTACTCAAACTGGGGATAGAAAAGGAGGGGCAGAGAGAGCGCGCAAGAACCAGTGACAGGGAGAGAAGAGGAGAAAAGGGATGGGGAGAGGGAGAGAGAAAAAGAGAGGGGGATAGAAATGGAGACAAACAGAGAGAGATGCAGAGCGGAACAGGGGACAGGGAATGAGAGTGTGAGTGAGAGACAGAGAGGCGGAGATATACAGACAGAAGGAGAGGAGGACAGGGAATCAGACAGAGAATTCTCTCCTATTTCTACCTCCAGTTTTCTCTACTTCCCTTCAACTTATCACTCTTTTTGTTACTTGTCTCATTATATCTGTCTCCACCTCTGTCAGTCTACATATCCATCTCTCTCCACTGCTACGTCTGTGCTCCCTGTCTGTCCCCCGTCTCTGTGTGTCTCTCTCTCTCTGTCTTTCTCCCTCACTCTGTCTGTCTGTGTCTCTGTAGCCCTCTCTCTTTCTATCTATGATTCTCTCCCCGCCCATATGTACCTTTGTCGCTCTCTCTCCATCTTTACCTGTCTCTCTGTCACTGTCTGTCCTTTCGTGTCTCTAACTTCAATTCTCTCTCTCTCTCCAATCTGCAATACTGCTTATCTCTCTGTCCCTACCCCTCTCTCTCCCTCTCTCTCTCTCCTATCTACAATTCTGCTTATCTCTCTGTCCCTCTCTCTCCTATCCACAATTCTGCTTCTCTCTCTGTCCCTCTCTCTCCTATCTACAATTCTGCTTATCTCTCTGTCCCTCTCTCTCCTATCCACAATTCTGCTTCTCTCTCTCTCCCTCCCTCTCTCTCTCCCTCCCTCTCTCTCTCCCTCCCTCTCTCTCTCTCTCCTATCTACAATACTGCTTATCTCGGTACAATTTTAAGGTTATAGAGGAAGATATCGAGGAGATGTCGGCACAACATCGTGGGCTGAAGGGCCTGTTCTGTGCTGTACTGTTCTATGTTCTATGTCAGAGGTAGGTTCTTCACAGACAGAGAGTGGTGGATGCATGGAATGCGCTGCCAGTGGTGATAGGGGCATTTAAATGTGTCTTGGATAGGCACATGGATGGTAGTAAAATGTAGGGTTTGCAGGCTCGTTTGATCTTAGCGTAGGATAATGGGTCGGCACAACATTGTGGGCTGAAGGGCCTGTACTCTGCTTACTGTTCTGTTCTATGTTCTCTGTCCCTCTCTCTCTCTCTCTCTCTCTCTCCCTCCTTTCTACAATTCTGCTTATCATTCTGTGCCCCCCCCCCACGCCCTCTCTCCCCCCCCACCCCGATCTACAATTCTGCTTATCTCTTTGTCTGTCTGTCTCTCTCACTCCATTCCACAAATTGGTTACCTCTCTCTCCTTTCTACAATTCTGCTTATCCCTCTATCTCCTCAGATTCTCTCTTTACGTCGTTCTGTGATGTTTTGTATTTCCCTCTCTCTTTGTCCTATCTATATCGCACCCTTTACCGTGTTCCTCTGTCGCCCCCGCCCCACCCCCATGCAGGTATCTGAGCTCAGTACCACGTTTCCCGGACGCCATATCCTCGCGGGTCGAGGTATCGAGTGACGCGGGCAGCGAGCGGCAGGCTTTCCGCCACAGCTCCCGGCGCAGCGGCAGTTCGGAGACACTGAGTGATGGCGCTGCCTTCACCCGCCCCGGCCGCCGCTCACTGGGGGGCACCGGCCTGTCCGGCTGCCCCGGGACCCAGCCGGCTTGCGGGCATGATCCCGGGCGCAAGCCGATGCTGGGCTCCAAGGCGGTCAGCGCCCACCGTAGGGGGTCTGGCAAGCCGGTCGACCGGGACGTCCACAGGGCGCTGGCGCTGGAGGGGCTGCGGGCCTGGTACATGCGGGCAGCCGTGTACGGGCACCAGCAGGAGCATGTCACCCTGGGTTCAGACCATCCTGGGTTGCATGGCACAGGTAAGGGCCGAAAGCATGATCCCTGGGCTGAATGGCCTGGCTGTCTGCCATCTCTTCTGTCCGCTGCCAATCTCTCTGTGTGCTCTCCTGTCTCTCTGGCTTTATCTCTCTCACAACCTCTCCTTTATCCCCCTGCAACCTCCTCTCACTATACTGCAGTATGGAAGCAGGTCATTCAGTCCATCCCGACCCTCCAAAGACCATCTCACCCAGACACCCCTTATCCATGCAACCCAGCATTCCACCCTAACCTGCACATCCCTGGGCACTACAGGACAATTTAGCACGGCCAATCCCACCCAGGTGGAATCGAACCCGGGCCCTTGGCGCTGTGAGGCAGCAGTACTAACCACTGAGCCACCGTGCCGCCCTAATCTCTCTGCACTCTCTCCTGTATCCTTTTGCAATGGCTCCTTCACTTCCACTGTCCCCAAACGTCGTCAGGGTCAGAAATGATTAAATTCCAAATGCTGGTCCCAACACCCTCGGGGAGGTATAGGAGATTGGGGGGGACTTGACCCAATCGAGGGGATTAAGATGGCGATAGAGAGACTGGGAACTCTAGGGGGTTACACGGAGTGGGGCAAGCTGACTGAATAGTCACGTACCGAATCAGGGTATCTGTTGTGTTGAAGGGGAGGCCATTTGGCCCACTGATTCCCCTTTGTCCTCGGGTTTTATTACCTCATGCCCTTTTCCCAAGTTTCTTGAGTACTGCGTCTATCCCAATAACCATCCAATGGCCCTCCAGAAATGCCTCAATGAACCTACACCCAATGCATTCCATAACCTAACTACTCTGTGTATGTGAAAAGACTTCTTCCTCACAACACCTTAGCTTCATTTGTACTTCAATTTAAATCCAACCCCCCTTTCGTTCTTTCTCCTTATATGAGCAAGGAAGTTTGTCCCTCTCTTCCGTGTCTAGGCCCACTCATGATTTATAAAATCTCCTCTTTGGTTTCTTCTCTCGAGGTTGGGGGGGGGGGGGGGGGGGGCGCAGTTCTAGCTTCATCGGTCTAGCCTCCGGTGTCCTCCACATTTGGTGGTGTGTTGGACACTGAGAAAGGTCATCTGAGATTACAAAACAAAATCTTCTTCAATGGGCCAAGGAGTGGCAGATGGAGTTTATCATAGAGTGCCTACAGTGTGGAAGCAGGCCCTTCGGCCCAACAAATCCACACCAACCCTCCAAGCATTCCTCCCCCCCAATAACCCATCTAATGTCCACACCCCCGAACACTTGGGGCAATTTAGCAGGGCCAACCCACCTAGCCTGCACATCTTCTGGTTTAATTTGTGAAGTGTTGCACTTTGGTAAAACAAACAAGGGGCAGGGCTTATATAATGAAAGGTAGGGCCTTGGGATGGTATTGTAGAACACGGAGACCTGGGAGGGGTGGCTCAGGGACATAACCCTTTGAAGTTGGCGTCACAGGTAGACAGGGTGGAGAAGGGGGCGTTTGGCGCGCTGGCCTTCATCGCTCAGACCCTTTGAGTGTAGGAGCTGGGGATGTCACGTTGAGGTTGTACAGGGACGTTGGTGGGGGCCTCTTGTGGAGCACTGTGTCCCAGCTCTGGTCCCCCCCCCCCCCTCCCCATTATAGGAAGGGTATTATTAAACTGGAGAGGGTTCGGGAGAGATTCGCATGGTCTGGAGCGTTTCAGTTATGGAAATGGGCTGGAGAGGCTGGGACTTTTCTCACTGGAGCGTAGGAGGGGCAATTTTGTTTTTTAAGCACAGAGCACGGTTTGTGTGTGGAATGAACCTCCAGAGGAAGTGGTGGATATCGCCATGGAGGTATCCACCATGTGAATAAGTACATGAATACGAAATGTTCGGAGAGATATGGGCCAAGAGCAGGGCGGTGGGGCTGGTTTAGTTTGGGATTACGGTTCTGGCTAATTAGTTAGCCACTGCTGCTTCACAGCGCCACGGTCCTGGGTTCAATTCCACCCTTGTCTGTGCAGAGTTTGCACATTCTCTCCGTGTCTGCGTGGGTTTCCCTACGGGCGCTCCAGTTTCCTCCCACGGTCCAAAGGCTAGGTGGATTGGCCATGCTAAATTGCCTGTAGGGGTCAGGGTTGTGTAGATTAGGTGGGTTATAGGGGGATAGGTTGGTGTGGAATTGTTGGGCTGAAGGGCCTGTTTCTGTACTGTAGGGGATTCTATGGACTGGTTAGACCAAAGGGTCTGTTTCTGTGTTGCATAGCTCTATAGCTCTGAGTAGTGCAGCAGTGATGCAGAGTTCTGAAGAGGACATAGGGGACTTAGATAGGTTCAGCGAGTGGGTAAATGGAGGATAATGTGTGGAATTACGCGAAATGCTGAGATGTTACAGAGCTCTGAGATACAGACCGTTCCTGGTGTCCTCGTATGTAAATCGCTGAAGCTTAGTACTAAGTTAGAGCAAGTAATCGGGAAAGCTACCAGCATGGGATGGTTGACAATGGCAGAGATTGGTGATCATAGAATCCCTGCAGTTCACCTGAAGGTCATTCAGCCCATCGTGGCCACCCTCGAAAGAGCATCCCTCCCTATCCCTGTGTTTACCCACAGCTAACCCACCTAGCCTGCACAGCCCCAAACACTACAGGGCATTGTTTTGCATCACCTTTTATTGCACACGGGGAGTCGCAAATCTCTCTGTTTTGTTGTCTTTTGCCACTTAAATACCATTCACCTCACCCCCGCCCCCGACACTTCATCTTCCTGCCAAAGTGTGCGGCCTCAAATTTTCCCACAAAATATTTCAATTGTCAACTTGCTGCTCACCTATTTTTGTCCACACTGCATTCACTCTCCTCACCCCGGCCTTGATTTATTTGCATTCCTAATCCGTAAATAATCCTTCATTCGCTGGACACGCCTCAAGACGTATATTGTGAACAACTTGGGTCTCAGCACCTCCGGGTTGCAGCTCAGGATGATCCCAGAGACTTTTGCAACTCAGCGGTGAAGGAGTTTGCAGCATCTGGCCACGACAAAGGGGAGATTTAAATTGGTTTGTAATTTTGGAGCGTTTTAATTACGACTAAGAGTGTCTGAGCTGTTGCATCTGGCTAGTCTATTGCTAACCAGAGCAAAGGCAAGGCAATGGCCCAGCGGTATAACAGCTGGACTGTTAATCCGGACACCCAGATAATGTTCTGGGGACCCGGGTTCCAATCCTGCCGCAGCACCGGGCGGAACTACAATTACATAAAATATCTGGAATTCACAATCTAATGATGATGGCGAATCCGTTGTTGATTGCTGGAGGTGGGGAGGGAATCCCATCTGGTTCACTGAGAGAAGGAAAACTGCCATCGCCGCCTGGCCTGGCCTGCATGTGACTCCAGACCCACAGCAATGTGGTTGTCTCTGACCTGCCCCCCTGGGAAATTAGGGACGGGCAATAAATGCTGCCATAGCCAGCGATGCCCTCATCCCGTGAATGAATAAAGAACGATCCTGAGAAAGTTATACCATCCACTGCTAGTCTGAGGAAGTTCAGTAATGGATTAACTTGAAAGAGGGGAAAAAAATTGTACAATGTTTTGAAGATAGTAGCACACATTGGGAAAGGTCTGGAAACCAGCAAAAGATGACTAAATGGAAAAGAACAATGAGGCAGTTGGAATATAACACATAACTAGCAAGCGGTATAAAAACAGACAGTAAAATCTTCTACTCGTATACAAAAAGGAGGGGAGTAGCTGAAGTGGATGTTGCCTCACAGGATGACAGACAATAGCAGAGATGGTAAAAGAAGGGGAGGGAGGGTTATTTGTGCCTCTGTATCTGCCCCACCCCAGCTATTGACTCTTGCTTTGCCCTTTCCCAGGTGCTGCGCGACCCAGCTATTCATTGGTGACCCCTCAAGCGAACTGGGGGGCCTGCCGGAGATCATCGACATCCCAACAGGTTGGGGTCACGACACGAGGTCGCTGGTATGACCCACCCTGCTGACTGGATGGTGGAGGAGGCAAGGGTTCGGACGAGGAAGCTATGGGCACGGTCTTAGCTGTTGTTGTGAGACGGGGCGATGGAGGATTTGAGGGGAATTGGAGAGACAGAGACCCTCGTGCCACAGAAAAATTAACCCTCTGTGTGGGAGGGTTAGAGTTTACTGTGGCTTTCACCTTGGTGTGAAATATGCAGGCTTCACAAATGTACCATGCCAACTTTCTCTATACCTGCTCCCATATTCTGCCACGCTCCTGTTCCCTTAACCCCTCTCCTTTCCCTTTGCTCCATTCCTGCCCCCGCTTTTCCCACTAAAGCACCCATTACCCCATTCCTGCCCGCTTACCCCACTCCTGCCCCCTTTATCACACTTCTGACCCCTCTCCAGCACCCACTCCCTTTCCCCTTTTTTCTTAACCCCACTCCTGCCTTCTTTAGCTCGCTCCGGTTCCCTTACCCTCTCCAGTTGCCTCAAACCCCTCTCTCCTGCTCTCTCTCACCCTCCTCCACATCCCTCGCCCCACCTGTGTCCCCTCCACCCTGCTCCTGTCCCCTTTTAACCCACCCGAGTGCCCTTACCCCACTCCTGCCCTTCTGCTCTTGCCCTATTTCTTTCTCCAGTCCTGGGTGATCACCCACACCCACACCTTTTACCCCCTTGCTCAGCGCTGTTTGTTTGCCCTCTCAGATTATCACCTGGGCACTTTCACTGATCGCTTCTAATGCCAACTCACTGGGGGCACATTCTCCTGCACACACCACCCAGTCCCAAATCCCTGTACCGTTTCACCTTTCCCATGTGTGGCACTGAGTCCCAGGCACAGGTCCTCTCTCACCCCGATGCGGGCATTGGTGGCAGATGGCAACTACATGCAATAGTGTCCTGGCCATCCGTGGGTGAGGAATGGCCCAGGGATGCAATAGTAAGGGAAGGCAGTGGGCGAGAGAGAGAGAGAGAGAGACACTCCTGCCCCAGTTGCTACAGTGTGGTTGGGTTTGGGTTGGGCGCCTGGCACTCAGTGAGTTGGTATCTTCTCGGGATGGGAGGGGACGAGGGCTAATTACACCACCCCCCCCCCGACATTCCATGACCTCACCCCCCCACCCACCACACCGCACCCCCCCCCCCTTCTCAATGTGGGCATTGTTGACACCGAGACTGCAGTGTGGCAGATGATTAGGAGGTGAGGTGGCATTGTCTGCTTGGCACTTGACTGGAAGTACCACCGTCATTTCCAGCCCCAGAGAACTTGGTCCGAGTCCATCCTTTCACATTCCCGCAGCCACGCCCCCCCCACCCCCCCACAACCATTTCTTCCATCTCCCCACACCCTCTACCCGCAACACCCCAGCTGTCTTCCCAGCTCATTGTGCCACCCTGGTCCCTACCCCACGCACTCCAACAATTTGCCACTAGCAATGAGGTCAAAAATTGTCTAAACGTGGCTATTCCACTGGGTCTGTGCTGAGTTCTTTAGTCATAGTCCAAAGCTGGAGAAGATAATGAACTACTTACTGTAATTAATACTGTATAGAGGAATACACTGTAACACCTTTCTTCAAACTAAAATTCTTGTATATGTAGTGTACATTTTAATGGATAACCTTTGTGAGAACTCAAGTTTATAACCAATAAATTTCTAACCTGCAATATGACACTGTTTCCTTCATTCCTGCATGGGATGTGGGCATCATGGGCAAGGCCAGCATTCAATGCCCATCCCAAATTGCCTTCGCCCTGAATTTGACACCAGGGCCATTTTGGGGAGCAGTCAGGAGCCTGGAGTCTCACGGAGGACCAGGCACTGTAAGGAGGGCGGGTTAGCAGGGCATCGGGCAACACTGCTTGGTGGCTCACTGCTGCATCACAGCACCAGGGTCCTGGGTGCGATTCCGGTCTTGGGCGGCTATCTGTGTGGACTCTGCACATTCTTCTATTCCACCCCCAACACCCCCCCCCCCCCCCCCAACCATCCACGTGGATTTCCTCCGGGTGCTCCGGTTTCCTCCTATAGTCCAAAGATGTGCAAGTTTGGGTGGATTTGCCAGGCTATATTGCAAAGTAGTGGTAGTGTCCAGGGATGCGTAGGATTAGCCATGGTAAATGCGGGGATAGGGTGGAATGCTCTTTAGAGGGTTGGTGCAGACTCATTGGGCCGAATAGTCTCTTCCTGCATATGCTTACAAGAGAGCTGGAGGAACACAGCAGGCCAGGCAGCATTGGAGGAGCAGGAAAGTTGACGTTTCGGGCGGGGACCCTTCTTCAGAAAAGGTCTGGTTATTTCTGGAATCTAATGATGACCGTGAACCCATTGCCGAGGAAAAACCCATCTGGTTCCCTGATGTCCTTTAGGGAAGGAAACTGCCATCCTTACCTGGTCTGGCCTACATGTGACCCCAGACCCACAGCAATGTGGTTGACTCCTATCTGCCCTCTGGGCAATAAATGCCAGTCCTACAGCGACACCAGTGAATCAAGAGGCACCCAATTCTGTTAAGGAGGTGATCACCACAGAGGGGGTTTGCTGAGGAGATTCACCAGGATACTGCCTGGAATGCAGCAGTTTCTCCGCGAATCGGAGCCGGACAAAGTCAGGTTGAAAACTCACAATCTGTAGAAAGTACGTGGATCACCAAAGGCGTAGAGGTAGAGGTCCACAGCACGGGGAGGGGGGAGTCCCTTCGGCCCATCGCTTCCATGCTGGTCCACAGGTATTCTAACCCCATTCTCCAGCACATAGGCCATTTCAAGTGCTCATCCACTAACAATCAAGGCTATGGTCAAGTGCTCGAGAGTGGGCAATAGTGTAGATACAGCGGATGGGCTCCTGTGCTGTGTAACTCTGAGAGACTCTGAAACGTCAGCTTTTGTGCTTCTAAGATGCTGCTGGGCCTGCTGTGTTCATCCAGCCCCACACCTCGTTGTCTTGGATTCTCCAGCATCTGCAGTTCCCATTATCTCTGGATAGGAGACTGTATTGATTGAGTTATCAGAGACTGCCTTTCTAGGGTGGACCTATTGATAGGCAAGTACCATGAATTCCCAAGTGAAAGGAGAATTTGTTACACAAAATGGCTTATCCCAAAGCTGAGTAATGCCAGTTGGCCTGGCTACATTCTGAAGATTCATGAAGCAACTGATAGCTGAGAGGTTTATGTACAGTAGCAGCTGCCTTTCGAACAAATATGACCAACTGTGATTTCACAAGAGCAAGGGAAACTGACGAAAGGCATATTGTTGGATAAGTGTTGCCAAGAAGAGTGAAAGGGAAGGCTCTAACTGCCTAAAACAGAATGGGAAATCATGAATTCCTCTTTAAGGAATTAGTGAGGCCTCAGTGTGTGATCTGTTCCTTCAGTGAATTTGTTGCAGAAACAAGGCTCAGCTGAATGACAGAGATAACACGGTGCGGAGCCGGATGAACGCAGCAGGGCAAGCAGCGTCTTGGGGAGTAGGAAGGCTGATGTTTCGGGCCTAGACCCTTCTTCATCTCTTCTGACAAAGCGTCTAGGCCCGAAACGTCAGCTCTGCTTCCTGGCCTGCTGCGTTTGTCCAGCTCCGCACCGTTTTCTCGGATTCTCCAGCATCGCAGTTCCTACTGTCTCTGAATGCCGAGCAGCTTTTGAGAAGCTGAAACAAACACACAGGGTGCCAGAGGAAACCCTGAAGGTCCAGCAGCTACGGGAAGTGCCTCGGCGTATATGTTTCAACTCTGGTATGCCTTGGAAGAACTCGGGGTCGTAGAAATCTGTGCTGATGGCTCTGAGAAAGAACTCGTCCCTTGACTCTGTGATTAGATTCTGACTTTCCTGTTGCATCTCCTTACAAACTGACTCCAGTGTGCTTTTCCAAACATCTGGTGGCTCTCCAGAATCTTGAAAAATTCCAAGCAAGGAATCCAATGTTTTGTAGCCACCTTTATTTAGGGTCCTAGAGTACAGGCAGATCCTGACCTACAAGGACGTACAGCGCGCAACATTGAGGGCCAAAGGACCCGTATTGAGCTGTAATGTTCTGTTTTCGAATGCTAAACTTGCTTTTGTTCAGCTCCTATGTAACCATAACCTAGAACATAGAACAATACAGCGCAGAACGGGCCCTTCGGCCCTCTGTTGCCCCTCCCCCTGCACTATCCCGTCATTATCCATATGCTTATCCAAGGACTGTTTAAATGCCCCTAATGTGGCTGAGTTAACTAACTTTGTACGCCTTGCTCTGTAGGTTACGATCTGCCTGTACCACACAGCAAAACAAAACTTCTCATGGCAGTCAGAGGAACGCAGCGGGCCAGGCAGCACTGGGGGAGCAGGAAGGTTTCTTCAGAAATGGGGGAGGTGGAAGCGAGTTGAGAAATAAATGGGGGGGGGTGCGTGTGAGGCTGGGGTGGGGATTGGTCAGTGAGGTGGGAGCGAAGGTGGACAGGTTTTGTCAGGTCAAGGAGGCAGAGATCAGAGGGAGGGTTGGTCATGGAACTGAGGCAGAGGTGAGGGATATTTTTGAAACTGTCCTGCTCCTCTGGTGCCACCAGGTCTGCTGCAGTCCTCCAGCTCCACACCGCGTCATCCCTGACTACAGTGGCTGCAGTTCTTAGTATCTCACTGTTAGGTATGTATGACGAGAACGATCAAATGAAAGGCTAAATCTTTAAACGTTTGCAACGCCCTCCTTGGGAGTAGTGAGATTTGAGAATTTGCACAGTATTCCAAGCAGCTCGGGTCATTGGCAAATGGCACTAGGTCAATTGTCTATTTGAGCAGTCAGCACGATTATAAATGAGTGAATGGCCTCGTTCTGTGTTGTAACCATTCTGCAATACCGCCCCTGCACGGTCTGTACGATGTATAGAGTGGGCCCAGATTGGACGAGCTTCATGAGGAACGTCTGTCCTCAGTCTGCAAGCATGGCACCCAGCTTCCAACTGGCTCATTTCAATTCCGCGTCTCACTACCCTGCTCACCCGACTGCCCTCAGCTAGCTGCAGTCTTGCAGCACCTTCGCCTGGCGTCACAACTCGGCACTTCACCGCTTTCCAACACTCTCCAAGCTCACAATTTCAGACTTGTACCCTTTTTCTCTATGATGCTCGCATTTCTTTAAATTGCCGAACAATAGCTGTTCAGGTGGAATTTCGGGCAGGAAGCATTGAGGAGCTGGTTATGACTCAAATGGAGAGGGCCCCAATACCCACTTTAAACCACCTCATTCTATACCCAGTCCCTGGTACTCTCTTTCATACCAACTCATTCTATTCCCACTTCCCGATACCACCTAAAACCACCTCGAGGGGCAGCAATAGCCCTGTGGCATCACTGCCATACAATCCATCCAGACACCCAGGTAGTGTTCTGGGCACCCGCACTGCAGTCCCGTTACAGCAAGCGATGGGATTTGAATTCAATAAGAATAATTCTCGAATTACGAAGACATCAATGAAACCAGCGTCCGAAAACAAAGACTTCTGAGTGGCTTCACAGTGGTCAGTGCCGCTGGCTCACAGCACCAGGGACCTGAGTTCGATCCCAGCTGCAGAGGATTGCAACGTGCCCCCTCATGTCCCACAGATCAGGGTGGATTGGCCAATGCTACATTGTAGTGCGCAAGGACGAGCAGGCTGGGTGGATGATGCCACGAGGAATGCTGGGTCATGGGGGCTGGTGGTCCGGAGGGGACATTGTTCAGAGGGTCGGCGTGGGATCGATGGGTCGAGCGGCCTGTTTCCACGCGGCAGGCAAGTTACGAACACAGAAAGTGGCAGCACAGAGGAAGCGCATATGAGTCTTCCTGCTGTTTCAATCTCTTCTGCCCTGTCTAAGGCTTTGCTTTTCATTCTTTTACACCCCCTGGCCCATCCCAGCCCACTACCGAAGAAACAAAGGAGTAGGCGAGGACTCAACAGTTACACCCCAGAAAGTCAGTGGTGGTGGGACGTGCAGAGATGACTGGCAGACACAGATTCACCAGAGGAATGGGTGAAATGTGACAGGTGGCAGCGGGAGCAGCATGGCATCATAAAACAGAGGAGAACCATTCAGCCCATCCACCATTCAATGAGATTGCAGTGGAGCTGCTAATCCTGAACTCCAATCTCCCGCCCTTTACCCTTGTAACCTGGGATTCTCTCAAAGTCTCTGGGAAGGTGGCAGACAGCACCCCACCCCCTCTCCTTTCCTGTGCAGTAACCTGGCCGCATTTTCAGAACGAGACAGTGCAGGAGGCGGCCGCTCGGTCCATCAAGCCCCATACCGGCCACCAACTCCCATTCTCCGTGTGTATCCATAGTGGTATTGCAGAACCTCGACTGTGTGCAAACAGGCCCTTCGGCCCAACAAGTCCAGTTTCCTCCAAACTCGTATCCCTTTTGAAACTGCACACACAACACTTCCATCACTGTCTCAGGCAGCTAATTGCAAACCCTAACAACTCTCAGAGTGAAAAAGTTCCTCCTCCTCCTCTCACTCCGAGCTCACAATTTTGAAAAATGGGACCCAAAGTTAGAGAATATTCTTCGCAGTGTGGGTCAAAAATCAGTCTGCCTGTGCCCGCCTCCTTCCAAATGCTGAGATAACAGGGTATAGAGCTGGATGAATACAGCAGGCCAAGCCGCAACAGAGGAGCAGGAAAGCTGTTTCGGGCCTAGATCCTTCTTCAGAAATGGGGGATGGGGAGAGGGTTCTGAAATAAATAGGGAGAGATGGGGAGGTGGATAGAAGATGGATAGAGGAGAAGATAGGTGGAGAGGAGACAGACAGGTCAAAGAGGCAGGGATGGAGCCAGTAAAGGTGAGTGTATGTGGGGAGGTAGGGAGGGGATAGGTCAGTCCAGGGAGGATGGACAGATCAAGGAGGCAGGATGAAAGTCAGTGGGGAGGAGATGGGGGTGGGGGTGGGGCTTGAGGTGGGAGGAGTGGATAGGTGAGAAGAAAGACAGGTTAGGGAGGCAGGAGCAAGCTGGGCTGGTTTTGGGATGCTGTCGGGGAGGGAAGATTTTGAAGCTGGCGAAATCCACATTGATACCCTTGGGCTGCAGGGTTTCCAAGCGAAATATGAGTTGCTGTTCCTGCAACCTTCGGGTGGCATCATTGTGGCACAGCAGGAGACCCAGGATGGACTTGTCGTCCGAGGAGCGGGGTGGGGGGGGGCGGTCGGAGAAGAGTTGAAATGGCTCGTGACTGAGAGGTGTAGTTGATTGTTGCGAACTGAGCGTAGGTGTTCTGCAAAGCAATCCCCAAGCTTCCGCTTGTTTTCCCCGATGTAGAGGAGGCCAGAACAGGAACAGCGGATACAGTATACCACATTAGCAGATGTGCAGATGAACATCTGATGTGGAAGGCCTTCTTCGGGCCTGGGTTGGGGGGGGGGGGGGGGGGGGGGGGAGGTATAGGGGCAGGTGTAGCACTTGCTTTGGCTGCAGGGAAAAGTGCCGGGTGTGGTGGGGCTGGAGGGGAGTGTGGAGCGGACAAGGGAGTAACGGAGAGAGTGGTCCCTCCGGAAAGCAGTTACGGGGCGGAGGGAAAAACGTCTTTGGTGGTGGGGTTGGATTGCAGATGGCGGAAGTGTCAGAGGATGATGCCTTGGATTTGGAGTGGTACGTGGGGACGAGGGGGATTCTCTTTTAGTTGTTATCGTGGGGGTGGGGTGTGAGGGATGAGTTGCGGGAAATGCAGTAGACACGGTCGAGGGTGTTCTCAGTCACTGGGAGGATGTGGGTAAGTTACGGTCCCTGAAAAAAAAGGACATCTGGGATGTGCGGGAGTGGAATGCCTCATCCTGGGAGCAGATGCGGCAGAGGCGAAGGAATTGGGAATAGGGGATGGCATTTTTGCAGGAGGGTGGGTGGGAGGAGGTGTATTCTAGGTAGCTGTGGGATTCGGTGGGCTTGAAATGGACTTGGGTTTCTAAGTGGTTGCCTGAGATGGAGACAGAGAGGTCCAGGAAGGTGAGGGAATGTGTTGGAGATGGTCCAGGTGAACTTGAGGTTGGGGTCAAGGTGTTGGTGAAGTGGATGAACTGTTCGAACGGAGGTAGAGAATAGGACCACCTTTGGGAAAAATTCAGCTTCCTGTCCCCTTTATCTCAGGCTGGCAGCAACTGCAGGAATTTATACTGGATATCATTTACGTATGACGTAATCTACCTCTGGCGCAGCTCGTACGCACGATCCAGTGACGGCAAGGGCGGCGAAGAGCCGGGAATGCGCTTGCGCGCTGCTGCGAACCTCCAGCGGGGGGGCTCACACGCAGGCGCAATGACGGAGGGGTGGTGAAGAGCCGGGTTGGCACATGCGTACGGCCGCGGCCGGGAGACCCACCAGGCCACGCAGGCGCAGTGGCGGGTGTTGTCAGGCGGGGTCGTGGACAGACGCGGCGTCCACGGCCACGCAGGCGCAGTGGCGGGTGTTGTCAGGCGGGGTCGTGGACAGACGCGGCGTCCGCTCCTCCGCCTCCCCGCCCCGCAGAACCTCCCGCCATGGCCCGCAGCTCCGAGGTGCAGCTGCCGCCGCTCCGCACCCTCGACGACTTCGTCTGCAGCTCGGCCCGCTTCAGCCTGCCGGACCTGAAGGACCCGCTGCGCTGGAACAACCGGGTGATCAACAACCTGCTATACTACCAGACCAATTATCTGGCAACGGTCGCCGCCATTCTCCTGCTGGTCGGGTGGGTACCTCCCGCCTAGTCACACCCACACTTCTCCCCCATTGGTGGGTAGCGTGATCAATCAGGGCAGCGCTGCGGGCCGGTGGCTGGCGCACATGTCAAGCAGCACTTCGGTTCAATCACCGTCGGCGCCAGCACGGGCTCGCTGTCCTTTGGCTGAGCCCCTTGTCACTCACACACTGCCTCGTCGCCGATTGTTTGACTGCCGTGTCAATCAGGGTGGTAGTGGGTGGGATCGCAGTGAATTGTCCAATAGGCGTGAGTGAAGTCCCCCGGCCATCTGCTGAGCCGATTGGCTAAGGCAGCTGTCACCTTGGCAGCACAACCACGTGGTCAGATTGTCTGGCGTTAAAGGGATGGGGCAGGGAGGGCGGGACTTTTGTTTTCGCCGTCACATATTCCTTTCTACTCTATTGAAAGTAAGACTCCCTTGACGCTCGCCCCATTTAAAGGCGTCTGCGACTGGTACAGCATGGGGTTAGATACAGAGTAAAGCTTCCACTACACTGTGCCCCCCCCCATCCAACACTCCCAGGGACAGCACGGGGTTAGATACAGAGTAAAGCTTCCTCTACACTGTCTTCCCCTCCCCCCCCATCAAACACTCACAGGGACAGGGACAGCACGGGCTTAGATACAGAGTAAAGCTTCCTCTACACTGTGCCCCCCGCTCATCAAACACTCCCAGGGACAGCGTGGGGGTAGATACAGAGTAAAGCTTCCTCTGCACTGTTTCCCCCCCCTCATCAAACACTCCCAGGGACAGGGACAGCACGGGGTTAGAGACAGAGTAAAGCTCCCTCTACACTGTCCCCCATCAAACACTCCCAGGACAGGGATTGCATGGGGTCAGGTACAGAGTAAAGCTCCCTCTACACTGTCCCCCATCCAAACTTTGACAGTCTGTCCTGATGAAGGATTTTGCCCAAAACATCGACTTCCCTGCTGCTCCGATGCTGCCTGACCCATACTGTGCTTTTCAAGCTCCACATTTATTTATCCAGGCCCCTCAGGATCTTATAAACCTCTGTAAGGTCGCTCCTCAGCCTCTGATGCTCCGGGGGGTCGGGATCGTGGCGGGGGCGGGGGGGGGGGGGGGGGTTGGGCAGGAATGCCTCAGCTCTTACTTGGCCTCTCCGTAGAGCTGAAACAAAACCGCGGCAACGTCCTTGTAAATCTTTTCCGAACCCTTTCAAGTTTGACAACATCTTTCCTCGTGCAGGGAAAGCAGGAATGAATTCAGTATTCCGCAAGTGCAGCCCCACTTCACTTATTATGATTTGCCAAGTTGGCCGCAGTTGGGTTTTTTTTGCCTCTATGTGAACAGTTACCATGCAGCCGCCAGCCCCAACAGCTTGGGGGCACCGCCTTGCAACTGCTGTCCCAGCAGCAGGTGGTGTCGGATCTGGGATGTCAACAGCAGAGAGCTAGAGCGAGACCTGCCTGAACCACTGCCTCTCCTGTTGTAGGTACATCGAGCCGCTGAAGACGCTGCTGGGAGGGTTGGTGGTCATGCTGCTTTTCCTGGGCTTTGTGTGGTCGGCGGAGAACAAAGCAGCCGTCCGGAGACTGCGCAGGAACCACCCGACCCTGTGCCTCCTGGCCGTGCTGCTGGCCAGTTACTGCCTCCTCTCTGTGGTTGGGGGCGTCGCTTTCTTCCTCTTCGGAATCACCTTCCCCATGCTCAGTGAGTGTCTGCTCACCGCAACATCGTTCCAGACCCCTCTGACCGCTGCCTAGCCTGTTTCCCCCTGCTTGCCAGTGCATCACTGTTTGTTCTGCCTCTGTCTTTTATTCCCCCCCCCTTCCTGTCTCATCAGCCGATAGAGAGTCTTCATTGAGATCACAGGGTCCCTCCAGCGCACAAGCAGACCATTCGGCTCATCAAGTCCACATTTGAACATCAAAAGAGCATTCCGCCCGCTACCATTCCCCTACCCTATCCCTGCATTCTCCATGGCTACTCCACTTAACCTACACATCCCTGGAACACTATGGACAATTTAGTACGGCCAAGCCACCTTAACCTGCACATCTTTGGACTGTGGGAGTAATCCCACCCAGGTGCCGGGGGGGAGAATGTCCAAACTCCCACACAGATGGTTCTCCCGAGGCTGGAATTGAACCCGGGTCCCTGGGCTTTCGAGGCAGGAGTGCTAACCCCCTGAGCCACCATTCCACCCAAGCCATTGTTATGAATTGTGAATAGTTGAGATCCCAGCGCCAGCCATTACCACTCATCACCTGTTGCCATCCTACTGTCTGTTTCATGTTCGCCAGGCAGTCATCTGTCCAAGTTACCGGCCACTGACACCATCAGCTTTTATTCTGCACACAGGAACCTTTAATATGGAGCCTTGACGCTTGCTTTCTGGAAATCTGCACACAGCGTTTCCCTCGCTCCTCCCCACTTTGCCCCTGTTACCTCCAATAGATCATGGCCCTCACCTTCTCTCTGTAGCTTGTTGTCCCTTCACTTCCCATTCCCAATCTCCTCATGTACCTTTTAGCCTGTCGCTTTATGGCCTTGTCTGTCTCCCACTTCCCCACCCAGCCCCCTGCCCTCCACTCCCTCACCTCAGCTGCATGTGGGTCACACACTGTGCCCTCCCAGTGAGGAATGTTCCTTCGGTTTCTTCTCCTGTTTTTCCTCCTGCTGTGACCTGCGCATCTCCTCAAGATCTCTCCAGCCTCGTAACGACCGCCTGTCACCCTGATACTATCATAGAATCAGTCACGCATATGTTACAGCACAGGGCATCCAGCATAGTGTGCCTGTGCTGGTTCTCTGAACATGCATCTCACCTAAGGCTACCTCTTTGCATCTCACCTAGGGCTACCACCTAGGGCTCCTCAGCTCCCATCTTCCTGTCTTCTCTCTTTTTTTTCTCCCTGCCTTTACTGAGCTAACCACCCTTCCCTTTCCACTGTTCCAGTTCATTTATCATTTGCTACTGTCCCAAGGCGGTTCATTTCGAATCACCTCTGTACTCTCAAGCTTACAGCAGAGAACGCTGAGACGGGTTGCAATAGAGGTGTAGAAGATGTGTGCGTCCATGCAAGAGGATCAATGATGGTACATACCTGTACAAGAGACAGAGACTGCATCAACACATTTATGTATGAGAGAGGGAAAGAGCGAGTCGATACATTTGTGCGTGAGAGAGAGAAAGAGCGAGTCGACACAATTGTGCGTGAGAGAGGGAAAGAGCGAATCGACACGTCTGTGCGTGAGCGAGCAAGTCGACGCGTCTGTGCGTGAGAGAGGGAAAGAGCGAGTTGACGTGTCTGTGCATGAGCGAGCGAGTCAACGCCTCTGTGCGTGAGAGAGGGAGCAAGCAAGTTGACGCGTCAGCGCGTGAGAGAGGGAGCGAGTGAATCGACGCGTCTGTGCGTGAGAGAGGGACAGCGAGCGAGTCGATGCGTCAGTGCTTGAGAGAGGGACAGCGAGCGCTTCGCGTCTGTGCGTGAGAGAGAGCAAGCACGTCGACGCGTCTGTGCGCGTGAGAGAGAGCGAGTCGACGCGTCTGTGCGCGTGAGAGAGAGCGATTCGACGCGTCTGCGCGTGAGAGAGCGATTCGACGCGTCTGTGCGCGTGAGAGAGAGAGTGAATCGACACGTCTGTGCGTGAGAGAGGGACAGCGAGTCGACGCGTCTGTACGTGAGAGAGGGACAGCGAGCACATCGACGCGTCTGTGCGTGAGAGAGAGAGCGAGTCGACGCGTCTGTGCCTGAGAGAGAGAGAGAGCGCGAGTCGACGCGTCAGTGCGTGAGAGAGGGAGCGCGAGTCGACGCGTCAGTGCGTGAGAGAGAGAGCGCGAGTCGACGCATCTGTGCGCGAGAGAGAGAGTGAGTCAACGCGTCTGTGCGTGAGAGAGGGACAGCGAGCACGTCGACGCGTCTGTGCATGAGAGAGAGAGCGAGCGTGTCGACGCGTCTGTGCGCGTGAGAGAGAGCGAGTCGACGCGTCTGTGCGCGTGAGAGAGAGCGAGTCGACGCGTCTGTGCGCGTGAGAGACAGCGAGTCGACGCGTCTGTGCGCGTGTGAGAGAGAGCGAGTCGACGCGTCTGTGCGCGTGAGAGAGAGAGCGAGTCGACGCGTCTGTGCGCGTGAGAGAGAGAGCGAGTCGACGCGTCTGTGCGCGTGAGAGAGAGAGCGAGTCGACGCGTCTGTGCGCGTGAGAGAGCGAGTCGACGTGTCTGTGCGTGTGAGAGAGAGAGCGAGTCGACGCCTCTGTGCGTGAGAGAGGGACAGCGAGCACGTCGACGCGTCTGTGCGTGAGAGGGACAGCGAGCACGTCGACGCGTCTGTGCGTGAGAGAGAGAGCGAGTCGACGCGTCTGTGCGTGAAAGAGAGAGAGCGAGTCGACGCGTCTGTGCGCGTGAGAGCGCGAGTCGACGCGTCTGTGCGTGTGAGAGAAAGAGCGAGTCGACGCGTCTGCGCGTGAGAGAGCGAGTCGACGCGTCTGCGCGTGAGAGAGCGAGTCGACGCGTCTGTGCGCGTGAGAGAGCAAGTCGACGCGTCTGTGCGTGTGAGAGAGAGCGAGTTGACGCGTCTGTGCGCGTGAGAGAGAGCGAGTCGACGCGTCTGTGCGTGTGAGAGAGAGAGTGAGTCGACGCGTCTGTGCGTGAGAGAGGGACAGCGAGCGAGTTGACGTGTCTGTGCGTGAGAGAGAGAGAGCGAGCAAGTCGATGCATCTGTGTGTGAGAGAGGGAGCGAGCGAGTTGACGTGTCTGTGCGTGAGAGAGAGAGAGCGAGCAAGTCGATGCATGTGTGTGTGAGAGGGAACAAGCGAGTCGACGCCTCTGTGCGTGAGAGAGGGAGCAAGCGAGTTGACGCGTCAGTGCGTGACAGAGGGAGCCAGTGAATCGACGCGTCTGTGTGTTAGAGAGGGACAGCGAGCGAGTCGATGCGTCAGTGCTTGAGAGAGGGACAGCGAGCGCTTCGACGCGTCTGTGCGTGAGAGAGAGCGAGTCGACGCGTCTGTGCGCGTGAGAGAGAGCGAGTCGACGCCTTTGTGCGTGAGAGAGCGAGTCGACGCCTTTGTGCGTGAGAGACAGAAAGTGAGTCGACGCGTCTGTGCATGAGAGAGAGCACGAGTCGACGCATCTGTGCGCGTGAGAGAGAGCAAGTCGACGCGTCTGTGCGCGTGAGAGAGAGCGATTCGACGCGTCTGCGCGTGAGAGAGCGATTCGACGCGTCTGTGCGCGTGAGAGAGAGAGCGAGTCGACGCGTCTGTGCGTGAAAGAGAGAGAGCGAGTCGACGCGTCTGTGCGCGTGAGAGCGCGAGTCGACGCGTCTGTGCGTGTGAGAGAGAGAGCGAGTCGACGCGTCTGTGCGCGTGAGAGAGAGCGAGTCGACGCGTCTGTGCGTGTGAGAGAGAGAGCGAGTCGACGCGTCTGTGCGTGAGAGAGGGACAACGAGCACGTCAACGCGTCTGTGCGTGAGAGGGACAGCGAGCACGTCGACGCGTCTGTGCGTGAGAGAGAGAGCGAGTCGACGCGTCTGTGCGTGAAAGAGAGAGAGCGAGTCGACGCGTCTGTGCGTGAAAGAGAGAGAGCGAGTCGACGCCTCTGCGCGTGAGAGCGCGAGTCGACGCGTCTGTGCGTGAGAGGGAGTGAGAGCGAGTCGACGCGTCTGTGCGTGAGAGGGAGTGAGAGCGAGTCGACGCGTCTGTACGCGTGAGAGAGCAAGTCGACGCGTCTGTGCGCGAGAGAGAGAGCGAGTCGACGCGTCTGTGCGCGTGAGAGAGCGAGTCGACGCGTCTGTGCGCGTGAGAGAGAGCGAGTCGACGCGTCTGTGCGCGTGAGAGAGCGATTCGACGCGTCTGTGCGTGTGAGAGAGAGAGCGAGTCGACGCGTCTGTGCGTGAAAGAGAGAGAGCGAGTCGACGCGTCTGTGCGCGTGAGAGCGCGAGTCGACGCGTCTGTGCGTGTGAGAGAGAGAGCGAGTCGACGCGTCTGTGCGCGTGAGAGAGAGCGAGTCGACGCGTCTGTGCGTGTGAGAGAGAGAGCGAGTCGACGCGTCTGTGCGTGAGAGAGGGACAGCGAGCACGTCGACGCGTCTGTGCGTGAGAGGGACAGCGAGCACGTCGACGCGTCTGTGCGTGAGAGAGAGAGCGAGTCGACGCGTCTGTGCGTGAAAGAGAGAGAGCGAGTCGACGCGTCTGTGCGTGAAAGAGAGAGAGCGAGTCGACGCCTCTGCGCGTGAGAGCGCGAGTCGACGCGTCTGTGCGCGAGAGGGAGTGAGAGCGAGTCGACGCGTCTGTGCGCGAGAGGGAGTGAGAGCGAGTCGACGCGTCTGTACGCGTGAGAGAGAGCGAGTCGACGCGTCTGTGCGCGAGAGAGAGAGCGAGTCGACGCGTCTGTGCGCGTGAGAGAGAGCGAGTCGACGCGTCTGTGCGCGTGAGAGAGAGCGAGTCGACGCGTCTGTGCGCGTGAGAGAGAGAGCGAGTCGACGCGTCTGTGCGTGAGAGAGAGCGAGTCGACGCGTCTGCGCGAGAGAGAGCGAGTCGACGTGTCTGTGCGCGTGAGAGAGAGCGAGTCGACGCCTTTGTGCGTGAGAGAGAGAGCGAGTCGACGCATCTGTGCACGTGAGAGAGAGCGAGTCGACGCCTTTGTGCGTGAGAGAGAGCGAATCGACGCGTCTGTGCGTGAGAGAGCGCGGGTGTCGACACATAGTTTGTCTCTGAATTTTGGCACCATCTGGCTGTGAATTCTTCCAAACTGACTCCCGTTTTGCTCCCTCTCCAGTAATTTTAATCCATGCTTCCCTGCGCCTCCGGAACCTGAAGAACAAAATCGAGAACAAGATCGAGAGCATCGGCTTGAAGAGGACACCTATGGGAATCCTGCTGGAAGCTCTGGGACAAGAGCAAGAGGCTGGCTCCTAAACACCAGGAGGAGACATTGCAGACAGCGAATCAGGAAGAAAGCTGAGCGTCATTGCTTCGCTCTCTCAGACTCACTGCCAACAAAACAGTATCTTCGATGTTTCCCTGCTCCATCACGCACTCGCACCTTATACCTCGCAGTAAACCTGGGTCCACTGGAGATGGTGTTGGTTAACCAGCCCACATCTCCACCTCCAATGTCTGTCCTGGGGTCTCTCTGACCCTGGTTGTTCTTAAGCTCTGCCGGTCTTATTCCTGGGATGCTCGTGCATGGCTGAACTATCTCCCCGTTTCTCTGCGTATAACCTTGTGCTGTATCTATGTCATGGGTTCAGTGTCGAGGCAGCTTTACTCTGTACCTAACCCCCATGGTGTACTTGTCCTGGGAGTCCTTGATCGCGATGGTGTCCAGGAATTTTATTTTCATCTTAAAAGAGTTGAGGAAGATTTACTTTCAATTTTACTTACAGTTTAACCAAGAGTAGAGGGCTTTACTCTGTAACTAACCCCATGCTTTCCCCGTCCTGAGAGTATGCAATGGGGACAGAGTAGAGAAAGCTTTGCTCTGTATCTAATATCATGGAGGGGGAGGTGATAAACTGAGGAATTGAAAAGCCATCTGCCCAAAAATCCCAGAAAACAATTAATTATGGACCCTGAGTTCTTGCCTTTTGTACAATGACTGACATTCCGGATTAATGATGGATCACTGTTGAAATGGTTTTGGTTCTGTCCAGACAGGAACTGTTAAGCGTTTTTGGTTCTCGATAATGTCTGTCAGCCTTATTCCAGGCATTGCTTGTCTCTGCAATGTATGAGTAGTGTGTAATATTATATTTTATGTATATACACCTTGGCATTATATTAAAAGTTATTCCCTCTAGTGTCAGGACACTAGCATGTACAGTTCAGTGAATAGTTTTTTTTAAACTGCCACAAACTTCAGCGAAAGCAGGAACTGCAGATGCTGGAGAATCTGAGGTAACAAGGAAGGCTCTCGGCCCAAAACATCAGCCCTTTCTGAAGAAGGGCCGAGGCCCGAAACGTCAGCCTTCCTGCTCCTCTGATGCTGCTAGGCCTGCTGTGTTCATGCAGCTCTACACCTTGTTTTCTCAAACTTCAGAGAACTGTTGTATGCATGTTATTATTTCAGGTAAACTAGGCTCATTGAGTTGTACAGCGTGGAAACAGATTCCTTGGTCAGATTTGTCTGTGCCAACCAGATATCTGAAATTGGCTTGGCCCCATTTACCAGCATTTGGCCCCCTATCGCGCTGAGCCCTTCCTAATCACATACCCATCCAGATGCCTTTTAAATGCTGCAATTGTACCAGCCCCTTGACCCCTTTGGCAGTTTATCCCATACACATATCACCCTCTGTTTGAAAACGTTGTCCCTTTTAAATCTCTCCCCTTCCGCCTCAAACTTATGCCCGTCTCGTTTTGGAGCCCCCTTCCCGTGGGAAAAAGACCTTGTCTACTCACCCTACCCATGCCCCCTCATCATTTTATAAACCTCTATAAGGTCACCCCTCAGCCTACATGTTCCAGGGAAAATAGCCCCAACCTATTCAGCCTCTCCCTGTAGCTCAAACCCTGGTAACATCCTTGGAGATCTTTCCTGCACCCTTTCACACTTCACAACATCTTGCTAATGACAGGGAGACCGGAATTGCACGCAGTATTCCGAAAGTGGCCTGACCAATGTCCTGTATGGTTGCCACATGACCCTCCCAACTCCTGTACTCAATGCACTGACCAATAGAAGTAAGCGTACCAAATGTTGCTTTCACCCCTCACCCCCGTCTAACTGCAACTCCACTTTCAAGGGACAATGCACCTGCTCCCCAACATCTCTTTGTTGGCAACACTCCCCAAGACCCTAAGATTAAGTGTATAAGTGCTGCCCTGAGTTCATTTCTCTTCCCTGCATTGGTGTTCTCCTATTACAATTGCCCCTCTCCCTTACCCCAGTTCCTGTGCCTCAGAAGGTGTCTCCCAGGTTCTGATATCGAACAGACCAGACATTCCCCCCCCCCCAAACATTGTAAGGAGATAGACTAAACCTTAACTTTTATTTAAAAGCAAGTGTAAACTGCTGTTTTCCAGATGTGATTCAATTGGTGCAACACTGGCTCTCGTCAAAATGCACTTTATTCTTACAACACAGCTAAAAAAATTGGTACAATGATAACAGTGTGGAAATCCTTAATGTGTTATTTAACCACTCCTGTATAATTTAACCATTAACCATCAAATGTTCCCATAACATCAGAATGTACAGTTCAGCAAAAACAGTTACAATTCTCATGTGCTGTCTCTCTCCAGTCCCTTTGGGATTCTGAAGAGGATGCGCCGCTGTCTAAGGCTTCACTGGAGCAGCTCAGAACTCAAGCTTCTGGCTCAGCGACCAGCAGAAAACTTCTCACTCACTGAAAACTAAACCAAAAGTCTTCACAAGTTTTGTGAGCCCTTACCTTGCCCTCTCAAGATTCTTTCCTCTCATAAAAATCCAGAGAGATTTCAAAAGCTGTTTACCAATTGTCCCATCTTTGGGAGACATCTCGTACGACTGTGATATCACCCCCTCTGCAATTAAAAACAGGACAGAATACATCTCCCTTAAAGGCACAGTACCATCACAAATGATTGAGCCTATAATCTTCACCTTCTTAACTGGATAAAGATACTGAAAGATAGATGGGGAGAGTGGAAGCTGTAACCTCACCTTGGGCTCCAGGATGCGGGCCAGGGCCGGTGACCAGGTCGGAGAAGTAGAGGGATGGACTTCCGGAAATGGGACGTTCTGAGGAAGGGTCACCGGACCTGAAGCGTTAACTCAGACTTCTCCTTCGCAGGTTCTGCCAGACCTGCTGAGCTTTTCCAGCAACTCCCGTTCTTGTTCCAGAAATGGGAGGATTGTATGGACCGGACATTAGAGAGATATAGAAGATTGCAGTAGGCTGCACAGAGAGGACTGGAATAAGGGCTGAGTAAGGATTGTAGGGGCTCAAGTTAGTTATGGAGATAGGGAGAACTGTAAGGTCTGGAGGAGGTTGCAGACTTTAGACTTTTCAGGTCAAAAACTAATTGCTGGAGAAACTCAGCAGATCTTGCAGCATCTGTGGAGAGAAACCAGAGTTAACATTTGTGGGAGGGGGGGGGGGGGCAAATGTTCTAGAGAAGGGTCACTAGACCTAAAGCATTAACCCTGTTTTCTTTCCACGGATGCTACCAGACCTGTTGAGTTTCTCCAGCAATTTCTGTTTTGGCTTCAGATTTCCAGCGACTGCAGTTTGTAATTAGTTGATGAGGCTTTATTTTCGGGGTTGGCGGACATTACAGAGATGCGGAGGGCTGCCGGGGTCAGAGGGAGGTCCAGTGACTGGATCACATTACAGTGACGGGGAGTGTTGTGTACGTTGGACGAGCTCTCTGAAATAAGTTGGGTTATCGGGCCGAAATAACTCGCACTAAGAAGAGGGGTACACCAACCATGGCTCAATGAGGAAGTTAAGGAGAGGATTAAGCTGAAAGCTGAAAAAGAAATCTGGCTGCGCAAAATGTAGAGAAATGAGTTAAAAAGCTTTTGAGCAATTAAAAGGAGAATGGCTGGAGCCCCTAACGAGTTTTGTCTCTGAGAAAAATAACGTGGTTAGAATATATGTAAAGGAACGTTACCTCAGTGAAAGAGTTTAGTTTGCAGGTCTCTGGATTGGTAGTTCAGCTTAGGCGGCACGGTGGCTCAGTGGTTAACACTGCAGCCTCAAAGCGCCAGGGACCCGGGTTCGATTCCAGCCTCGGGTAACTGTCTGTGTAGAGTTTGCACATTCTCCCCGTGTCTGCATGGGTTTCCTCCGGGTGCATCGGTTTCCTCACACAGTCCAAAGATGTGCAGCCTAGGTGGATGGGCCATGAGAAATTGCCCGTAGTGTTCAGGGGTGTGTGGGTTATAGGGGGATGGGTCTGGGTGGGATGTTTCAAGGGGCAGTGTGGACTTGTTGGGCCGAAGGGTCTATTTCCACACTGTAGGGAATCTAATCTATAATACCACTAGGCGATAGCCTCTCCCAAAGGGACTAATGTGTATCCAGCACTCTTAGTACAATCTCACCAATGCAGCAACAGAGATAGTAGGAATGATGCTGGGCAATCTGAGATAACAAGGTGTAGAGCTGGATAAAAACAGCAGGCCGAGCAGCATCAGAGGAGCAGGATGGCTGACTTTCTGAAGAAACTTTCTGAAGAAGGATCTCGGCCGGAAACGTCGGCCTTCCTGCTCCTGCGACGCTGCTTGACCTGCTGCGTTAATCCAGCTCTACACCCTGCCATCTCTTAATGCAGCAGCACTTGGCCACTTTCCCACTCCATTCCTGTTCAGACACCACAAAGCACCGAACAGTATCACCAACACCGCCCGCACAAGATCCTGTAAATCTACCTGGAAGAAAGCGCCAGCCGCCAGTGTCCTCCAGCAGGCCAACATCCCTTGCACCGAGGCACTGACACCTCCCCCACGCCCCGCGATGGGTGGCCACATCGTCCGCATGGAGCTGGGCCAGAGGAAACTGGGCTCCAAGGTTACCCTCGAGTCCTCACAGGCAAAGTGCGACATCCCACGGATGCCTGAAATTCCTCAAAAGTGGAGGCATCAGGCGCCTCGAGACCTGCCATTGTGTGGGAAAAAAGGGGAAGCCAAGCGCAGCGGGTGGGGGGGCGTGGGTGAGCTGCCACATCCCTTCCTGTGACCCACAATTGCCCCTGGCCTGCAGTAGCTGTATTGGTCACCTACAGGCTCACCCTGGGAGTGGAAAGGATCGTCCTTTGGACTGCGAGGGACTGCCGATAGTGATGATTCCATTCCTTTATCAATAAATCCGAGATTTCTATTTGCCTGCATTATTACCTCTCATGCCTGTACACGGGTAGCTGTGCTATAACACAGGGTTTGTTAGAGCGAATTAGCTGTCGCACCATTGACGAACAGTGGACGCTGTTTGGATTACGTGAACTTTCTGTTCAGTGATAGTCCATCGCAATTTCCCTGTAACGTGATCTTCTGTCGCGCGAGGTCACACAGGACGCAATTGTCGCGTTTGAGGAGGACAACCTGCCCCAGCTTGTCCGCGACTCGTGCACTCAGACCCAGCCTATATTCGACTCAAGACGCACAGAAATGTGACTGATTCTTAACTGCCCACCGGTGAGTAATGCCCTTGAACCATGAATGAATTAGAGAAAAGATAGATGTAGTTGAATTTGTGGCAGCTCAGAGGAGATTCACCGGATTGGCTCTAGAGTTTTAAGGCAATAAGGGAAAGATTTAAAAAGGACTCGAGGGGTAATGTTTTCATGCAGAGGGTGGTGCGTGTATGGAACGAGCTGCCAGAGGAAGTGGTGGAGGCTGGTACAATGACAACATCTAAATGGGTATATGAATAGGAAGTGTTTAGAGGAATATGGGCTATTTGCTAGCAAATGAGACTATATTAGATTGGGAATTCTGGTGGGCATGGATGAGTTGGAACACATCCTCTGTTTCCATGCTGTATGACTGACTACAAGAAGGCCAAAGTCAGCGATAGCCCCAAAGACTGAGATAAATTCAGAAGCCAACAAAGGAGGACTAAAGAGACAATAATTACAGAGAAAATAGACTATGGGGACAAACTAGCAAGGAATAAAGAAAATGACAATAAGAGTTGCTTTAAATACATAAAAAGGAAGAGCGAAACATAGCTTCACACAGTGAACGCCCCTTAGAAGATGAGTCTGTGAAGACAGTTCTGGGGAGCGAAGAAATAGCAGAGGAGTTTTTAAGGTGGTAGATACTTGGAACATTCCATAAATACAAAAGGAATATGGCGGGCAAGTGGGGTGGCGGAGAAAATAAGTCCAAGTATCTTCACTACAGAAGTAGTGTTGGACAATCTAATGGAGCTAAAGGTTAGGGGATCCTAAGGGATGGAGCAGGCCAAGCAGCATCTTAGGAGAAGGAAGGCTGATGTCTCAGGCCTAGACCCTTCGGGCTCCTAAATTGCTGCTTGGGCCTGTTGTGTTCATCCAGCTCCATACCTTGTTATCTCGGGTTCTCCAGCATCTGCAGTTCCTATCATCTCTAAAAGATGGAGCTGCTGAGACTGTGGATGGATTGGTTACAGTCTCCAAAAATCGTTGGATCCTGGAGAAGTACCAGACGATTGTAAAATTGCCAATGTGAGAAAAAGGGAGGGAGGCCAAATATGGAGAACAAGAGACCAATTATCCTAACATCAACACAGGAAAATATTGCAGTCAAGGACAGGATGTAATGGCAAGACATTTGGAAAATCATGACTTTATCAAACTGATACGAAAGGAAATCACGTCTGACTAATTTATTAGAGGAGGTCTCAGTCTGACTGGATAGAGGGGAGCCAGTCGATGTTTGAGAATCATGGAATTTTACAGCTCAGAATGAGGCCATTTGACCCATCGTGTTTGCACCGACTCCCGCAGGAGCTACCCTGGTAGTCCCATTCTCCAGCAGCCTTCTAAATTCATCACTTCCAAAAATATACCCAGCTCTCTTTTGAAACCTCTGATGGAATCTGCCTCCACAGGCTGTGCATCCCAAATCCTGATAAGTCTGGGTGATGAAGCCTCTCCTCATCTCACTCTTGCTGACAATGTTGAAATCGGGAGCTTGAGTTTAGTGGAATGAAAGGTTATGGGGATAAGGCAGGAACAGGATGCTGATTGTGGATGATCATAATGAATGGTGGTGCTGGCTCGAAGGGCCGAATGGCCTACTCCAGCACCTTTGTCTATTGAGTTACTGACATACCAACTAGTGGAAACAGAGTATCTCCTTTACCCTGTCAAAATTTTTCATAAGGTCACCTCTTAATGTCTTCTCCAAGGATAATACACTCAGTCTCTAATCTCCTTTGAACTCTGCCCAGGGCTTTAACATCCTTCCTTAAATAAGGTGCTCAGAATTGAGCGCAAGATTCCAAGTGTGGTCTAACCGATGACTTGTAGGAATGTAGCATCACGATTTCCCAAATTCCACCCCCAACTCTGACACTCTTCATTTGGCCTACCTCATTTCCTAGGAGCAGATCCAGCTCCTGAAATTGTACTGTCCCAGAAGGCTCTCCCGCGCACCCTGCAGGAATTCCTCCCCTTCTGAGGCCCAAGCTCTACACTTCTCCAGCAGTCTACCCTTGGATAATGAAAATGACCAACTATCTCACAATTACCTGCTCTGCGCGTTTCCGTACTCTGCCTCGAAACACTCTCTTCAACTTCTCATTTGGAGGTCGATGTTAAGTGCCTAACAAGATCATCATTCCCTTCTCACCTCCAACCGCAGGAATAGGTAGGGGACACATGCAGGCAGATGGGATTAGTTCAGAATGGCATCATGGTTGGCACAGACATGGTGATCCCTAGACTTAAGCTGGCTGTCAGCAATCACTGTGACTCATACAAGGACAGCGGCGTCAGGACCCTGTTCAAAAGGGCCCCCACGCACTGCAGCGAAGCCTATCTGCAGATGGAAGAAGGTGAACACCTCTGTGAGGTCTTTACCAGGAATGGATACCCCCGCAGCTTCACCCACAGATGCCAAGCCAGCACACAACACACAACCAGGGCACACACCAAACAATAACCGCCGAACCATATGTAAACAAAAAAACCCCTCAGAACTGACAGCCAGATGAGTCAGGCCGCCAGGGATCACGACAGCACACAAGCTGGCAGCCACGCTAAGACAGGACTGACCAGGATTAAAGACCCAATAGATACCATGGACAGGACGAATGTGGTTCACAACCATGTCAGACAGACAGACAGCTAGCAACCCGCGTTCACTAACACAAACTCACTCCGAAACAACTTCACCAAATGTTTCAATACTTAGCACGGTACTATGTAAATGGAGGTAAGCTGCAATAGGGGGGAACTGTGTAATGTTATTACTGTGAGGGGGGGTAATGTGGTGACTGTGAGGGGGGGGTAATGTGGTGACTGTGATGGGGGGTAATGTGGTTACTGTGTGAGGGGGTAATGTGGATACTGTGAGGGTTGGGGGTAATGTGGTTACTGTGAGGGGGGTAATGTGGTTACTGTGAGGGGGGGGTAATGTGGTAACTGTGAGGGTGGGGGGTAATGTGGTTACTGTGAGGGTGGGGGGTAATGTGGTTACTGTGTGGTGGGGGTAATGTGGTTACTGTGTGAGGGGGTAATGTGGTTACTGTGAGGGGGGTAATAAGGTTACTGTGTGGGGGGTGTAATGTGGTTACTGTGAGGAGGGTAATGTGGTTACTGTGAGGGGGGTAATGTGGTTACTGTGTGGGGGGGTATTGAGGTTACTGTGAGGGGGGTAATGTGGTTACTGTGAGGGGGTGGAATGTGGTTACTGTGAGGGGGGTAATGTGGTCACTGTTGAGGGGGGTAATGTGGTCACTGTGACGGGGTAATGTGGTCACTGTAAGGGGGGGTAATGTGAACACTGTGAGGGCTGCTAAAGTTATTACTTTGGGGTAACTGTTGATACTAGGGGTGGTAATTTTGTTACTGTGGGGCATATTGTTGTTACTGTGTGGGGTGGTAATGTTGTTACTGTGGGGGTGTACTGTTGTTACTGTGAGAGGGGTTTTGTTGTTTCTGTGGGGGGGTAATGTTACTGAGTGGGGGTAATGTGTTTACTATGGGGGGGTAATGTAACTCCTTTGGGGGGTTAATGTTACAGGGGATAATTTTGTTATGGGTGTAATGTTTTTCCTGTGGGGGGATAGTGTTACTGTGGAGGGGGTAGTGTTACTATGGGGGGTAATGTTCCTGTGTGAGGCGATAATGTTGTTACTTTTGGGTAACTGTTGTTACTGGCAGGGTAATGTGGTTACTGTGTAGGGGGGAATGTGGTTCCTGTGAGGGGTGGTAGTGTTATTACTGTGGGGAGTAATGTTACTGTTGGGGGGGTAATGTTCCTGGGGTGGGTAATGTTCCTGTTGGGGGGTGATGTTGTTATTGTTGGGGGTAATATTACAGTGTGGGGCAATGTTCCTGTGGCGCAGTAATGGTACTGTGGGCGTAATTTTGTTATGGGGGTAATGTTGTTCCTGTGGGGGTGCAATGTTACTGAGGCAGGTGGTAATGTTACTATGGGGGGGGTAATGTTACTGTGTGAGGCGATAGTGTTGTTACTTTTGGGTAACTGTTGTTACTGTGGGAGTTAATGTGGTTACTGTGAGGGGGGTAATGTGGTTAGTGTAAGGGGGGGTAATGTGGTTACTGTGAGGGGGGTAATGTGGTTACTGTGAGGGGGGGTAATGTGGTTACTGTGAGGGGGGTAATGTGGTTACTGTGACGGGGGTAATGTGTTACTGTGAGGGGGTAATGTGGTTACTGTGAGGGGGGTAATGTGGTTAGTGTAAGGGGGGGTAATGTGGTTACTGTGAGGGGGGTAATGTGGTTACTGTGAGGGGGGTAATGTGGTTACTGTGAGGGGGGGGTAATGTGGTTACTGTGAGGGTGGGGGGTAATGTGGTAACTGTGAGGGTGGGGTAATGTGGTTACTGTGAGGGGGGGTAATGTGGTTCCTGTTGGGGGGGTAATGTGGTTACTGTGATGGGGGGTAATGTGGTTACTGTTGGGGGGGTAATGTGGTTACGGTGCGGGGGGGGTAATGTGGTTACTGTGAGGGGGGAAATGTGGTTACTGTGAGGGGGGAAATGTGGTTACTGTGAGGGGGGTGATGTGGTTACTGTGAGGGGGGTAATGTGGTTACTGTGTGGGGGGTAATGTGGTTACTGTGAGGGGGGTAATGTGGTTACTGTGAGGGGGGTGATGTGGTTACTGTGAGGGGGGTAATGTGGTAACTGTGAGGGGGGAAATGTGGTTACTGTGAGGGGGGTGATGTGGTTACTGTGAGGGGGGTAATGTGGTAACTGTGAGGGGGGGTAATGTGGTTACTGTGAGGGGGGTGATGTGGTTACTGTGAGGGGGGTAATGTGGTAACTGTGAGGGGGGGAAATGTTACTGTGAGGGGGGTAATGTGGTTACTGTGAGGGTGGGGAGTAATGTGGTAACTGTGAGGGTGGGGTATGTGGTTACTGTGAGGGGGGGGGTAATGTGGTTACTGTGAGGGTGGGGGGTAATGTGGTTACTGTGTGGTGGGGTATGTGGTTACTGTGAGGGTGGGGGGTAATGTGGTTACTGTGAGGGTGGGGGGTAATGTGGTTACTGTGGGGGGGGTAATGTGGTTACTGTGAGGGGGGTAATGTGGTTACTGTGAGGGGGGTAATGTGGTTACTGTGTGGGGGGGGTAATGTGGTTACTGTGAGGGGGGGTAATGTGGTAACTGTGAGGGGGGGTAATGTGGTTACTGTGTGGGGGGGGTAATGTGGTTACTGTGAGGGGGGGTAATGTGGTTAATGTGAGGGGGGGTAATGTGGTTACTGTGAGGGGGTAATGTGGTAACTGTGAGGGGGGTAATGTGGTTAATGTGAGGGGGGGATAATGTGGTTACTGTGAGGGGGGGTAATGTGGTTAATGTGAGGGGGGGATAATGTGGTTACTGTGTGGGGGGGGTAATGTGGTTACTGTGAGGGGGGGTAATGTGGTTACTGTGAGGGGGGGTGATGTGGTTACTGTGAGGGGGGTAATGTGGTTACTGTGAGGGGGGGGTAATGTGGTTAATGTGAGGGGGGTAATGTGGTAACTGTGAGGGGGGTAATGTGGTAACTGTGAGGGGGGTAATGTGGTTACTGTGTGGGGGGGGTAATGTGGTTACTGTGAGGGGGGGTAATGTGGTAACTGTGAGGGGGGTAATGTGGTTACTGTGTGGGGGGGGTAATGTGGTTACTGTGAGGGTGGGTGTAAGGTGTTACTGTGAGGGGGGGTAATGTGGTAACTGTGAGGGGGGTAATGTGGTAACTGTGAGGGTGGGGTAATGTGGTTACTGTGAGGGGGGGTAATGTGGTAACTGTGAGGGGGGTAATGTGGTTACTGTGTGGGGGGGGTAATGTGGTTACTGTGAGGGTGGGTGTAAGGTGTTACTGTGAGGGGGGGTAATGTGGTAACTGTGAGGGGGGTAATGTGGTAACTGTGAGGGTGGGGTAATGTGGTTACTGTGAGGGGGGGTAATGTGGTAACTGTGAGGGGGGTAATGTGGTAACTGTGAGGGGGGTAATGTGGTAACTGTGAGGGTGGGTGTAAGGTGTTACTGTGAGGGGGGGTAATGTGGTTACTGTGAGGGGTGTAATGTGGTAACTGTGAGGGTGGGGGTTAATGTGGTAACTGTGCGGGGGGGGTAATGTGGTTACTGTGAGGGGGGGTAATGTGGTAACTGTGAGGGGGGTAATGTGGTTACTGTGTGGGGGGTAATGTGGTTACTGTGAGGGGGGGTGATGTGGTTACTGTGAGGGGGGTAATGTGGTAACTGTGAGGGGGGTAATGTGGTAACTGTGAGGGTGGGTGTAAGGTGTTACTGTGAGGGGGGGTAATGTGGTTACTGTGAGGGGGGTAATGTGGTAACTGTGAGGGTGGGGGTTAATGTGGTAACTGTGAGGGTGGGGTAATGTGGTTACTGTGAGGGGGAAAATGTTATTGTGAGGGGGGTAATGTGGTTACTGTGGGGGGATAATATGGTTACTGTGAGAGGTGGTAATGTGGTTACTGTGAGGGTGGGGGTTAATGTGGTAACTGTGAGGGTGGGGTAATGTGGTTACTGTGAGGGGGAAAATGTTATTGTGAGGGGGGTAATGTGGTTACTGTGATGGGGGTAATGTGGTCACCGTGTGGGGGGGTAATGTGGTTACTGTTGGGAGGGAAATGTGGTTACTGTGAGGGGGGGTAATGTGGTTACTGTGAGGGGGGGGAATGTGGTTACTGTGAGGGGGGTAATGTGGTCACTGTGACGGGGGGTAATGTGGTCACTGTAAGGGGGGGGTAATGTGAACACTGTGAGGGCTGCTAATGTTATTACTTTGGGGTAACTGTTGATACTAGGGGTGGTAATTTTGTTACTGTGGGGCATATTGTTGTTACTGTGTGGGGTGGTAATGTTGTTACTGTGGGGGTGTACTGTTGTTACTGTGAGAGGGGTTTTGTTGTTTCTGTGGGGGGGTAATGCTACTGAGTGGGGGTAATGTGTTTACTATGGGGGGGGTAATGTAATTCCTTTGGGGGGTTAATGTTACTGGGGATAATTTTGTTATGGGTGTAATGTTTTTCCTGTGGGGGGATAGTGTTACTGTGGAGGGGGTAGTGTTACTATGGGGGGTAATGTTCCTGTGTGAGACGATAATGTTGTTACTTTTGGGTAACTGTTGTTACTGGCAGGGTAATGTGGTTACTGTGTAGGGGGGAATGTGGTTAATGTGAGGGGGGGTGATGTGGTTACTGTGAGGGGGGTAATGTGGTTACTGTGAGGGGGGGGTAATGTGGTTACTGTGAGGGGGATAATGTGGTTACTGTGAGGGTGTAATGTGGTTACTGTGCGGGGGGATAATGTGGTTACTGTGAGGGGGGTAATGTGGTTACTGTGTGGGGGGTGATGTGGTTACTGTGAGGGGGTAATGTGGTTACTGTGTGGGGGGTGATGTGGTTACTGTGAGGGTGTAATGTGGTTACTGTGAGGGGGGTAATGTGGTTACTGTGAGGGTGTAATGTGGTTACTGTGAGGGGGGTAATGTGGTTACTGTGTGGGGGTGTAATGTGGTTACTGTGAGGGTGTAATGTGGTTACTGTGAGGGTGTAATGTGGTTACTGTGCGGGGGGTAATGTGGTTACTGTGAGGGGGGGTAATGTGGTTACTGTGAGGGGGTAATGTGGTTACTGTGAGGGGGGTAATGTGGTTACTGTGAGGGTGTAATGTGGTTACTGTGAGGGGGGTAATGTGGTTACTGTGAGGGTGTAATGTGGTTACTGTGAGGGGGGTAATGTGGTTACTGTGTGGGGGTGTAATGTGGTTACTGTGAGGGTGTAATGTGGTTACTGTGAGGGTGTAATGTGGTAACTGTACGGGGGGTAATGTGGTTACTGTGAGGGTGTAATGTGGTTACTGTGAGGGGGTAATGTGGTTACTGTGAGGGGGGTAATGTGGTTACTGTGAGGGGGTAATGTGGTTACTGTGAGGGTGTAATGTGGTTACTGTGAGGGTGTAATGTGGTTACTGTGAGGGGGTAATGTGGTTACTGTGAGGGGGGTAATGTGGTTACTGTGAGGGGGTAATGTGGTTACTGTGAGGGGGGTAATGTGGTTACTGTGAGGGGGTAATGTGGTTACTGTGAGGGGGGTAATGTGGTTACTGTGAGGGGGTAATGTGGTTACTGTGAGGGGGGGTAATGTGGTAACTGTGTGGGGGTGTAATGTGGTTACTGTGAGGGGGTAATGTGGTTACTGTGCGGGGGGTAATGTGGTTACTGTGAGGGGGGTAATGTGGTTACTGTGAGGGGGGTAATGTGGTTACTGTGTGGGGGAGTATTGAGGTTACTGTGAGGGGGGGATAATGTGGTTACTGTGAGGGGGGGTAATGTGGTTACTGTGAGGGGGGGGTAATGTGGTTACTGTGAGGGGGGTAATGTGGTTACTGTGAGGGGGGTAATGTGGTTACTGTGTGGGGGTAATGTGGTTACTGTGTGGGGGGTGATGTGGTTACTGTGAGGGGGGGTAATGTGGTTACTGTGAGGGGGGTAATGTGGTTACTGTGCGGGGGGTAATGTGGTTACTGTGTGGGGGTGTAATGTGGTTACTGTGAGGGTGTAATGTGGTTACTGTGCGGGGGGTAATGTGGTTACTGTGAGGGGGGGTAATGTGGTTACTGTGAGGGGGTAATGTGGTTACTGTGAGGGGGTAATGTGGTTACTGTGAGGGTGTAATGTGGTTACTGTGAGGGTGTAATGTGGTAACTGTACGGGGGGTAATGTGGTTACTGTGAGGGTGTAATGTGGTTACTGTGAGGGGGTAATGTGGTTACTGTGAGGGGGGGTGATGTGGTTACTGTGCGGGGGGTAATGTGGTTACTGTGAGGGGGTAATGTGGTTACTGTGAGGGTGTAATGTGGTTACTGTGAGGGTGTAATGTGGTTACTGTGAGGGGGTAATGTGGTTACTGTGAGGGTGTAATGTGGTTACTGTGAGGGTGTAATGTGGTTACTGTGAGGGGGTAATGTGGTTACTGTGAGGGTGTAATGTGGTTACTGTGAGGGGGTAATGTGGTTACTGTGAGGGTGTAATGTGGTTACTGTGAGGGGGTAATGTGGTTACTGTGTGGGGGTGTAATGTGGTTACTGTGAGGGGGTAATGTGGTTACTGTGAGGGGGGTAATGTGGTTACTGTGAGGGGGGTAATGTGGTTACTGTGAGGGGGTAATGTGGTTACTGTGTGGGGGTGTAATGTGGTTACTGTGAGGGGGTAATGTGGTTACTGTGAGGGGGATAATGTGGTTACTGTGAGGGGGTAATGTGGTTACTGTGCGGGGGGTAATGTGGTTACTGTGAGGGGGGTAATGTGGTTACTGTGAGGGGGTAATGTGGTTACTGTGTGGGGGTGTAATGTGGTTACTGTGAGGGGGTAATGTGGTTACTGTGTGGGGGTGTAATGTGGTTACTGTGAGGGGGTAATGTGGTTACTGTGAGGGGGGTAATGTGGTTACTGTGAGGGGGTAATGTGGTTACTGTGCGGGGGGTAATGTGGTTACTGTGAGGGGGGTAATGTGGTTACTGTGAGGGGGGTAATGTGGTTACTGTGTGGGGGAGTATTGAGGTTACTGTGAGGGGGGGATAATGTGGTTACTGTGAGGGGCGTAATGTGGTTACTGTGTGAGGGTGTAATGTGGTTACTGTGAGGGGGGTAATAAGGTTACTGTGTGGGGGGGGTAATGTGGTTACTGTGAGGGGGTAATGTGGTTACTGTGAGGGGGTAATGTGGTTACTGTGAGGGGGGTAATGTGGTTACTGTGGGGGGGGGGTAATGTGGTTAACGTGAGGGGGAGATAATGTGGTTACTGTGGGGGGGGGTAATGTGGTTAACGTGAGGGGGAGATAATGTGGTTACTGTGGGGGGGCGGTAATGTGGTTACAGTGAGTGGGGTAATGTGGTTACTGTGAGGGGGGTAATGTGGTTACAGTGAGTGGGGTAATAAGGTTACAGTGTGGGGGGGTAATGTGGTTACTGTGAGGGGGTAATGTGGTTACTGTGAGGGGGGTAATGTGGTTACTGTGTGGGGGAGTATTGAGGTTACTGTGAGGGGGGGATAATGTGGTTACTGTGAGGGGCGTAATGTGGTTACTGTGTGGGGGGTAATGTGGTTACAGTGTGTGGGGTATTGTGGTTACTGTGAGGGGGATAATGTGGTTACTGTGAGGGGGGTAATGTGGTTAATGTGAGGGGGGGTGATGTGGTTACTGTGAGGGGGGGTAATGTGGTTACTGTGAGGGGGGTAATGTGGTTACTGTGAGGGGGGTAATGTGGTTACTGTGGGGCAAAAATGTGGTTACTGTGAGGGGGGTAATGTTACTGTGAGGGGGGTAATGTGGTTACTTTGAGGTGGGGTAATGTGGTTACTGTGAGGGGGGTAATGTGGTTTCTGTGAGGGGGATAATTTGGTTACTGTGAGGGGGATAATGTGGTTACTGTGCCGGGGGGGTAATGTGGTTACTGTGAGGGTGGGGGGTAATGTGGTAACTGTGAGGGTGGGGTATGTGGTTACTGTGAGGGGGGGTAATGTGGTTACTGTTGGGGGGGTAATGTGGTTACTGTGCGGGGGGGGGTAATGTGGTTACTGTGAGGGGGGGGTAATGTGGTAACTGTGAGGGGGGTAATGTGGTTACTGTGTGGGGGGTAATGTGGTTACTGTGAGGGGGGGGTGATGTGGTTACTGTGTGGGGGGTAATGTGGTAACTGTGAGGGGGGTAATGTGGTAACTGTGAGGGTGGGTGTAAGGTGGTTACTGTGAGGGGGGGTAATGTGGTTACTGTGAGGGGGGTAATGTGGTAACTGTGAGGGTGGGGGTTAATGTGGTAACTGTGAGGGTGGGGTTATGTGGTTACTGTGAGGGGGGTAATGTGGTTACTGTGAGGGGGGTAATGTGGTTACTGTGAGGGGGAAAATGTTACTGTGAGGGGGGTAATGTGGTTACTGTGATGGGGGTAATGTGGTTACTGTGGGGGGATAATATGGTTACTGTGAGAGGTGGTAATGTGGTTACTGTGATGGGGGTAATGTGGTCACCGTGTGGGGGGGGTAATGTGGTTACTGTTGGGAGGGAAATGTCGTTACTGTGAGGGGGGGTTATGTGGTTACTGTGAGGGGGTGGAATGTGGTTACTGTGAGGGGGGTAATGTGGTTACTGTTGAGTGGGGTAATGTGGTCACTGTGACGGGGGGTAATGTGGTCACTGTAAGGGGGGGGTAATGTGAACACTGTGAGGGCTGCTAATGTTATTACTTTGGGGTAACTGTTGATACTAGGGGTGGTAATTTTGTTACTGTGGGGCATATTGTTGTTACTGTGTGGGGTGGTAATGTTGTTACTGTGGGGGTGTACTGTTGTTACTGTGAGAGGGGTTTTGTTGTTTCTGTGGGGGGGTAATGCTACTGAGTGGGGGTAATGTGTTTACTATGGGGGGGGTAATGTAATTCCTTTGGGGGGTTAATGTTACTGGGGATAATTTTGTTATGGGTGTAATGTTTTTCCTGTGGGGGGATAGTGTTACTGTGGAGGGGGTAGTGTTACTATGGGGGGTAATGTTCCTGTGTGAGGCGATAATGTTGTTACTTTTGGGTAACTGTTGTTACTGGCAGGGTAATGTGGTTACTGTGTAGGGGGGAATGTGGTTCCTGTGAGGGGTGGTAATGTTATTACTGTGGGGGGTAATGTTACTGTGGAGGGGGAATGTGGTTCCTGTGAGGGGTGGTAATGTTATTACTGTGGGGGGTAATGTTACTGTGGAGGGGTAATGTTGTTACTGTTGGGGAGTAATGTTACTGTTGGGGGGGTAATGTTCCTGGGGTGGGTAATGTTCCTGTTGGGGGGTGATGTTGTTATTGTTGGGGGTAATATTACAGTGTGGGGCAATGTTCCTGTGGTGCAGTAATGGTACTGTGGGCGTAATTTTGTTATGGGGGTAATGTTGTTCCTGTGGGGGTGCAATGTTACTGAGGCAGGTGGTAATGTTACTATGGGGGGGTAATGTTACTGTGTGAGGTGATAGTGTTGTTACTTTTGGGTAACTGTTGTTACTGTGGGAGTTAATGTGGTTACTGTGAGGGGGGGTAATGTGGTTACGGTGAGGGGGGGTAATGTGGTCACTGTGAGGGGGGTAATGTGGTCACTGTGAGGGGGGTAATGTGTTACTGTGAGGGGGTAATGTGGTTACTGTGAGGGGGGTAATGTGGTTACTGTACGGGGGGTAATGTGGTTATTGTGAGGGGGGGATAATGTGGTTACTGTGAGGGGGGGTAATGTGGTTAATGTGAGGGGGGTAATGTGGTTAATGTGAGGGGGGGATAATGTGGTTACTGTGAGGGGGGGTAATGTGGTTAATATGAGGGGGGGTGATGTGGTTACTGTGATGGGGGTAATGTGTTTACTGTGGGGGGTAATGTGGTTACTGTGAGGGGGGTAATGTTACTGTGAGGGGGGTAATGTGGTTACTGTGCAGGGGGGGTAACGTGGTTACTGTGAGGGTGGGGGGTAATGTGGTAACTGTGAGGGGGGGTAATGTGGTTACTGTGAGGGGGGGTAATGTGGTTACTGTGAGGGGGGGTAATGTGGTTACTGTTGGGGGGGTAATGTGGTTAATGTGAGGGGGGTGATGTGGTTACTGTGAGGGGGGTAATGTGGTTAATGTGAGGGGGGTGATGTGGTTACTGTGAGGGGGGTAATGTGGAAACTGTGAGGGGGGGTAATGTGGTAACTGTGAGGGTGGGGGGTAGGGTGGTTACTGTGAGGGGGGGTAATGTTACTGTGAGGGGGGTAATGTGGTTACTTTGAGGTGGGGTAATGTGGTTACTGTGAGGGGGGTAATGTGGTTACTGTGAGGGGGATAATTTGGTTACTGTGAGGGGGATAATGTGGTTACTGTGCGGGGGGGTAATGTGGTTACTGTGAGGGTGGGGGGTAATGTGGTTACTGTTGGGGGGGTAATGTGGTTACTGTGAGGGGGGGTAATGTGGTAACTGTGAGGGGGGTAATGTGGTTACTGTGTGGGGGGTAATGTGGTTACTGTGAGGGGGGGTGATGTGGTTACTGTGAGGGGGGTAATGTGGTAACTGTGAGGGGGGTAATGTGGTAACTGTGAGGGAGGGTGTAAGGTGGTTACTGTGAGGGGGGGTAATGTGGTTACTGTGAGGGGGGTAATGTGGTTACTGTGAGGGTGGGGGGTAATGTGGTAACTGTGAGGGTGGGGGTTAATGTGGTAACTGTGAGGGTGGGGTAATGTGGTTACTGTGAGGGGGGGTAATGTGGTTACTGTGAGGGGGAAAATGTTACTGTGAGTGGGGTAATGTGTTTACTGTGATGGGGGTAATGTGGTTACTGTGGGGGGGTAATGTGGTTACTGTGAGGGGTGGTAATGTGGTTACTGTGATGGGGGTAATGTGGTCACCGTGTGGGGGGGTAATGTGGTTACTGTTGGGAGGGAAATGTGGTTACTGTGAGGGGGGGGTAATGTGGTTACTGTGAGTGGGTGGAATGTGGTTACTGTGAGGGGGGTAATGTGTTTACTGTTGAGGGGGGTAATGTGGTCACTGTGACGGGGGTTAATGTGGTCACTGTGAGGGGGGGGTAATGTGAACACTGTGAGGGCTGCTAATGTTATTACTTTGGGGTAACTGTTGATACTAGGGGTGGTAATTTTGTTACTGTGGGGCATATTGTTGTTACTGTGTGGGGTGGTAATGTTGTTACTGTGGGGGTGTACTGTTGTTACTGTGAGAGGGGTTTTGTTGTTTCTGTGGGGGGGGTAATGTTACTGAGTGGGGGTAATGTGTTTACTATGGGAGGGGTAATGTAATTCCTTTGGGGGGTTAATGTTACTGGGGATAATTTTGTTATGGGTGTAATGTTTTTCCTGTGGGGGGATAGTGTTACTGTGGAGGGGGTAGTGTTACTATGGGGGGTAATGTTCCTGTGTGAGGCGATAATGTTGTTACTTTTGGGTAACTGTTGTTACTGGCAGGGTAATGTGGTTACTGTGTAGGGGGGAATGTGGTTCCTGTGAGGGGTGGTAATGTTATTACTGTGGGGGGTAATGTTACTGTGGAGGGGTAATGTTGTTACTGTTGGGGAGTAATGTTACTGTTGGGGGGGTAATGTTCCTGGGGTGGGTAATGTTCCTGTTGGGGGGTGATGTTGTTATTGTTGGGGGTAATATTACAGTGTGGGGCAATGTTCTTGTGGCGCAGTAATGGTACTGTGGGCGTAATTTTGTTATGGGGGTAATGTTGTTCCTGTGGGGGTGCAATGTTACTGAGGCAGGTGGTAATGTTACTATGGGGGGGGGTAATGTTACTGTGTGAGGCGATAGTGTTGTTACTTTTGGGTAACTGTTGTTACGTGGGAGTTAATGTGGTTACTGTGAGGGGGGTAAGGTGGTTACGGTGAGGGAGTAATGTGGTTACTGTGAGGGGGGGTAATGTGGTCACTGTGAGGGGTAATGTAGTTCCTTTGGGGGGTTATATTACTGTGGTGGAGAGTCTTGTTACTATGGGGGGGTAATGTTACAGTGTGAGGTGATAATGTTGTTACTGGGGGGTAATTTTGTCATGGGCATAATGTTGTTCCTGTGGGGGGTAATATTACTGTGGTGGGGGGTCTTGTTACTATAGGGGGTAATGTTACTGTGTGAGGTGATAATGTTTTTACTGGGGGGGTAATGTTGTTACTGGGGGGTAATGTGATTACTGTGTGGTGGGGTAATGTGGTTGCTGTGTGGGGTGGCAATGTTACTGTGCGGGGGGGGTAATGTTACGGTGGGGGGTAATGTTACTGTGGAGGGGTAATGTTGTTACTGTGGGGGGTAATGTGGTTGCTGTGTGGGGGTGAATAATGTTGCTCCTGTTGTGGGGTAATGTTATTGTTGGGGGGTAATGTTATTACTTTGGGGTAACTGTTGATACTGGGGGGGTAATGTGGTTACTGTTGGGGGTGTAATGTGGTTACTGTTGGGCGGTAATGTGGTTACTGTGAGGGGGGTAATGTGGTTACTGTGAGGGGGTAATGTGGTTACTGTGAGGGGGTGGAATGTGGTTACTGTGTGGTGGTGGTAATGTGGTTACTGTGACGGGGGGTAATGTTGTCACTGTGAGGGGGGTATTGTGGTTACTGTGAGGGGGGGTAAAGTGGTTACTGTGAAGGGTAATGTAGTTCCTTTGGGGGGTAATATTACTGTGGTGGGGAGTCTTGTTACTATGGGGGGGTAATGTTACAGTGTGAGGTGATAATGTTGTTACTGGGAGGTATTGTTATGGGGGGTAATTTTGTCATGGGCATAATGTTGTTCCTGTGGGGGGTCTTGTTACAATGGGGGGTAATGTTACTGTGTGAGGCGATAATGTTTTTACTGGGGGGTATTGTTGTTACTGGGGGGTAATGTGGTTACTGTGTGGGGTGGCAATGTTACTGTGCGGGGGGGTAATGTTGTTACTGTGGGGGGGTAATGTTGCTACTGAAGGGGTAACGTGGTTACTGTGAGGGGGTAATGTGGTTACTGTGAGGGGGTGGAATGTGGTTACTGTGTGGTGGTGGTAATGTGGTTACTGTGACGGGGGGTAATGTTGTCACTGTGAGGGGGGTATTGTGGTTACTGTGAGGGGGGTAAAGTGGTTACTGTGAAGGGTAATGTAGTTCCTTTGGGGGGTAATATTACTGTGGCGGGGAGTCTTGTTACTATGGGGGGGGTAATGTTACAGTGTGAGGTGATAATGTTGTTACTGGGAGGTATTGTTATGGGGGGTAATTTTGTCATGGGCATAATGTTGTTCCTGTGGGGGGTCTTGTTACAATGGGGGGTAATGTTACTGTGTGAGGCGATAATGTTTTTACTGGGGGGTATTGTTGTTACTGGGGGGTAATGTGGTTACTGTGTGGGGTGGCAATGTTACTGTGCGGGGGGTAATGTTGTTACTGTGGGGGGGTAATGTTGCTACTGAAGGGGTAATGTGGTTACTGTGTGGGGGGAATAATGTTGCTCCTGTTGTGGGGTAATGTTATTGTTGAGGGGTAATGTTATTACTTTGGGGTAACTGTTGATACTGGGGGGTACTGTGTGGGGAAGTAATGTTACTGTGGGTGAGTAATGTTACTGTGGGTGAGTAATGTTCCTGTGTGAGAGGTAATGTTGTTTCTGTGGGGGGGTAATGTTGTTACTGTGGGGGGTAATGTTACGGTGTGCGGGAAATGTTCCTGTGGGGGTAATGTTACTGTGTGGGGGGTAATGTTGTTACTGTGGGGGGTAATGTTACTGTGTGGGGTGGTAATGTTAGTGTGAGGGGGTAATGTTAGTGTTTGGGGTAATATTACTGTGAGGGAGTAATGTTACTGTGTGGGTGAGTAATGCTGTTGGGGGTGTAATGTTCTTGTGTGGGGGTAATGTTTCTGGGGGGTAATGTTGTTACGGGGGGGTAATGTTCCTGTGAGGGGGTAATGTTACTGTGAGGGGGTAATGTTACTGTGGGGGGAAATGTTGTTACTGTGGGGGTGTAATGTTACTGTGTGGGTGAGTAATGTTACTGCAAGGGGTGTAATGTTACTGTGTGAGTGAGTAATGTTACTGTCTGGGGGAGTAATGTTACTGTGTGGGTGAGTAATGTTACTGCAAGGGGTGTAATGTTACTGTGTGAGTGAGTAATGTTACTGTCTGGGTGAGTAATGTTACTGCAAGGGGTGTAATGTTACTGTGTGAGTGAGTAATGTTACTGCGAGGGGGTGTAATGTTACTATGGGTGAGTAATGTTACTGTGGTTGGGTGGGTGGGGGCCTCTCTGCCTCTCTCTGATCCGAGGTCTGTGTTTTGGGGCTATTCCCGCCCAATCCGGAACCCTCCCGCTGCTGATTGGTCGGCCCGACCGCCGCCCATTGGCCGGGGAAGCTGTCCGTCAGCGGCCGCGGCCTGCGATTGGCCGGCCGCATTTCCGCCTGGGGAAGTTTCCTGCGTTTGGATACATTGGGTTTCGTTTCGGGGACTTTCCTCCCGGGACCCCCTCCCGGAGATTCCCCCGGTCCCCAGCCCCTGGGGGGGGCGGGGTGGACGGACAGCCCTGCGGAGATTCTCCCCAAACAAACGCACCCAACCACCCTTCCTGGCCGTGGGCTCCGGGCGGAGATGTCTGATGCCGGGCCGGGAGCACCGGACGCCGGGCTCCCCTCCGAGAATCTGTACGTGATCGTCGACTGCAGCTCGGAGCTTCTCAATCTGCTGAGGTGAGGGAGACTTGGGGGGTGGGGGCGGAATACAAGGAGATGATGGGATGTAAGGGTGGCTCCATGGGTGGGGCACGTAGGAATAGGGGGTTGGGGGGAATACAAGGAGAGGTGGCTGTCTGGGTGGGGCACGTAGAAATAGGGGGTATGGGGGTGTTGGGGGGAATACAAGGAGAGGTGGCTCTCTGGGTGGGGCATGTAGGAATAGGGGGTATGAGCTGGGGGGGGGGGGTGCGGTAGTGTAGCTGCTAGGGTAAGAAAGGGTGAGGTAGGATGGGGATGTAAGGAAGCCAGTATGGTGAGGGTAAGAGACAAGGAGGTGATGTGGCATGTGGGACCTTGAGGTTGAGAGCAGAGGTAAGGGGGTGAGGCAGGGTAGAACGTAGAACAGTACAGCACGATTCAGGCCCTTCGGCCCACGATGTTGTGCCGAACCTTTACCGTAAACGTTTACCCCTGCCTTACACTATCATCCATATGCCCATCTAATAGCTGCTTAAATGCCCCTAATGAGGCTGACTCCACTACCCTCCCTGGCAATGCATTCCATACCCTATCACACTCTGAGTAAAGAACCAACCTCCAATGTCTCCCCTATCCCTACCTCCACTCATTTCAAACTCTGCCCCCTCATAAAAGTTACCTCCACCCTAGGCAGAAGTGTGTGGGCAAGCGAGGATGGGTGCGTTGAAGTCGGAAGTGGTGCAGTGGGATAGGGACAGACAAGCAGGCGTTGTTTTGGGTAACACAGTGTGGATCTGGAGGAAAACAGCAGGGCCTGGCAGCATCAGAGCCCGAAAGCTGACATTGCGGGTCGGGACCCTCCTTCAGCAGCTTGCTACCTCTGCTGTTGTTTAGGGTTAAGACTGTGTGTGTGCAGTTGTGGGTATCGAAAAAAGGATTTGGAGAAGTGCACACAAGAAGGCAGCTGGAATGGGGCAGGAAGTGAGAGGTAGGAAAGTGGAAACAGTTTGTAGGGTTGGGCACGAATGTCATTCCAAAAAGTGCCCCTTAGCGGAAAGATTATACCTCTCAATGTAAAAGCTATCACCCACTCTGTGTAAAAATGATTTTTCTCCTCACTCGAATTGTTTGCTGCTCTGAAGAAGGTGAGCGGTGGGAGAGCTGCCTTCTTAAACTGCTGTAGTCATTTGAAAACAGTGCTGTTAGGAAGGGAGTTTCAGGATTTTGACCCAAAGTATCGGTGATCATAGTTATGAGGAAGAAATGTGAGGGGAGCTGGCTGAGGTCGTATTCCTGCGCGTCTGCTGCCGTTGCCCTGTATGGGAGAAGAGTCCAGTTGGGAAGATGCTGTTAAAGGAGTCTTGCTGAGTTACTCCAGTCTTGTAGGTGGTACACACTGCTGCGACCATGCTGCTGTGGGAAAGGGAGCAGGTCAGTCGATCCAACGGGCTGCTTTGTCCGCGGTGGTATCAAGCTCATGCAGTGCTGTCACAGCTGCATTGATCTCGACAAGCAAGAAATTTTCATCACACTCCTGACTTGTCTTTGTGGGTCACGCACAGGTAGTGAGCTAGCTACCTCCCTCCCTCTGAAAACCTAGCCTCTGATCTCCTCTTCTGGTCACTGCATTCGTACAACTGTTCCCCAATCAGTTCCTGGTCAAGGATAACCGCCAGAATGTTACTGGTCATCCCAAACCAGGATGTTGCTGAGGTCTCCCGGTTTGCAGGCCTCCTCAATATCTGTGCTGGTCACTGTGCGATCGTCAGTAAACGTCCTCCCACTTCTGACCTTATGATGAAGAGAATTCTGCAAAGAAAGATGCCCGGGAGTTGAGATGACTGACCCCCAACAACCACAAACATTGTGCTGGTTATAACTCCAACAAAAGAGTTCCCCCCCACCCCAATTCTGATTGATTCCTGTTTTGCTTGGGCTTCTTGATACCCAGATGTCCGGGAGGCATTGACGATCCCATCTAACAAGCTTAAATGTGGAAAACAAGAGTAGGAACGAATGAGTCATTCACATTGGCTTCGGTCCCAGCAGTTAGTAATAAATGTGAATGATTTGGACACAGGGAGCAAATGCAATATTTTCAAATTTACAGACTTCCAAGGAAGGTGTAAGGATTTGGGCTGGTTCAGTGATTGGGTGAGAAATGGTAGACAGAATATGAATGTAGCAGAAGGTGAGATTATCCACATTAAGACAAGGAGAAGTGCAGGAGTTTTCTTAAGTGACGATAGGTTTGAAAGCGATCTTTAGCAAAGAGATACGGGTGTCCTTGTGAGTAAGTCACTGAAAGCTAACCTGCAGATGCAGCCAGCTTTTAGCAAGGCCAACGGAGTGTTAACCATCATCCAAGGGAATTTGAGTTCAGGAGTAGTGAAGTTTTGCATCAGTTTTTTTTTTAGGAGCTGGATTAGATGACATACACAGTTCTAGGTGTCTCCTTGTCTCAGGAAGATATTTATTGCCATAGAAGGAGTTAGGTAAAATTTTTTTTTTTCCTTTGTTGGTGGGGGGGGGGTAGTCTAGAACCTGGGAGCACAACTTAAAATAAGGGGGATGCCATTTAGTGCCGCGGTCAGGAGATGGTTATTTTCCTCAGAGAATGGTGAATGTTTGGAGTTCTCTTCCCCTGAGGCCTGTGGAGGCTCAGTAATGGCGGTAAAGGGTTGTAGTGAAAGGCGTTGAAGCGTTTGATGTGCATAATGGAAAGGCAGAGCGGGCTTGACGGGCAAAATGACCTCCTAGGTTGCTATCCGTCATGTGGCACTGTCAACGTGCTGAATGTTGGACAGATCGGGCGCCTCGAACCTGGGCTTCCATGGTGCATTGTGGACTGCCCATAGCAGCGGAAGGATGTTCGACCACATGCTATAACCTCCCGGCCTGGCATCTCCCCACCTGCTGCAGCCGTCGAGCTGGGAGATCAACCCTGGGCAAACGTTGTCTGGATGCCAACGGCAAGTACCGTGGGCCCACCTCTCGATTAAGCTGTCTGTGTTCGGACCAATGTTGTAATGAGGTCAGGAGCCGCTCTGGTGAAAGCCAGGCTGAGCATCAGTGACCAGACTATTCCGCTGCCAGTGTGGCTTGCTACTACAGCCACTTCCTTCGCTTTGGCTTTGGACTGCGAGTAGACTGAAGGAAAATGTCTGGCTTGAATTTGTCTTACTTTTCTGTGCGCTGGGTGTGCCAGCAATTGTTCACTTTGTTGAGTGTGCCACCGCATTGTAGGCCCTCCCCCCCTCCCCCACGACAGTTTGGCCGCATGCCTGGTCAGTTCTGGAGCACAGTCCTATTGCTGGAATGTTGTCTGGGCATATGCCCTTGTACAGCCGATTGCCCCTAGCCGTTTCTCCATACGGCTTGGAGGGACCGGGGATCAGGGCCTCTGGGGGATGGTTCGTCCGCTTGACGCTTTCGGCTTCAACCTTACTGTTTTTGCACTGAAGTTCTGGACTCCCCTGAGGTTGGGGATCCTTGTGGAGCATCCTCTTGCCACGAGTTTAATTCTCTCCTGTCATTTGTGGCGGGCCGTGACAGGACTGCGTGCTTGGAGCTGACCTGCTAGTTGTTGGATTGCCAAGCCCCGTGTGTTGCTTCTGCTGTTTGGCAAGCTGCCAATCCTGTTTTGTACCTTAATTGGGTTGGTGCCTCCTTTTTAAGCAGGCCTGGTGCTACTCCTGGCATGGCCGTTGAGAGGGGGGCTGTGTTGGTACACAATTCTACTGCTAGCAATGGTCCACAATGCCTAATGGATGCTTAGTTTTCAGCTACCTGATCTGTTTGATGCCAGACCCAGTTCAGGACGATGGTAACACAGTTCGACTAGATTTGCTTAGTAAGTTAGTGGACAATGAAGAAGGTTATCTATGAATACAGAGATCAAGTGGGTCAGTGGGCTGAGTGGCAGATTGTCTATAATTTGGACAAACGTGAGGAATTAAGGACAGGACCAATACAGTTAAAATTAGAGCCTTGGGTAGTGTTGAAGATCAGAGGGACCTTGGTTCACGTACACAACTTGTTAAAGTTTGTATTCCTTATTGACGGTGTTTTATGCGTTGAGCATGCTTGCCTTCATAGCTCAGACCTCTGAGTTTAGGAGTTGGGGCATCATGGAGAGGTTAGTAAGTCATTTTCTGGAGTGCTGTGGCCAGTTTGGTTACCGTTTTATAGGAAAGATATTAAGCTGGAGAGGGTTCAGAAAAGATTTGCGTGGATGTTGCCAGGAACAGAGGATTTGAGTTATAAGGAGAGACTAGATAGGCTGGGACTTTATTCATTGGAGCGTCGGAGCTTGAGGGATGAGGTTTATAAAGTCATGAAAGGTGTAGATAAGATGAATGGCAGCTGTCGTTTCCTTAGAGTGGGGGATTTCAAGACTAGGGGCATATTTTTAAGGTGAAAGAAAAATTTAAAAGACATGAGGGCAACTTTAAAAAAGTGACTGGTGTGTAGAATGAAGTGGAGGATGTGGGTACAACATTTAAAAGACATTTGGATAAATACATGAGTAAGAAATGTCTGGAGAGATATGGGCCAAGCGCAGGCCGGTGGGGCTAGTTTAGCTTGGGTTTATGTTGGCTGTGCTGTCTGACTATTAAGAGTGACAATAAGACTCTTGACTGTGTAGTAACTGCAGTCGGTACCGATACTGTAGTGGACAGACGGTGAGAATTGTACAAGATCCTGTGCATAATTTGGCTTGTTGCCCTCACCAGCTGCAGTAGACCGAGTCTAACAGCAGTCTCCTTTATGACGATGCCGCTGCGCTCCTTCAGGTGAGGTGCATTGAAGTCCCAGAGGTGACATTTTACGCGCTTCTCGCTCACTGTCTTCTGCATTGTGTTTGACTGGAACTAATTCCCACCGATTGTAATAATTATCCCCCACCGCAAATAATTCTCCCTTGGTGTGGCGCTGAGATCAGGCGCAGACATCATTCTCATTCTTTCATCCCACCCCAGGTACAAAGGATGTGCCAAAAATCCCCCACCCCAACTCCGCAGTGCTAAGGTTGGTTCTCACTCTCCCTGCCTCCACTCCTTGGTGTGAAGGTCAGCTCCAGCCCGAAGAGAGGGTTGTCTGGCCCTTCAGGGTAGCAGGAGGAGGAGGAGGCGGGGGCCATAGCTGCCAACTGGTCTCTTGCAACGTCCAAGGACAACCGGTTGGGGTCTGTCAAGGGGCTGGGATAGCACTCTGGGAAGGAAACATAGGGAGGCATCAGGTGCAGCTGAGATTGTGCCAGGCCCTGCCCTGGTGGCACAGTGGAGCGATCACAGGGAGGCATCTGGAGGGACAGTCTGGGCGAGTATAGGGAAGGGCCTGGAGGCATGGCAAAGTGAGGCCATGACTGTACCAGGGATGGAGAATCAAGCTCTCCAGTGCGGAAGCAAGCCATTCGGCCCATCGTGTCAACACTGATCCCCTGATGAGCGGGTAGAACCGCCCACCCTATCCCCATAACCCCGCATCCCCTTGGTTAACTCACTTCAGGTGCACATCTCTGGACGCTGGGGGCAATTTGTAGAATCGTAGAGGTCTACAGCATTTTCACCCCGCCCCCTTTCAGCACAACGTGCCCATGTTGCCGACTTCTCACAATTAATCTTAAGCCCCTTTGCCTGTGTTTGGCCCTCCTTATCTATCCCACCCACATACCTGTCTAGATGCCTCAAGATTAAAGGGAGCAGATTTAGGACTGAATTGAGAAGGAACTTCTTCACTCAGAGGGTTGTTAATCTATGGAATTCCTTGCCCAGTGAAGTAGTTGACGTGACTTCAGTAAATTGTTTTTAAGGCTAAGGTAGGTTTTTTTTTGAACAATAAAGGAATTTGGTGAGAACGCGGGTCAGTGGATCCGAGTCCACGAAAAGATCAGCCATGATCTTATTGAATGGCGCAGCAGGCTCGATGGGCCGAACGGCCTACTCCTGCTCCTAGTTCTCATGTTCTTATGTGTGTGGAATGACCTGCCAGAGGAAGTGACGGATGTGGGTGCAGCTATAATGTTTAAAAGACTATTGGATACGTACATGAAACAGAAATGTCTGGAGAGTTATGGGCCAAGCGCCAGCCGGTGGGACTAATGTAGTTTGGGAGCAAGGTCACTGTGGTCTGGTTGGACCAAAGGGTTTGCATTCTTTTTAGGGCAGCTTCCCCAGCGAGTCCCAGTAACCCTGCCCTTCCCGTGGCTAACCCACCTAGCCTGCACACAACGGGGCAATTTAGCACGGCCATCCCACCCCAACCTGCGCGTCTTTGGACTGTGGGAGGAACGCAGAGCACAGACACACAGAGAATGTGCAAACTCCCCATGGATGGTCGCCCGAGGGTAGAATCAAACCTGGGTCCCTACTGCAGTGAGGCTGTGGTGCTAACCACTGAGTCACTGTGCTGCCCTAGGAGGGTCTGTTTTCGCAATGTGCGACTGCACCCTTGGTGATCAGATGGCAGGACAGCTGAATAAAATGATTGTCAGCGCATGTGGTGCAGAGTTGCAAAATGGGAAGCTATGCTGGAATTGTATAGCATATTGGTGAGGCCACAGCTAGAGTTCTGTGAGCAGTTTAGGAGTTCTGTGAGGGATTTGTCAGCACTGGAGAGGATGCAGAGGAGATTTACCGGGATATTGCCTGCGTTGAAATATTTCAGTATTTAAAAGAGACTGTACAGGCCGGGGATAGCAAGGTGCAGAGCTGGGAGAACGCAGCAGGCCAAGCAGCGTCAGAGGAGCAGGAAGGCTGACGTTTCGGGCCTAGACCCTTCTTCAGGAATCTAGGCCCGAAACGTCAGCCTTCCTGCTCCTCTGATGCTGCTGGGCCTGCTGCGTTCTCCCAGCTCTACACCTTGTTATCTCGGATTCTCCAGCATCTGCAGTTCCTGCTGTCTTTGAACAGACTGGAGTTGTTTCCCTTTGAGCATAGGACATTGAGAGGGGACAGAAATAAAGTTATGAGGGCCCTTTCCCTGGTGGAGGGAGAAATGACCAGGGGACATAGATTTAAAGGAAGAGGCGAGTGATACAGTGAGGAAATTTCTTTCACTCAGGTGGTGAGAATTTTTCATTCATGGAATGTCACTGGCCGGGCAGCATTTATTGCCCGTCCCTAATTGCCCAGAGGGCAGTTAAGAGTCACCCACATTGCTGTGGGTCTGGAGTCACATGTAGGCCAGACTGGGTAAGGATGGCAGTTTCCTTCCCTAAAGGACATCACTGTACCAGATGGGATTTTCTAACAATCGACACTGGAGTCACGGTCATCGTTATATTCTTAATTCCAGATATTATTTAAATTTGAATTCCGCCATGTAGCATGGCAGGATCCGAACCCGGGTCCCCGGAGCATGATCTGGGATTAACAGCCCAGCGATAACACCACTTGGCCTCTCCCCCCAGAAAATCTGGAACTTACTGCCTGTAGAGGCATAAACCTTCGTATCATTGGAGTATTTAGGTGTGTACCCGCAAGGCTGCGGGCCAAGTGCTAGGAAGTGGCGGTTAAAGCAGTTCATTGACCGTCTCAGACCCTGTGTGACGAGGAGGACGGGGTGCTGCGTGAGAAATCCAGCTATCGGGACAAGTTCGGCATGGGGAATGGGGAGGTTGTGACGAGTCATGGACTGAGAGCTCCGAGCCGGGGAGGGGACGGGAGAGAGACCGCGTGGTATCCAAGGATAGGGGTGGGCCAGAAACAGCTCAGGGAGGGGGAGCGACGCCGGGCGTGGGCTGGTGTCCCGCCGAGGCCGTGTGGCACCAGGAGAGACTGGGTTGCGCAGGTCCGCGAGGGGAGAGCAGGCTCTGTGGGGTTCGGAGAGGGCGTCAGGCCCCAGGAAGCGGAGGGCAGTGAATTCTCCTCTTAGCATGTACTACTGCTGGGTCTCCTTCACTGTCGTAGCCGTGACACAGTTTGGGTCATGCCTAGACTCTTTGATAATAATGTATCTCTCTCGCTCTCTCTCTTTCTCTGTGTGATTCCAGTGTGAACTCAGCACAGCCTGAGTCTGGGATTGTCGCTGACATTGATGTCAGCGAGTTACTGTGTCCGAAAAGCTCCGAGAGTTACTACGAAATAAAAAGCCAGCCCATCACCGACAGGTTTGTGGTACCTCTGTCTCTTTCTCCCGTTCCCTCGTGCGTCGTATTCCCTCTGCCTGCCCCTCTCCCCTTAGTTGCATTTCTCAGACTGCTGGGGAATGTGGTGCCATGTCTGCTTCAGAAGCTCCCCAATCAGGTCTCATGTCTTCCAACGCCAGAACTTCGACAAAAAAACCTAAACAGTGACATTTGATTCCTCATTGAGGCTGCCACTGGGTCACCCATGATCACTGATTGCTCAACTTGCACGGTATCTTGATTTTAAAGAGGAAGATTCTCGCTCCCCCTTCCAGTTCCTGGTTTCTCCTTATTTCTTTAACCTAACTGATTTTGCCTACTCTGTGCTCCTCCAATTTGGGCCACAAACTGATGTCACCTTCCCCCACCATTTTTCTAATGTTCATTACATTCGCTGAGGCACTTGTCTGTCTGTCTCTCTGTCTGTCTCTCTGTCTGTCTCTCTGTCTGTCTCTCTGTCTGTCTCTCTGTCTGTCTCTCTGTCTGTCTCTCTGTCTGTCTCTCTGTCTGTCTCTCTGTCTGTCTCTCTGTCTGTCTCTCTGTCTGTCTCTCTGTCTGTCTCTCTGTCTGTCTCTCTGTCTGTCTCTCTGTCTCTCTGTCTCTCTCTGTCTCTCTCTGTCTCTCTCTGTCTCTCTCTGTCTCTCTCTGTCTCTCTCTGTCTCTCTCTGTCTCTCTCTGTCTCTCTGTCTCTGTCTGTGTCTGTCTCTCTCGCCCTCCCTGTCTCTCTGTCTCCCTCGCTGTCTGTCCCCCCCCCCCTTTCTGTCTTTCTGTGAGTCTGTCTGCTTCCCTCTCCCTCTCCCCCTTTGTCTGTCTCTTTCTTGTGCTCCCTCTCTGTCTGTTTGCCTCAGTCTGTGTCCCTCGCTCTCCCCCACTCTCCCTCTCTTCTGTCTGTCTGCCTGGGGTCTCGCTCTTGCTTTCGCGCTCTCTTCCCCTTGGCTCGCCATCGTTTGTGCTGCCTTCTTGCGTTTGCCCAGTCTGTCTCACGCTCACCCTAACCCTGTCCATCTCTTGTTCACTCTCTCGATCACTCGCACTGCCTGCCTCTCTCTTACTTGCTCTCTCGCTCACTCCCGCTCACCCTGTCCATCTCTCTTGGGCTGTCTACCCACCAACACTCCCCTCCCCATCTGGCTCGCTCTAGCCCCCTCTGGCTGTTTCGCTCGCTCTGTCCACCTCTCGCCCTCACCACCTCCTCACAGATCCCACCTGATCCTGTCTCCGTTCCAGCCATTCTTCTCTCCCCATAGCGAGCCCGGGGCCAGTCCAAGCGAGAGGGGTTTCTGTAGTGAGCCCGGGGGCCTGTCTGAGCGAGAGGGGTTTTGCAAGTGCTGGATGCTTTAGAGTGCTGACTCCCATCCTGGCAGCCTTTCGTGAGAGGAAGCAGGAACCGGGCAGCCCGCAATAGAAGGGAAGAGGGCGTGGGGACAAATGAAACTATGATGAATCAGCAGAAGCTGTTCAGCGCAAACATGGCTTGTGTGCGGCAGAGAGTTCCTGTATTGGGTTTCGAGCAAGGCTGCGGTTGTGGGGGGTGGGAGCCGAGTAAGAATGTGCTGAGCTCTCTCCATCTCTGCCCCGGCTGCTTTCAGTGAGTTACTTCATAGCACAGAGAGGGTGAGGGCTGCCAGGGTTGAGATGGCTTGGAAAAGGATAGGAGATGGGTCGCGGAGGCCAGTTGGGAGACTGGCTTCCACTAATACCCAGTTTGCCCGTACCTTGCTTTGACAGGGGCAAATGATCGACACCATCAGGATGGGTCTGTGGTCCCAGCCTGGCACGCGGGCCCGATTCCCACACCCGTTCTCCCCCCAGGCCCACTCCTCTCCCTCTCTCTTGCCCCCTGTACAAACTTACACCCTCCTTTGTCCAGCGTTCTATTTTGGCAGGAGGCTTGACTGCGGATTTTGAACAGGCTCTCGGGCAAGGTTTAGGGTTTGAATTTGTCACAAAATGGCTTTGTGGGAGCGTGAGAGGCTTTTTAAAAAGAAAGTCAGTTGTGAGTCGAAAGGTATGGGGGGGGGTGGTGTGGTGAAGGTGATCTTAAGGAAACGGACTGGGCTTCTGATGCTTAAGGTGCAAAAGCAGGTTGGATCCCAGAGATTATACGTAGTTCAGGGGCTGGGAAGAGCTCGGCTTATTTTGTTTTGGGGCTCTGGAAGTCGGCGAGATGCGTGGGGGCGGTGTTCTTGGAACGAGCGGAGGAGCAGGAGAAAGGGGTCGCAGAGAACTGAGTAGGGTGGGAGTGATTTGGAAGTGCGGGTAGGAGGAGGTGAGTGGCAAAATGTGCACGTAGATAAAATAATTGTACTTATTTGGGGGAATGGGTCGAGGTAGGATGCTGTTCAGAGGGTGGATACGGGCTTGAGGAGCAGAGTGGTCGACTTTTACGATTCCAAAACTTCCCTTTTTAAAGGGATTGGAACGCGAGGTTTTACACTGAGCCCAACGACGGCTAAGATTTTAGGTTCAGGTAGAGGTCGATTTGGGAGAAGGTGCTGAGTGTGTGTGTGTGTGTGTGTCGGAGAGATTTAAGGGAAGAATTATGGAGCCCAGTGCAGCAAACAGCTCTCAGCGTAGTCAGTCATGGTGGATTGCTTGTTGTGAGATGCCTCATATTGTATAATTTTTGTGGACTTGATGGGTCAAGGAGATGCTGTGGTGTCTTTTTTTTTTTGAAGGTATCAGTCAAAAGATCCGTTAAACTCTTCTTCAAACGTGGCCTTTCTTGGAAATTGTGTAGTTCAGGGTAATTGCTGGTTACTTGAGGGAAAATCTGACTTGTTCAAACTGCCGTAGTCACAAAACAGACTGGGCTTTTGAGATGAATGCCTGCCAGAGAACAAGCAGCTCACCTCACTCCCCCTTTGTTTGTTTCGGCCGAAGCTATCTTTGCTTGTGAGTTTGGTTATTCCTCTGCTTGTTCCTGAATGTTGTGCCGCCCTGAGAGAGCTGTGACTGTCACCTCTCCCAGAGACAACCCATTTGTCAACTCACGCTGTCTCGTCTCTCTCTCTCTCCTTCCCTCAACGCCAGCTCTGCCTCTCAGCCAGTCAAAGCGAAACAGGCCGTGGCCGCTCCCACCATGTCGTCCCGGGTGCTGCTCAGGCAACAGCTGATGCGCGAGCAGGCGCAGGAGCAGGAGAGGAAGGAGCAGCAGGCAGCCGCTCGACTCCAGCAAGAGCGGGCCCCTGCCAGCTTCTCCCATGCCATCGACGTCAACGGGCCCTTGGCGCTGCCAGCCAAGGCCCAGGTCCCTATGGAGATCTTGAAGGTGAGTCAGTGGCCACAGGGACAGGGATTGTGGGTGTTGGACTTGGAGACAGCCCAGGCAAATGGCCTAGAATTCTCCCGCAGACCCTCATTCAACTAAATGCTTTCTTCCTTCTTTGGAAGGAGTAACAGGAATACAGAGTACTGGGCTAATGGTAAGATTCTTGGTGGTGTGGATGAGCAGAGAGATCTCAGTGTCCACATGCATAGATCCCTGAAAGTTGCCACCCAGATTGATAGAGTTGTTAAGAAGGCATACGGTGTGTTAAGTTTTATTGGTAGAGCAAGCCACGAGATCACGTTGAAGCTGTACAAAACTCTGGTGCGGCCGCACTTAGAGTATTGCGTACAGTTCTGGTCGCCCCATTATAGGAAGGATGTGGAAGCATTGGAAAGGGTGCAGAGGAGATTTACCAGGATGTTGCCTGGTATGAAGGGAAGGTCTTATGAGGAAAGGCTGAAGAACTTGAGGCTGTTTTCGTTAGAGAGAAGAAGGTTAAAAGGCAACTTAATAGAGACATACAAGGTGGTCAGAGGATTAGATAGGATGGATAGTGGAGCCTTTTTCCTTGGATGGAGATGGCTAGCATGAGGGAACATAGCTTTAAATTGCGGGGTGATAGATATAGGACAGATGTCAGGGGTAGTTTCTTCACTCAGAGAGTAGTAAGGGCGTGGAATGCCCTGCCTGCAACAGTAGTAGACTCGCCAACTTTAAGGACATTTAAATGCTCATTGGATAAACATATGGATGATAACGGGATAGTGTAGGTTAGATGGGCTTCAGATTGGTTTCACAGGTCGGCACAACATCGAGGGCCAAAGGGCCTGTGCTGCCCTGTAATGTTCTACATTTGTCGAGGGGTAAGCACAAAGGAACTAGTCAGTGCATTATGCTGTATAGTGTTCGAGAGCCCGCTCTGCCATTCTGCTTAATCGTAGAGTCATAAGGGCGCAGGAAAGACTGACGGTGATGTCGCCGGGGGCTGGCGGGTTCGGACTAGGGGAAGGCCCTGAATAGGGTCTGGCTATTCCCCCACAGGAGTCTGAGGGGTGGCCTTACAGGGGTTTATAAGGTCATGAAGGGCGTGGGTAGGGTGAATAGCCAAGGTCCCTTTCCCCCTGGAGAGGGGGACCCCAAAGCCGGAGGGCGTAAGTTTAAGGTGGGAGGGGGAAAGCTTTAAAAGGGACAGCTATTCCCCACAGAGGGTGGTGCTTGTGTGGAATGAGCTGCCAGAGCCTGGTATAATTATCACATTTAAAAGGCATCTGGAGAGGTATATGAGTCGGAAGGGTTTAGAGGGATAGAGCCAAGTACTGACAAATGGGACTAGATTGTATTAAAGTTTCTGGTTGACATGGCTGAGTTGGGCCGAAGACTCTGCGTCCGTCCCGTACAACTTCATGACTGAGTCAATGTTGTCTCTTTCTCGAGCAGTCCAGTCTGTTCCATTCATCTCCTCCGTCACAGAACTGGTAACTGTACTGAAGTAGGCCATTTGGCCCGTTGTGTCTTTCAATCAGCAGTTCGCCCAGCTACATTCTGCCCTCGGGGAGCTGCAGAATCTGAGATAACAAGGTGCGCAGCTGGTTGGGCCCAGCAGGCTGAGCAGCATCTTAGGAGCAGGAAAGCTGACGCTTTGGGCCTAGACCCTTAGATCCTGCTCCTAAGATGCTGCTCGGCCTGCAGAGTCCATCCAGCTCCACACTCTGTTATCTCGGATTCTACCTTTGCCTTGCAGATAATAATCCAATTTGAATGAACCTGCCTTAGGAATACGCTTGGATTTCAGACTCTAACCACTCGCTGTATGGAAAGGTTTTTAGTTCCGTCACTCTTTTTTGTTCACTCCTTTCAAATCTGTGGCCTCTGGTTCTTGATCAGTTTCTCCCTGCCGTATTCCAGCCATTTTTGTCAGGACCTGGCACCTCATTAGCCCAAAGTTCCTGAAATTCACTCGGTAATTCTTCCCCGGTGATTGAACATTACGGAGTCATACAGTGTGGGAACAGATCCTCTGGTCCATGCTGACCGTTATTCCAAATAAACTAGTCCTGCCCACTTGACCCAAAGTCCTCTATACAATTCTTTTAATGTACCTATGCAAATCTCTTTTAAATGTTGTAACTGTACTTTGAACTGGAAGTTCATTCCACACTTTTTTTAAAAACAAAATCGCCCCTCGTCATTTTTTTAAATCTTTCTCCCCTCACCTTCAAAATATACCCTCCAGTGTTTGTGAAGAACGACGCGAAATATCTGTTCAGCCGTCATTTTGAGCATATGTGTCAGATCTTCTATCAGCCTCCTGCCTGGAAAACAGTCCCGACTTCTCCAAACTCCACGTGACTGAAGTTTCTCATCTTTGGAATTGTTCCTGTGAATCTTTTCCGCAGATGGCTTAAACACTCTCCTGCGCCTTCACATCCTTTCTAAAATGTGGCCCCTGCAATGGGACGCAACCCTGAATTGAGGCTGAACCTGTATTTGACACTATTTGACGTAACTCCCTTACTGTGTACCTCTATTAATAAATCTCCAGATACCGTGTGCTTTATTAACCACGTTCTCAACCTGTGCTGCAGCCTCTGATTTATACCCACGCACCTACGTCCATTTCGGAAATGTGCCCTTTACTTTGTGCTATCTCACCCTGTTTTTCTACCAAAATAATTCATCTAATGTTTCTTTGAACTGAACTCCATTTGCCGTTTGTGCTTATGAGAGTGTAGAGCTGTACGGTCCAGAAGCAGACCCTTCATTCCAACTTGTCTGTATGGACCAGATATCCTGACCCAAGTCCCATTTGCCAGCATACCCTTCTAAACCCTTCCTTTCTCAGTTATCCACCCAGATGTCTTTTAAATGTTGTAATTGTACCAGCCTGCACCACTTCCTCTGGCAGCTCGTTCCATGCCCCTCAGGTCTCTTTCCCCTCTCACCTTAACCCCATGCCTCTAGTTTGGGACTCATATATCCTGGGGAAAAGGCTAATTTGTTTTCGCACTAATTTGTGCTTTTAAGTCTTCTCTAGATCTTCTTCCTCAGTTCACAATGTTTCAAAGTTTCACAGTAATTGCAGACTTTGACGTTGTGCCATGGACACAAAAGCTTATGTTAGTAATTTGTGTCAAGACAAGCAAAGATCCCGCGCTGATGCCTGGGAGGTTTTACTGAAAAGCATTTATTGCTTCCTGTTGCTGGACCGATTCCACGCTATCGTCGCATCTATCAGTTCTGATCCTGCGCTTGGCCGCAGCCGTAAATTCAATGGTGTTTCAATGCTCATTTTAAATAATTCTGGAATATTTCGAGGGCTACTGCCTCCTACCCCGCCCCGGTTCAGTCAATGAGTCCTAGATGCACAAGCCGCTGGGTGAAAAATGTTTTCTTCAAATCTGTCGAACCTGCCTCAGCTCTTCAGAACTTTATTTGCCTCAGTCAGATTCTCAAAGCCTTCTTTGTGCGAAGGAGAACAGCTCCAGCCCTCGCACCAGGTCATTGAAGAGTCATCGAGGCTCGAAACATTAGCTTGCTTTCTCTGCATCGATGCTGCCTGATCCGCTGTGATCTCCAGCATTTTTGTTTGTTTTCAGTACAGATTCCAGCGTCTGCATTAATTTGCTCCGGCCCAGCCCGTCTAGTGTCTCTTTCCCCTAGCTGAATCGCGTCCGCCCAGTCAACATCCCAGTGAATGTCTTCTGTGATCTCTCGTGCAGTCAAATGCTTTCTATAGTGTGGTGACCAGAGCAACACGCAGTATGCCCACATGTGGCCGACCTAACGTGGCGTGAAAGAGTTGGACTAAAGGGTCTGGCCTTGCAGGCCCACTGTTTTCTAAAAGTGACAACACAGATGGCTAGAATGATTAAGAAGGCACGTGCTATGTTTGCTGTTATCGGCCAGGGCATGGTCTTACAAGAGTTGGCAAACCACACCAGCTGAATAAAACCCCTGCTGGGCTCTCATCTGCAGTATTGTGAGCAGTTTTGGTCACCACATTACCAGAACGATGTGGAATCTTTGGAGAGGGTGCAGAGAACATTCACCAGGATGTTGCCTGGTCTCCAGGGCACTGGCAATGAGGAACGGTTGAAAAGACTAGAATTGTTTTCATTGGAAAGGCTGAGAGGAGACCTGGTACAGATCGACAAAAATATAGAGAGGCATAGATAGAGTGGATAGTCAGAGGCGTTTTCCCAGGGTTGAAGTTTCAACTACAAGGGGGCACGGGTTGAAGGTGAGAGAGGGAAAATTTAAGCAAGATGTGTGAGGGAAGTTTTTCATGCAGACCCTGGAACTCATGGCCAGAGGATGTGGTGGAAGGAGGCACTTTGGTGATATTTGAGAGGCATCTGGATGTTTACATGAATAGGGAGGGAATAGATGCGAGCCGAACAAGAGCATGAGGTTAGTTTTTAGTTTGGCTTGGTGGGCCGAAGGGCCTGTTCCTGTGCTGTGCTGACTCTACAAAAGCAAGGAAGTGAGTTGCCGTATAGAATGATGCAAATTGTTGGCAGAGCTGGGAAGGCAGATTATGAAGTGAATGGCGAATGATGTGGTATAGTGAGATTTGGAGATCTACCGCACAGAAAGGTGCCGTTTGGCCCATCGGGTGAGGGCCAGTCAAAAACGAGTGCCTAACTTCTCTGATTCCATTTCCCAGCATTTGGCCCGTAACCTTGCATGTCTTAGTATCTCTAAATACTTCAATGTTATGAGATTTTCTGTATCAACTACCCTTACGGGCAGAAAGTACCCAATTCCTGCCACCCTCTGATTAAAACATTTTGCCTGATAAATAGTGAAAAATTGCTGAGCACTTAAGTGCAGAAGGACCCCGGTGTCCTAACGCATGAATCGGGGGACAGCAAGTTATTAGGAAAGCAAATGGAATTTCGTCATTTATTGCAAGAGGAACTGAACAGGGTATTGGGGCCGTTATGCTTCAGTGACACAGGGCACTGGTGAGACCACATCTGGTGTACATGGCAAGCCTGCGGAGAACTGATCATCTTCATCCCAGAGTACTAATGGTAGCAACCCTAGAACAATTGCCTGCGTAGTTTCTTCAGCTCTAGGTGCAGAACTCCATCTCTGCTTCGTTGCCAATGTTGCCCATGACTGTTGGTAGTTCGTCCATCTCCATTTCAGGGGCTCTGCTTCTGATCGGTAACCTCCTTGATGCTAACGCAGGAGAGCAACGCATCATCCTGGATTCATGTCTGCAGTCTGTCTGTTTTCCCCTAACTATCAAATCTCCGAGTATCCCAGGCTGCTGTTCAAGACGAGGGAGAAAATCGCAGGAGCCCTGACCCAAATTTTCATCGAACCCCTAAAGTGTGGAAGCAGGTCGTACAGCCCATCGGGTCCACATGGACCGCCCAAAGAGCGTCCTACCCATATGCACCCTCCTCCTCTGTCGCTACAACCCTGCATTTCCCAGGGTGAGTCAAACATAGCCTGCACATTCCTGGGCACTGAGGGCAATTTAGCATGATCAATCCACCCCAACCTGCGCATCTTGCACACGGGGAGAGTGTGCAAACCCCACACCGAAAGTCGCCCGAGGGTGGAATCGAACCCAGGTCCCTGGTGCTGTGGGGCATTAGTGCTAACCACCGAGTCGCCATGGCGCCCAATGCTTCAGTTTCTCTCTGGCCGCAGGGGAGCTGCCAGCGGACTGGCGAATAACTAATGTGGTTGTACAGCTCAAGAAGCATGGTAGAGATGGACCGGACGGTTTTGGATCTGCGGGAGCAAAACAATTTGGAGAAAATTCTGAAGGAGAGAATAAATCTCCGTTAAGAGAAGCAAGGTGCAAGCAGAGATAGTCAGCTTGGTGTTGTCAGAGGGTGGCACACGTTTTCCCCGAGGCAGCAGGGCAGTTTGGTGGGGCATGGGGAGTCTATGGCCTAGTGGCATTATCGCTGGACTGCTAACCCAGAGACCCGGAAAACATCCCGGGGACCCAGGTTCCAATCCCACCTCGGCAAACGGTGGAATTTGAATTCGATAAAATACCTGGAGTTAACAGACTAATGATGACCGTGAGTCCATTGTTGATTGTCAGGAGCAGCCCACCTGGTTCATTGATGTCCTTTTAGGGAAGGAAACTGCCATCCTTACCTGGTCTGGCCTGCACGTGACTCCAGACCCACAGCAATGTGATTGACTCGGAGCTGTGCTCTGGGGCAATTAGGGATGGGCAATAAATGCTGCCCTCATCCCACAAACAAATAAAGGGAAAGAAAATATCAAGCAGGCATGTGGGACATTTGCTTCTGTCAAGCCGAGGGAAGGTTACGTTGGGGCGGAACAGAGCTTTGGTTCGGAATACTGTGTGCTGTTCTGAGCAGCACACCGTAGGAAAGATGTGATAGCACTAACGGGGCTGCGGAGGAGTTTCACCAGGGCGTTAGCTATGAGGAGAAGCTGGATAAACTGGGATCGTTTTGTTTGGAGCAGAGAATGTTGAAGGGGGACCTGAGTATCAGATTATGAGGGACCAGAGCTGGGTGGATAGAAAGCAGCAGTTCCCCTCAGCTAAAGGGTCAAGAGCAAGGAAGCACAACAGTTAAAAAGCACAATGAGGCACTTGAAATGCCATAATGTGCATGTGCTTATGGCTAGGATTTGATTGGGGCAGGGCCTCATCTGTACTGTGTGATTGTATGGCTCTTCCTATTGTTACTTTCCCAATCTTTGTCCAGCTGAGCCACCCAGGGACTGGGCTCTGACAGCACTCCTAAGGTGGACTGTCCCTCTTCTGCATATTCAGGAAGAGTGCCCCTCCACTCTCTGCCTGTTTCTACCTGCCCTTGAGCATCTCGACTCTTTGCGAGATTAACTTTCGCCTCTGTTTCTGCCAGCCCTCCGGGTAGCAAATTGTAGGTCATTTTGTTGCATAAAATAAAAGCTCCTCTTCGTGTTTCCACTTACATAAAATCTTAACGGGCTCGACAAGGTCAGAGATCGCTCGGTGCCAAGGTTATAGTCCAACAGATTGATTTGAAAACACAAGCTTTCTGAGCCCTGCTCCTCCTCCCGGTGTTAGTGAGGTGGTATCAGACACAGAATTTATAAGCAGAAGAGCAAAGGGTCACATCACTGATGAAGATGTATTAAACAAACCTACGATGCTGTTAACTCTTTAATCAGTTAGAAAGTTTGAGCTGATTGATACGTATATGTAAATCCCCGAATTCCTTTCAAGTCACTGCCCTGAGACAATTAGACCGTTATGAAAGGAGCGACATGCCAGAGGAAGGGGGAGTTGTGAGGATGGTTTTAGGATGCTTACTCAGAGAGCCACCTTGGAGACTTGGTGGTTGCTGGCAATTAAACGGTTCAGTCATGTGCTAGTAGAAGGAAAAGGTGAGATTTGGATTCTGTTTCGTGTAGAAAGCTGGCTCTGAAATTTCATTGTAGCTGGCATGGCACGTTTCGCAACATTGCTGGCTCCTTCTCAAGGCCCCGTCAGTCATAACTTTAATGAACTCAGCTTGCCAAATTTCTACTCTGTTGTCAAAAACCAGTGCTTGAAATCTGAAGCACAACTGGAAAATGGGGGGTGAAAACCGAGAGAAGTGCGGAGGCTGGAGATCAGAAACTTTGGTGGAAAGGCTCAGCAGGTCTGGCAGCGTCTGCGGCAGAGAAATCAGACCTAACGTTCCGAGAAAATGTGGGCAGAGAAGCATTTCTGATCAGCGATCTTCTGTCAGCACTGTTCTGAGCAAAGGTCACGCAGCTGAAAGGTTACTTCTATTTGTCCCTCCCCAGACCTGCCCGACTTTGGTGAGTATTTCCAGTGTGCTCTGTTTCGACGTGTCCTACCGTATCATTTCTTTTATGTTCTAAAGGGAATAATGAAATCATTGAACTGACGCAACTGCATGCAGATTAATGAACAATGCTTTCTGATATGTTATCACTGTCCACACTCCTTACTCAGACATTGCTCCATGTAAATTTTTATTCAAAGTAACATCTCAATGAAATTTGGTCAAGATAAGTTTGCGGTCATTTCATCTTTGGTGATTCCCTTGACTTCGATTGAAAATGTCTCGCGTCTCCTGTTTTTCCAGACCCGTTGGTTCAACCAGACCGTACCAATCATGATCCCGAGCGAAACTCGTCCTGCCTGCCTGTGTTTGGCCTGCATCCCTCCCAACATTTCCTATTTATACAAGTACACGAATGTCTTTTATACCTTGTAACTGTACCTGCGCCCTCCACTTTCTCTGGAAGTTCGTTCCACACGGGGGTCGGGGGGTGGGAGAAAAGAAAATTGCTCCTCCAGTCTTGTTTAAACCCTTCTCCTGTTGCCTTAAAGAAATGCCCCCTAGTCCTGAAATCCTCTACCCCAGGGAAAAGACACTTCCCATTTACCTTATCTACACTCCTCATGACATTATAAACCTCTTTAAGGTCACCCGTCTATCCTCTCCTTATAACTCAAACCTTCCATACCCAGCAACGTCCTGGTAAATCTCTTCTGAACCCTTGACGGTATCCTTCCTCTAACTGGGCAACCAGAGCTGGGACACAGTGCACCAGAAGAGGCCCTCACCAACGTTTCTGTACAACCTCAGCGAGACGTCCCAGCTCCTACACTCAAAGGGTCTGAGCAATGAAGGCCAGTGTGCCGAACACCACCTTAACCCCCTGCCTATATCTGATGTAAACTTCAAAGAATTATGTACCCTAGGGGCTCTCTGTTCTACCACACCACGCCAGATACCACCGTCAATTATAAGGCCGTTCTTGTGATCGTGGCTATGGGATGTTTCGTTGTTGCCTAGGGAGGGCAGGCGGAGCTTGTGGTTTAATGTGCGACGCGAAACCCCATCGCTAAACTGACCCGTTTGGAATTTCTCCCCGACAGGTGCAGACCCACCTGGAGAACCCCACCAGGTACCACATTCAGCAGTCCCAGCGCCAGCAGGTCAAGCAGTATCTGTCCACCACCATGGGGGCGAAGGCTGCCAGCCCGGTCCTGGCCGGCTCGCACTCCCCCGGACCTGGGGCGGTGGGCAGCACCCCGAACAGCCCCATGGCCCTGCTCAAAATCGATGCCAACCCAGAGAAGGAGGTGAGCCGTTCAGCTGGGGTATCTGCAGGGCATTATTTATTTTTTGGGGGCTGAGGGCATTTAAGGAGCAGGTGGAGGCGCATCACTTGCTGATAGTCACTGAGCCTTCAAGGGGGTATTCAGAGGAGAGCCAGGCTTGATTAAAAGGAGCCATGCTGTTTTGTGGTCTACAGGGTCATATTTTGCTTGAGCACAGCGTTTATGCGTCTGCGTTAGGATTTGGATTTACTCTGATTATTCAATGCTGGAAGGCCATTTAAAATTGATTCCGGATTTACTTCGAGGGGCTTATCGTGGTTTGGCCTGCACATCGCGGGCACCGAGACGGTAGTGACTCTGTTCCAGCGTGTGAGGGCTCCGAGTGTACCTTGGAGTGTTTCAGACAGCCTCAGGAGGGGATAACAAAGTGTGGAGCTGGATGAACACAGCAGGCCAAGCAGCATCTCGGGAGCACAAAAGCTGACGTTTCGGGCCTAGACTATTCTTCAGAGACGGGGTTTGGGAGAGGGAACTGGAATAAATAGGGAGAGAGGGGGAGGCGGACTGAAGATGGAGAGAGGAGAAGATAGGTGGAGAGGAGACAGACAGGTCAAGGGGTTGGGATGGAGCCAGTAGAGGCGAGTGATTGTCGGGAGTGGGGTAGGTACGAGATAGCTGCAGTTCCCGTGATCTCTGGTACAATTTTAACCTCCAGAAAGGGGCTTGGGTGGCATCCAATGGGGTGCTTGGCTTTTTCCGGGTTGTGGCTGTCGTCCAATCAGACGTATTGGAACTGGCTGTGTTCACAGATGGACGACGTCATTGACGAGATCATCAGCTTGGAATCGAGTTACAATGACGACATGATGGGATTGGCCAAACCGGTCCTCCAGATGCCCAATACCGTGAGTCCACCTGCTTGGTCCCTCGTGCTCTCCGCGACCTCCGACCCACCCGTGTCCCACGAAACAGGGGCAGAATAGGCCAACCTGTTACTGATGGGATCCCTATTAGTAACTGGTCTCATGCCAGCTACAAGAGTGAAAGAGGCACAAACAAGCTCAGGCGGGGCAGGCACGCTCAATGTGAATGTGGTTACACCTAGGCTGGGGGAGGTGGATTTACAGCTCTGCCCCCTTGGCAGGTGGGCACAGTTCAAGTGTTGCCATCTTCTGACTTCCAGCAGACCCTGCAAGTTGTGGGAGTCCTGAATTAGTATTCCCAAGTTCCGTTTGTTCGGAAAGTAGTCCGTGCCTCTGCTTTTCCCAGCAAAATGCAGTGAGCTCCCGCTTTCCCGTGTTGCGTTTCAGCGGCCACTTCCTCTCACATTCTCCTCGACCGTTCAGTGCAACCTCCCCACTTCCTCCGCGGTACCTACACTTTCTTATGCATTTATGTTACAGTGCCTCCCCCTGGTGGAAGGACGGTGTTGCGATAGCCTGTATCATTTGACCCATAAGTAAATATTGAATGCCAGCCATGGTGTCGGTAATATTTTGTTGTGTGTCTCTTTGAATTTTCTCCACACTGGATGACAGTAGTCTAACAATTTTTTCTCCACCCCCCCCCCCCACCCCCTCTCTCTCTTCGCCCTCTCCCACTCCGTCCTCTCTGTCTCTGTCTCTGTTTCTGTCTCTGTCTCTGTGTCTCTCTCTCTCTTCCCCCCGCCTCTCTCTCTGTCTGTCTGTCTCTCCCTCCCCTCCCTCTCTGTCTGTCTGTCTGTCTCTCTCTCTCTCTGTGTCTTTCTGTCTCTCTGTCTCTCTGTGTCTCTCTCTCTCTCTCTCTCTCTCTCTCTCTCTCTCTGTCTGTCTGTCTGTGTGTCTCTCTCTCTCTCTCTCTCTCTCTCTGTCTGTCTGTGTGTCTCTCTCTCTATCTCTCTGTCTCTCTCTGTCTGTCTGTCTGTCTGTGTGTCTCTCTCTCTCTCTCTCTCTCTCTGTGTCTTTCTGTCTCTCTGTCTCTCTGTGTCTCTCTCTCTCTCTCTCTCTCTCTCTCTCTCTCTCTCTCTCTCTCTGTCTGTCTGTCTGTGTGTGTCTCTCTCTCTCTCTCTCTCTCTGTCTGTCTGTCTGTGTGTCTCTCTCTCTATCTCTCTGTCTCTCTCTCCCTACCCCCCCCCCCCCCCCGTCTGTCTCTCCCTCCTCTGTGTCTCTCTCTCTCTTTCCTCCCCCACCCCTCTCCCTTACCCCACGCACAGCTGCCAGTGTCCAGGAACCTGCTGAGCATCTACACCACTCAAAACGCGACAAATGCAACAGTTACCATCAGCAACTCATGCCCGGCCAATTTACCGAACAGCAAAGAGAGCCCAGGTACGAGGGCCGCTGGGCATCACCTCCCTTTCATGTCATTTCTTGTTTCCCCTCCCTCTCTCTTTTTGTGTGCGTTTTTGTTTTCTTTAAAACTCATTCTCTCTCTTTGCGGCACCATCTCCTTGTTTGCGCTGTACTCCCCAGCGCTCTTTCGGCTGCGGCTCTCAACACTTACGTCTCTGAGTCTTCGAGCCCCGGCTTCGGCTCCTATCCCAGGACAGGAATTCGTCCACCCAACATTAAACCATCTGCCTAGGTTGGGTGGGCGAGAAAGATCCTGGGCCTGAGGTCTGAGGCAGGAATGTGGGATTTATTGCATGGTCTTGGGGCTAGGATTTGCCACTTGGTCGTCGCCACGGCACCCGATGACCTGGGCTCATGGAGTTGAGCAGCGCGGGAGCAGACCCTTCGATACAACTTGCCCGAGATTAATCCAGCCCCGTTTGACCTGTGTCCGTCTAAACCCTTTCTGTCCATGTGTCCGTTCGGATGCCTTTTTAAATAGTACCAGCCCTCACCACTTCCCCTGGCAGTTCATTCCATCCACGCACCACCCGTCTGTGTGGAAAAAGCTGCCCCTTATAGCTTTCCCCTCTCACCTTAAACCTGTGCCCTACAGTTTTGGACTCCCCTACCCTGGGGGAGAAGACTTTGGCTCTGCACCCCGTCCATACCCCTCGTGATTTTATGAGCCTCTATAAGGCCACCCCTCCGCCTCCAGGGGAGACAAGCCCCAGTCTATTCAGCCTGTCCTTGTAGCTCAAACTGTCAACAACTGACCTGTGAATCTTTTCTGAACCCTTTTCAAGTTTAACAGCACATTTCCTGCAGCAGGGAGACCAGAATTGCTTGCGGCCTTCCAAAAGACTTTGATTTATTGTGCCTTGTTTTGCTGCGGTAGGAAAGTTGCTTGCCGCGCATGCAGTAATACAACAGCGGCTAGACTTCTTCGGCTGGTTGGAAAACAGTGTGAAGTGTGTTACAGAAGTTCCACGCCGCCACCATCACTAAAGCCGTCTCTGCACTGTGCGCACTAAACACTCCCAGAACAGGTTCAGCGCATACAGGGTACTGAGTGGCTCAGTGGTTAGCACTACTGCCCCGTGGACCCAGGTTCGATTCCAGTCCCGGGCAACTCTTTCTGCGCATTTTGCACATTCTTCCCCGTGGGTCTCCTCTGGATTCCTCCCTCAGCCCACAAATTAGGGGGATTAGCCATACTAAAGTTCCCCGTAGTGTGCACACTAAATGCGAGGTTATGGGGGATAGGGCGGGATGCTTTTCCAAAGGGTTGATGCAGTCTCGATGGGCCAAATGGCCTCTCTCTGCCCTGGAGGGAATTCAGTGATAAAACTGTGGGTTTACTGCAGCTTTGAAATACTGTTGCCTGTACTGATCTAGCCTGATTTCTCTCTCTCTCTCTCTCTCTACCGCCTGCAATACTGGGGCAGATTGGAATGCGCATGGCTGTCAGAACATGCTGCAGTCCTTTAGCCCTTCCTGGCCTCTTCAGTTCTGGATTTGGGTTCGGGATCCAGGAAGCAAAATGTTATGACGCCTGGGAATCTGAAATAAAATCAATGCTGGAGAAATTCCACAGGTCTGGCAGCAGCTTTGGACAGACAAGAACTGAATGAGTGAACGTTTTGAGTTCAGTGTGACAACTCTTCAGAGCCTTAACTGCTTCTCCTCCCCCCCCACCCCCGACTTTGTCCTGGGGGATTAGTTTCGGTTACTGGATACTTTGGGATATTGTATTTGGGGAAAAGGCCTTGAGCAATTGGTTTCATGTTCTGTGCATTGTGTCTGAGTCTCTTTTCATCTCTCTTACAGATGCCAATGTCAAAGCTTTAATTAAAGAGAGGCAGAAGAAAGACAATCATAACCTGAGTGAGTGTATCAGACAGTAGGAGCTGCAGATGCCGGAGAATCTGAGATAACAAGGTGTGGAGCTGGATGAACACAGCAGGCCCAGCAGCCTCTGAAGAAGGGTCAAGGCCTGAAATGTCAGCTTTCCTACTCCTCTGATGCTTCTTGGCCTGCTGTGTTCATCCAGCTTGTTACCTAAGTAAGTATGAATGCAAGGCAGCACCCCCCCCCCCCCCCCCCCCCCACTGCCTACCCCGTCCTCAGTCCCACTCCACGACGTAAATGTGACTCAGCTCCCCCCCCCCCCCACCAGAGATTGCTTTAAGGCCCGAGGTAAACTCTGCCTGAGGAGGGCAGTGTGCAAATGCAGCGAGACCTCATTCATCCAGCTTGGAATTCGAGAATGTGATGCTGACCGCGTGCTCAGAAGTGCTAAAAGTACGCGGCTGCAAGATTATGAGCTGTACAGCATGGAAACCGACCCTTCGGCCCAGGTGCCTGTAAATTAATCTATTCCCATTCGCCACCGTTCGGCCCATATCCCTCCAAACGCTTCCTATTCATTTATGCATTCAGGTGCCTTTTAAATGTAACTGCACCAGCCTCCTCCAGTTCCTCCGGCAGCTCGTTCCATACACGCACCACCCTCTGCGTGAAAAAGTTGTCTGTTGAGTCCCTTTCTCCTCCCACCTTAAACATATGCCCCTCTAGTTTTGGACTCTGCTGTGCAGAGGAAAAGACCTTGGCTTTTCACCCTATCCACGCCCCTCATGATTCTATAAACCTCTGTAAAGTCACCCCTCAACCTCTGATGCTCCAGGGAAAATAGACCCAGACTATTCGGCCCTTCCCCGTAGCTCAAACCGTCTGCCCCCGGCGGCATCCGTGCAAATCTTTTCCTGCGCCCTTTCAAGATCGGGCAGCTGAGGCTAAGGCTGGCATCCTGCAGTGTTGGCGATCGATTGTCGGATGGTGCGATGGATCATGGTTGCGACCCGCCACGGGAACCGAGTGAGGAATGAGAGAGGAGAGCGCAAAGGATTGAATGTGTAACGGAGAAAAAGGAAGGGGGGGGGTGCAGGGAAGGGGGTGATGGGCAAGGTGGTCAACTCTGGCAGCAAGAAATGCGGGTGGGAGAGTAGAAAGACGCTGGCCTGTGAGACATGAGGAAGGAGTCGGGTTATTGTGAGAGGTCTATTGCAGATACAGTCTGTTGCTGTGGTAACTAGTCCGCTGCTTCCTGTTCACTTCATTTTCTTTTCTCCTAACAGTCGAGAGGAGACGAAGATTCAACATCAATGATCGGATCAAAGAGCTTGGTGCTATGATCCCAAAATCCAATGATCCGTAAGTTTATTCCCCTGCTCTTTCTGAGCGCATCACTTGGCCCTGTGGAGTTCGAGGGTGCAGTCTGTGATGGAGTTGTTGGTTTAACAAACCCAGGCTAGCCCACACCCACGCTCTTCCCAAAGGATACGGCAAGGGCTTAGATGGTGTCAAGCTCCCTCAACTCCACTAAATTGGGAGTGGAGTACCTGTACTACAGACTATAAAGTTCGCTGTACCGTGAGCGACCCCAGGACAGGGACTGCGCAGGGTTAGCTATAGACTAAAACTCTTCCCCACCCAGCCAATCATAAGCACCCAAGGCGCGGACAGCACAGGGTTAGATACAGAGTAAAGCAATGTCTTATACACTGAGAGCAGACTTCAGTCTGGTTTATTAAACGGAACTAAACCCCAGGTGAGGGACAGCACAGGGTTAGATACAGAGTAAATCTCCATCTACATTGCTCCCATGACAGGTATCGCACTGTGTTAGGTACAAAATAACTAACTTAAGCCCCCTCGACACTCTTAAAGAGAAAGTAAAGCTCATTCAACACCGAAACTGAATGTAAAGCATCCCTCACTCTTCTGAACAGAAAGTTTGCTCTTTCAAACTGAGGCTAAAGGTCTCTCTGCTCCTCCAAACAGAACGAAAACGCTTCCTTTTTATACTCCTAAGCTGAACGTAGAGCCTCACTGCGTTCTTTCGAACAGAAAGTAGAGTTTTCGCTGCTGTTTCGAAATTCAAGTAAAAACTGGCTTTCCTATTTAAGCTGAAAATGAAGGTACTTTGAAACTGTCGCTCCCAAACACTGCTGGGAGTGGGACAGCATGGGATAAGATACAGAATAACATCCTCATTACTGTTTTCAACCGAAGGTAAACCTCTTCATGCGGTGAACCCCTCAAACTCTCTTGGCACGGAGTTAGTTACAGGGAAAAGCTTTACCCCTTTTAAACAGAAAGTAAACTTCTCTCAACAATCAAACATTCTTATAGCGTGGGGTTAGCTGCAGGATAAAGCTCCATCCACACAGTCCCATGACTATTTGAAGAGGGTGGGTACAAGATTAGATTTGATTAGATTCCCTACAGTGTGGAAACAGGTCCTTCGGCCACAAATCCACACTGCCCCTTGGAGCATCCCACCCAGACCCATCCCCCTAAAACCCTGAACACTATGGGTAATTTTAGCACGGCCGACCCACCTAGCCTGCACATATTTGGACTATGGGAGGAAACCCACGCAGACACAAGGAGAATGTGCAAACTCCAACACAGACAGCCTTGGATTCTGTCTGCGTGTCGTTGGTCAGCATTGGGATCCAGGCGTTCCCCAGCACCTCCGGCCCGAGCTGTCTGGGTCTGGTTCGGCCGTCTCTCAGAGCCGCTGTATGTGAATCACAGTCAGTCCTTGCTAAGTTGCCACCTCTCCCCCTTCCTTCTCCAGGGAGGCTCGCTGGAACAAAGGGACCATACTCAAGGCATCTGTGGATTACATCCGGAAGCTCCAGAAGGAGAGCAACCGTTCGAAAGAGCTGGAGATCCGGCAGAAGAAGTTGGAGCAGGCGAACCGCATCCTGCTGCTCCGAATACAGGTATGATCCCCACAGCGACCGTCTCTAGAATTTGCGTGCACTTCACCGGGGCTGGCTTCTCACGGTGGGCCCTGTGTGATAAAATTACACCTACTCGCCTGGAGGCTGTAACACTGAAGAAGCCAAGCACCATCTAGGACGTAGCCTCCCTTCGATCGACACGCCAATAGCCCCTCCTCCCGTTGACTGCCTTCACCCCCTGGTGCACAGCAGTGATAGTGTGCACTGTCCGCAAGAAACGCTGCAGAATTTCGTCGAGGCTCCTTCAGCGGTATCTGCACTCAACCCCTGGAAGGATATGTGGGAGCACCACCCCCCAGTACCTGGGCCAATTAGAGACCGGCAATAGATGCAGACATCAAAAGGCTTTGATGCGGCTTCAGCGTGAGACCTGAAACCATTGCACTCATTGGCCGCTCGTAGAATCCCGACAGTGCAGAAGGAGGTCATTTGGCCCATCGAGTCTGCACTGACCCTCCGCGGAGCATCCAACCCATCCCCGCTACCCTGCGTTTCCCATGGCTAATCCACCCGGCTTTTGCATCCCCAGATATTCCAGGGCGGTTTAGCAGGGCCTGCCCACCGTTGCATTATTGGGGTGGGGTTGGGGGAAACCCACACAGTCGCCCAAAGCTGGAATCGAACCCAGCTCCTGTGAGGCAGCAGTGCTAACCCCTGAGACACCGTGGCGCCCTATCGAACAATTGAGCCGAAATGCAGTCTTCCTCAGAAACTACTTTCTCTACCCATGTGTGTCCCCCCCGCCCCCGCCCCCGCTCCCGCCCCCTCGGCCTCACTCCAGGCTTGCGTTTCTTGCTTCCTGTGTAGGCAAGCATAGGCGCTGTAGGGTGGATGAGTAAATTGACTACAGCACCGTGGTACACAGAGCCATTCAACAGGAGGCATAAAAGAGAAATGCGGTTGTAATTGGGGATAGTAGAGCCAGGGGAGTGGAAGCTGCTTTCTGTGCCCAGCGTTGAGAATCCCAAAGGCTGTGTTACCTGGGTTCAGGATGTCTCCTCTGGGCTGCGGAGGAACTTGAGGTCTGAGCAGAAAGACCCAGTTATCATGTGGCTACAAATGATATGCGCAGAAAGAGGTTTTGCTGAAGGACTATGAGCTAAATTTTAAAAACCAAACCAAAATGGTACGAATCTCTGGTTCCCTATCTGATCCACAAGCTGACTGCAGGGGAGGAGGTAAAGTCGCGGCTGAAGTTGGTATGGGAGAAATTGGCTCGAATTCCTGGGACGTTGCCACCAATGCTGGGGAAGGAGGCAGCTGTTCTAATGGGACAGGCTCCACTTAAATCCTGCTGCAGCCCAGCGTCCTGGCAAAGCTCTGAACCAGAAACAAGGTAAATGAGCTTGTAGCAGCACGATGTAATGGGCATCTCTGAGACATGACTGCAAGGGGACCAGGGCTGGGAACTGCATATCCAAGGATATTAGGGGAGGCAAGGGCCTGGTAGTATTATCGCTGGACTGTTAGTCCAGACACCCTGCTGACATTCTAGGGACCTGTGTTCGAATCCCACCGTGGCAGATGGTGGAATTTGAATTCAGTACGTGTCTAGCGTTAAGAATTTAATGGCCATGAAATTGGTCAACCGTCTGTTGTTGGGAAAAACCCATCTGGTTCACTGTGCTTTAGGGAAGGAGACTGCCGTCCTTACCTGGTCTGGCCCACATGTGACTCCAGACCTGCAGCAATGTGGTTAACTCTTAACTGCCCTCTGGGGCAATTAGGGACGGGCAATAAATGCTGGCTTACCCAGCGATGCCCTCATCCTGTGAACAGTTTCAGTGGTTAGCACTGCAGCCTCACAGCGCCAGGGACCCGGGTTCGATTCCCGCCTCGGGCGACTGTCTGTGTGGAGTTTGCACGTCCTCCCCGTGTCTGCGTGGGTTTCCTCCGGGTGCTCCGGTTTCCTCACACAGTCCAAAGATGTGCAGCCTAGGTGGATTGGCCATGAGAAATTGCCCGTAGTGTTCAGGGGTGTGTGGGTTATAGGGGGATGGGTCTGGGTGGGATGCTTCAAGGGGCGGTGTGGACTTCTTGGGCCGAAGGGCCTGTTTCCTCACTGTACGTAATCTAATCTAATCTAAAAATTGAAAGGATAGGCTGATGGGCAGACGGGCCAGATATATGGAATTAAATCAATATCACAAAGGTTCAGAAGTCATAGAATCTATGTGGTTAGAGTTGAGGAACTGCAAAGGAATTAGAGACCCTAAAAGGAGTTGATGCACTCAAGCCTTCTTGCAATCTTCAGTGTCTGGGGCAGAATATAAATTGGGGATTGAAAAGGCATCTGAGAAAAGTGTTGTTGCAGTAATCACAAGGGACTTCAATATACAGGTAGACTGGAAAAATTGGGTGTTGGTTGTGGATCCCAAGAATGAGGAATTTGTGGAATGCCTACGACTCAGATTTTTGGAGCAGCTGGTGATAGAGCCCAGTAGGATACAGGCAGTTCTGGATTTGTTGATGTGTAATGAACAGGCTTGTGCTTATGCTGAAGGAACTGCTAGGGGACAGTGACTTTTAATAGAATCTACCCTGCGCTTTGCGAGAGAGAGAGAGAGAGAGAGAAGCTGGAATCAAATGCCATGGTACGATTAGTAAATGTGACTGCAGAGAGATGAGTGATGAGCTAGCTAGAGTCGATTTGGAAGGGGAGAGTTGGAGGGAAGACAGTGGAATAGCAATGGCAGGAAAATTCAGGAGGCATGGCAGAAATTCATCCCGAGAGAGAAGAAACATGCGATGGGGAGGGCAAGGCAACTGTGGCTGAGAAATGAATTCAGGGACCGCAGGAAAGCAAAAGAGCTTGTAATATGGTGAAGATTAGTGAGAAACAGCTAAGAAAACATTAAGGGGGAAGGAAATTAGGGGTAAGCTCGCTCGTAATGTAAAAGAAGATTGAAAAATGAAGCTGGAGCAGCAGTAATGGGAATGACTGCTCCACTGTTCGGCTGAATGGTCTAAATCTGTGCTCCTGCTTTTTTGTATCTTTATCAGATATTCAAGACTATGGAGCTAGTGAGATACAGCACAGCTTTGACAGTATAAATTTGATGGGCTACAGGGCCTCTGCTGTGCTGTATGATTCTATTCTAATGAAGAAATGGAAGCTAGACAAAGGAGTGTTATAAAGTGGAAGTTGCCCCCCCCCCCGACTACTCTCAGAACCAAACCTGAAACACCCAAAGAAGAGCACCTCACTCTGTAATCTGTAAAAGGAGTGTGAAAAGTGGTGTAACCTGCCTTTCAGTAACTTCTAGTGGTTAAATAAAATAAATCGCTGATACTCTAAAATACTCTGATATTTTACTTACAATAAACAAGTAACAATTTATTTATCTAGCTCTAACAGTGAACAAGTCAACTAAACTATTAACATACCGAATAAGTCCCTTCTAACTGCTAACTGTTCCCAAATAAAGAAAGATTCTAATGGTATGCTGTTCCAATAAGTACAAATCCTACTTATATTAAAAATTTTCATCTCAAAATGACAGATTGTGTGTCTTCCAGAATGTTGGGTGCCTTCTCTGTCAATTCTTCTGTCAAGCAAGTTCTGTAGTTGAGCTGTTGGTACATTGTTATTTAGATGGTGTTTTCTCTAAGACATAGATGAGGCTATGAGAGCTAGCGATTCTCTCTCGAGCTAAGAGCCATTAGCTCTGGCAGAAGGCACCTAGTTCTTGGACTTTGTATTAGTGCCCCCTTTTTATACCCTTGATAACCTATCAGTAGTTCTTACAATACGAACTGGAAGAACTACAGATGCTGTAAGTCAGGAACAAAAAGAAAAATGCCTAGTGGGTCTCTCAGCAGTTGTGAAGAAAAAATTATAGGTAGCATTTCGGATCCAGTGACCCTGAAGGGTCACCGGACCTAAAATTTTAACTGAATTTTCTTCATAGATGCAGCCCACATTTCTTGAGCTTTTCCAGCAACTTCTGTTTTTGTTTCTTATTATAGGATTGGTCCTATGTTGTCAAAGCCATCAGATTTGAATTAAATAGTTTTTTGGTATCTAAGTATTGATTGGCTAAATTCAAAAGTCTCAGTAAAAACTGCTGTATGGTCTTTTGGTACAGATCCTCCAATTCGGGTGCTCTCTGTGCACTGACAAACTTTCAAGCTGCTACTCGGGCATCCATTTTAAATCTCTGAGCAGAAAGAGAGCGCCGTCTTCTAAAGGGACCGCGCAATGCTTTCCCCACGTAACGTTTACAAGCAGCAAATTCTAACTCCCTGCCTCCCAATCCGCAAGTACTCGACCCAACTTTGCAACGAAAGCAGGCGGGTGCAGTCAGTCTGGATTTCCTGAAGACTTTTGACAATGCGCCACATAGGAGCTTGCCAAATAAGATGAGAGCCCATGGTGCTAGAGGCAAGGTACTGGCACGGATAGAGGATTGGCTGACTGGCAGAAAGTGGGCATAAACGTGTCTCTTCCAAGATGGTGGGCGGTGACCAGTGGAGCTTCACAGTGTGGGCAGTGTAAGAGCCACAACTTTTCATGCTACACATTAACGATCTGTATGAAGGAACTGAGGGGGACTACTGAAGATGACGCAAAGATAGGTGAGGGTCAAAGGTAGGGACAGGTGGTTTCGCGGAAGCCAGGAGGCTGCAGAAGGACTTGGACAGGCCGGGGGGGTGGGCAAAGAAGTGGCAGAAGTGAAATACAGTGTGATAAAGCATGAAGCTGTGCATTTCGGAAGGAAGAATAGACGATTTTCCAATCACGGAAAGGCTTTGGAAATCTGAAGCGCAGAGGGAGTCACAGTTCATGTTTCTCCTAAGATTAACGTACAGGCTCAGCGCTTGGGAAGGCAAATGTAATGTTCGCATTCATTTTGAGAGGGCTAGAGTGCGAGAGCGGGGAAGTGCTACCGAGGCTGCATTTGGCGTTTTGTCTAAGGAAGGGCCTTTTTATCTCACCCTCCTGAGCCAGTCCTGATTTTGTGGTGTCCCTCTGTCCAGACCCTGGTCTCTGTCTCTGTGTCTGAAGGCAGGCCGGGGATGGGGGTGGGGAGGGCGGGGAGTTTTTGCCGCAGGCGGTGACTGCTGCTCTCTCTCTTGATCCCCACTCAACAGGAATTGGAGATCCAGGCCCGTGTCCACGGTCTCTCGCTGAGCTCCCCCTCGGGCCTGAACACTGCCCAGCTGGCCGCCCAGGTCATCAAGCAGGAGCCGCAGAGCAGCCAGGCCACTGTTGATCCCCCAGCACTTGCCAGCATCCCCGAAGCAGCGGGTCCAAGCATGGACCTGGGCCTGGACCTGGGCCTGGGTATGACAGACCAGCCGCTTGGCTTCGACTCCCTCGCGGATTTGCCCTTCCCACTGAAGCTGGACTCTGGCCTGGGCGACATCCTAATGGACGACTCGCTGTCCCCAGTTGGAGCCACGGACCCTCTGCTGTCTTCAGTGTCTCCCGGAGCCTCAAAAGGCAGCAGTCGACGGGGTAGCATCTGTATGGAGGAAGAGCTGGGCTGTTAGAGAGACTCAGACCCCACCAACTCAGCACAATCAACGACCTTCTAGTAACTTCTCAAGAAGTCAGCAATCTTCTAGAATTTTTCAGACGCAGCCTTCTTCCAATTCAACAACCTTCTAGAAATTTCTGCATGTGTTGACCTTAGAGACACCCCCAGACATGCCAACACTCTTCTAGAAACATCTAAATTCTTCAGAAATCCTTCCAGAAGGCTCTAGACATGTCAGAAACTTCTTAGGAACTTCTAGGGGTGTCAGAAGCACCCGGGCAGCCCTCTGGAAGCTTCCGGAAATGTCAGCAATCTTCTAGCAGTGTCTGGAAACATCTGGGCGCGTGGCTAGCCTTCGAAAGACTTCACAAACCATCAACTCTGTTCAAAAAAAAAGCTTCCTCTGTTTTTATTTTTTTAGATGTTTAATTTCTGTTTTATTTTACTTTCATTTTAGTGAACTCGAATCTCTGGCAAGTCCGGAATTATGCCCGAAATTTAACAAACTTGAGGATCCCTTGCCGAGGGTCCCCTTGGGTCTTTTAAAGGGACAGTGCGCTTTTGTGATTATTCATTTATAATTTCTTTGGCCAGTGCAGTTCGGGGAAAGGCCGTCGCTATGGCCCGTTTCCTTTTCTTCAGCAGGGCTTTGTTTGGTCCTTTCTTGGTCCTGTCTCCATCCACCCCGTTCCTAAACAGAGCGGCCCAAGCCGCGTGTCCTCTGCCTGTGCAGTGCTCGCTGTGACCATTAACAGGAGCAAGAAAAGTCGCCACCAACTCTGTTCCACTAATCGGGGGAAAAAGCAGCACCACTCATCTGATTGAGGCCTCAACGCCATCTTCCCAGAATCCTTGACTCTTCGGTCAAAAATCTATCTAACTCAGCCTTGAATATACTTATTGACCCAGATGTGAACACTCTGTGGGACAAAATTCGTCCAGAGATGAAATTCCTCTTAGTTTTTGTCTTAAATGGGAGACCCCTTATTCTGAAACCGTGCTTCCTCATTTTAGACATCTCCCACGCAAGGGCAAGGGAGAGCATTGCTGTCGCTCTCAGTCTCGGCCTCTTTTCCCCCGCCTCCCCCTCCAGGACTTGAAATGTTTCAATGCGATCACCTCTCATTCTTCTCAACAGCCCGACCTGCTCACCCTTTCATGATCAGCCAAATGAACCTCGTCTGAACTGCGTCCAGTCCAAGTGTGTGTCCCCCCCCCTTGAGTAAGGTGACCGGAAATGTGTTGATATATCCAAGAGCTGGAGGGACTTGCAGGTGGATGAGGGGGAAACTGGCTGGAATTTGTAGCTCTGCTTGGGTTAAGCATCTCTGGGCTGGAGGGGATGGGGCAACAATGGGAGAGAAACTCTTCTCTGTTAAACACCAGAGGGTGGCTAATGAACTGGGCCAGTGGACTGAAGCTATGCCAGCATGTACGTTGCAGAGATCATATAGTAACAGCACAAGCTCAATGAGCAAAGTATCATTTTCACCATGCCAGTGTTGCAGAATGGTCGGTATTTGTTTAACAGATCTGTACAATAAAATTTTATACTCAGACTATTTGGCCTGACGTCTTCATTGACTTTGCAAGGGTGGGGAAAGTTGGCGGGGAGTTATTTGTGTATACCTGTAACAAGAGAGCACCAGTACATGTGCATTTTCTGTCATCATCAGGCTGTCAAAACCCAGCACCCTCAGTCTCTCTCTCTCTGCCCTCCCTTTCCTGGAACTGGCTGTTCACAGGCTGTCCTGCTGCAGATGTCCCTTTGACTGTTGGTGTGCTAAAAGTGGAAAGCTGAGGAAGCGATGCGGATCCTGCCATAGCCTAGAGGCTGTGAGAGCGGAACTGCGGATGGATTCCAGGTGTTAATGTGAGGCAGAGATCTTGGTAGACTGGATGCGGAAATGCTCTCGCTCCTGTGGAGGAGGGCAGAGTTAGGGGTTATGACTGGGAGTCAGTCGCTATCAAACCCGATTGGCAACTCCGAAGAAACTACTCGAAGCATGAGAATTGGAACTGTACTCCACAGGCAATGCTTGAGGTGAACTGTGCTGAATAAGCTCAGTGCAGAATCTGGAGGACCTCAAGGGGGCAAAAGGAATTGAAGGGTTTCCTGAAGGCTTTTGAGGCACTGTGCTACAATCTCCGGGCCAGGAGGCCACAGTTCAACTCCCACCTATTCTAGAGGTGTTGATTTGAAAATGCTTAGACGAACGTGTTGAGAGGGTGAGTTGAGTGGAAGTAGAAAGATCTGTTTAGCAGAAACAGCAGGGAACAGAGCAAGGAACCCCCCACCCCACCCCATTTCCACACATGTTGCTGTTGATCTAATGCAGAAAATGTGGGTTTAGCTTTATTGTCACATGAGTAATGTGAAACATTTGCGCATCTCTATTTAACATTGCCATCTTAGGCACCTCAGTACAGAATCTGAAGGACAGATTCTTAGGTTAGAAAAACAAGGGAATTAAAAATGAAGAGCAATGAGTTCAGAATAACAGCTCATCACCTCGAGGGCAGGAGGCAGAGTCTGCGTTGAGGCTGGGAGTCCATGTTGTCTCTCACCCTGAACGTTGCTGATGCTGCCCAAGAACAGGAGGTGCAAAGACACAGGGAGAGAAACAGATGAGCTCCAGCTCAGCCATCCTACTCTGTTACCATCTTGGAATGATCATTGTCCCCCGGTGATTGGTCTGAGGGCACTGTGGGTCTACCCACAGCAGGTGGACTACAGCGGTTCAAGAAGGCAGCTCACCACCATCTTCTCAAGGGGCAGGCAATAAATGCTGGACAGTTGGTGACACCTGTATCTCAGGAGTGAATTAAAAACAAACTTGTCTCCCTAACATATTTGCATCTGTCCTCAAGTGGAAGCACCCGAGACTACGCAATACGTTCCAGCTTAGTTGTGAGAGGCCAGAGGGTTGGAGGAAAGGAGAGAGGGGACCAACACTCTGACAAAATTCCAGACCTCCTGTGCAAAGGCATGTTCCAAATGGAGATGTGTAACAGAATGCTCGTTCCTGCGGTTGCTTGGAGATCAGCGTGCGGTGACGCAGAGTCCAGGCAAGTGTGATGGGCAGTGCCCTTCCTACCAACAGCCTGGCTATGTCTTGATGCTTGTTTGCAAGTTCTGGCCGTGAGATGTTCTGCCAAATGACCTTGCCAGTCTGCGCCCAGGAACCACCTGAAACGGTCATCCCTGAGTTTTTCTACAGGGTTTCGAGGACTTTATGTGCTGACCACTTCCTGATGAAGGGCGTCGTTGTTTTCAAATGTATCCACGAGGGACGGGCAACAGGCAACGGGTGAAGTATTTGGAGCGTTCCACGAGCAGACACTTCCCGTGTGACCCTGGGGGAAAGTAGAACCTCAGTACGTAGTGAGGGCGCGGAGGATCTACACACTGCTTGACGCTGTCATGCACAAAGTGGCCAGCATTTGGTGCCCCTTCCACCCTGCCCCTACTTATCCAGGGCTTTGTAGGTGGTGTCCTTGTGGATATGTTCCACCTTGGACCTCCAGATGAAGTGGAAAATGGCTCAGCTGACCACTATAGCTTGGGGAGTGGGCCAGACCTGCACCGCATAGGCCAAGTCTCCTCTTGTAAGAGATGGATAGAGCTCTGAAAGAGATTGGAATCAAGGGTTATGGGGATAAGGCAGGAACAGGATACTGATAGTGGATGATCAGCCACGATCATAATGAATGGTGGTGCAGGCTCAAAGGGCCGAATGGCCTACTCCAGCACTTATTGTCTATCGTATAGCAGCAGTGAGTATGTTTCGTACCCAATGACCAATTTTTAGGTGACATGGGGAGGAAGCAGTTCTCTCCACTGCTCGGTTTCTGCCTCACCTTGTAGCATGCGGCCTGGTCCCTCTCCAGATCTTTTGGTAACCTTACCTGACGTTGAAGGGGTTGGAAGGATCAGTAGGCCCAGTTTCCAAAGAACATGCCTCGATGTATCTCGGCTCCCGAACTGGTCACGTGCTCGCGATTCTGCGCTCTGGATCCGAGCAGAAAGCGTCATCCACGTACAGGGGGGCTTTGGCCCGCTGCCTGGAACAGTCGCCCCTCCCAGGCTTGCATCTTCCTCCATGGGCTCGGCAACAAACTATGCAACAAGGCGGGAGACCTTTTCCTGACTCCACAACTGATCGGAAAGCTTTCACATTCCCACCCCGTCATTAGACTGTTCGTGTGGAGCAGTTAGGTCCCGATTGCAAATTCCGTCCCCTCAGGCCCGTCTTGGAGAATGCGTCCCACATGCACGCGTAGTTGGTTTTCTGGGGTGGCCGGTATTCCTCCCAGCTTTGTTTCGCAGCGGTTTGTACAGGGGGTCGAATTCAATGTGATTGTTGACGGAGTTCTGGTTGGAACTCCGGACGTTGGACGCCTTCATGGCCGAGATCGACAAATTCTTGATCTCGGAAGGAATCGAGGGCTACGGGGAGAGTGCAGGGAAGTGGTGTTGAAATGCCCATCAGCCATGGTTTAAATGGGGGAGTGGACTTGATGGGCCGAATGGCCTTACTTCCACTCCTATGTCTTATGGTCTTATGGAATGCCAGGCCTCCAGGAATGTCTCTGTTTGGCTTGTGCTGTTATGGATGTGTTGTTCCAGTCAAATTTGCGTCCTCCTTTGTCTGTGTATATGGAGAATTAGTTGTGTCTCTTGGTGTTCATGTATCTTTATTGCCAGTTTTCTTCCAGTTTGGCCTATGTAATGTTTCCTCTCAGTCCTTGTATGATATTTTGTACATTACATTAGTTTTATTGGTGTTGGGTTGTAGGGTCCTTGACATTCATCAGTAGTTGTCACAGGGAAGTTATTGGTTTGTGGGCTATCTTGATAGCAAAGAGTCTGGGTAGTCTTCATAGAATCCCTACAGTGTAGGAACAGGCCCTTAAGCTCAAAAGGCCCGGACCGACCCTTGCAGCATCCCACCCAGACCCATTCCCCTATACCCCACCTAAGCTACACATCCCTGAACACTGCGGGCAATTTAGCGTGACCCATCCACCTAACTTAATCTTTGGACTGTGGGAGGAAACCTGAGCACCCGGAGGAAACCCACGCAGACATGGGGAGAACGTGCAAACTCCACGCAGACAGGGTGGGATCGAGCCTGGCTCCCTGGCACCTGTGAGGCTGCAGCGCCAATCGCTGAGCCACCGTGCCACCCCATGGTCATCTCTGACATATCCCTGATGTGTGGGTAGGGAGACTAGCGTCCTGGCCGTCGTGTGCCTTCTTGCTGCGGTCTGTCGCAGAAGTAATGGCAGACTGTGCGCTTTGGGTAGCCATCCCTCTTAAAAACTCCAGGTGAGTGATCCTGCTCCACTTTGTGCAATCACAGATTGCTGCAGTGTGCAGTGGCTCATTTCGATAACGTCTTGGAGCAGCTCCATTTGTGGGTTTTGGGGTGGTACCGGTCCCTATGTGTTGTCTTTCTGTTCATGCTGGCCTGGAGTTCCCCAGCATTCTTACATTCCACCATTATGCCTTGGAAGGGTTGTCAGTTGCTTTCTTCTTTTGTGAATTTTATCCCGGTGAGGATGTTGTTTCTGCGTTGATGAGTTTCTTCCAGACTAGTGCGTTTGATAACCACAAAGGTGTCATCCGCATATTGGACCCAGAGTTTGGGTTGTATGGTGGGGAGCACTGACCATTCTAACCTTGGCATTACCGTTCCCAACACCAGTCTTCATGTTGGGTATCCCACTGGTGTTGTGTTCATTTGTTTAATTATACGGCCATTGAACGTGAAGTGGATTGTGAGGCGCAGATCCACTAGTTTCAGGGTGCTGTCCTTGTTGATGCTGTCAACGTCGTGGGGTGCCTGCCATCCCGAATTGCCCAGCAGTGTAGCAGTCGGCCCTGGCTAGTCGCTGTTTATGGATGGAAACGGGGCCGCGATACCATTATCTCGTCTTCCTCTACTCTGGTGTCTTTGATAATGTTGAGGAATTCTTGGGAGGAGTGGATGGAGTGGGCACTGCTGTCAACTAAGTATTTCAGTTTCCATTGTAGTTCTTTGACTCGTCTATATGTTACTGTAACATAAAGTGTGGGGCTGGATGAACACAGCAGGCCAAGCAGCTTCTTAGGAGCACGAAAGCTGACGTTTCGGGCCTTGACCCTTCATCCGAAAAATTGGAGTGCCTGGTAGTGAGACAATGGGTCTGAGGGGGGTCCTGGCTTGTGTACCTTAAGGAGCCCATGGAAGCAGGGTGTGCTGGATCCCTCTGGCTTCAGTTTTTGGTATTCTGTCTTGCTGACATCTCCGGAAGTGAGAGGACCTGGTTCGCTAACTGTGGTGTGGGGTCTATCACCATCTGTTGGTATGTGCTGGTAGTGCATTGGTTTTCTCGATGTATTGAGCTCTAATAAGGATTACTGTCATGCGTTCTTTGTTTAACAGTAGGATTACGATGTCCTTGTCTTTCTTGAGTCTTTCGAGGGCTTGCTTCTGGTCTGTGTTGAATGTGTTCCACTTAGCTTTTCTGACCCATGTTGGGACTGTCATCTGTCTGACGGCCTGTTGCATTTCGTCCATGAGTCCACAACCAACAACTACCCTGCGACTGACCCCTTACCCATCACCAATAAAACTAATGTAATATACAAAATATCATGCAAGGACAAAAACTGGCAATAAAGATACATGAACACCAGCGAGCTACCAAGAGACACGACTAATTCTCACTGGTCTCTATACACACAGACAAAGAAGGACGCGAATTTGACAGGGACAACACATCCATCAGAGCACAAGCCAAGCAGAGGCATGCCAGGGAATCCCTGGAGGCTTCCATCAACCAGCACATTGAATTAGACCCCGTGTACAACCACTGAGAAACAAAACTGGGAGGAATACTGGCCACACCCAGAAAACCGAGGCATATCAATGCAAACGGGACAGAACACCAATGCTCTGCCGGATGTACACGGACGATGTTACGTAGTGAGCCTGCAATCAAGCACACCACCGGCTCGGCGAGCAAGTCTACAACCGCAGGAAGGTCCGGCTCAGGGGGGTCGTGCCCTGAATCCTTCAGAGCTGTTGTTGTGCTCTGTTCCTGGTTCGGTCCATCGCTGCTCCCAGTAGCCCAGAGCCATTGTGCGATCGATATTCCGCGGTTCCTGACATCAGGAGGTGGGGGTTTACCTGGGGCCCTTCCTATGTATGGCATTTCCAGACTGGGGATGGTGTGAAGTTGCTGATTTGCTTGTTTCTGTTCAGAAGTCTCATCTCCGTCCTAGGTGACATCGTCAGTGGAGCCTCTGATGAAGCGGTGTTATTCTACTCGGCTTGGAATTTACACTGTCCGGTCCGTTATGGTGAGCATTGTAATTTCCAGTTTTGATCTGTACAGGTTTATACATGGGGTCCAATTCGACATGTTTGTTGATCAAACTATGGGTGGAGACCCTTGTCTCTAGGAATTCCCGTGCGTGTTTATGTTCGGTTTGGGCGACTATGTTTACCTTGTCCCAGTTAAACTGATGGCCTTCGTTGTTTGATTGTACTGATATGGAGGAGTTTGAGGATATTAAGGCAATGTTGTGCCTCTTTCCTTGGTGATTTGCCACTTTTTGTTTTGTTTATAATTGTTATCCCTCACATCTTTGCTCCCTCACTTAGCCACCGGATTAAGCTGTAGCTTAATGCTGCTCACCCTGCTTAACAAAGCCCGATGCTCACCAAAGCCCACATCTTTTAATTTCAAAAATGTACTTTAGTCACAAAGATATCTTTATATGCGATACATATATACTGAAGCCGTTCAGTTCATTTAAGTAGCATATGAAGGAACAAACAAACAAACATTGGAGTTTCACTCTATCCAACAAACAAAGCAAAGGCATTTCTTACCTGTGCAAGATTATATTGACATGGTGCAATAACCGAATCAGCCCCCATTTACCTTCAGTGGGAAGATCTCAGACAGCGGTCTTTCCCCACTGCGCTTTGGTAGTAGCTGACACAAGCTTTAGCGCGTCCCTCAGTGCGTCATCCTGGGCCTTGGAATGTGCCAGTCTGCAACACTCGGTCAGGGTCAACTCCTTGCTCTGGAAAACTGGCAACTTTCAGGCAGACCAAACGTGGTCTTTCACCGACTTGATGGCCCTCCAGGCGCAGTCGATGTTTGTCTCAGGGCACGTCCTGGGAAACTGATGGTAGAGCACAGAGTCCCGTGTCCCAGGACTGCTGGGATGATCCGCAGCAAAAAAGCATCGCATCGTTCTCTCTTGCCAAGGTGCTTCCCAGCAGGAGGTGTGTGACATTTTCTAACTGCACCATTCCCACCATCGCCACTTCGAGAGCAGCGTGCTGGGCCACAGGCATGCTTGGGCGTACAAGGAGGATCTCACAGGTAGTGCCCTTCTCACTACCATCCAAGTGATGTCTTGTCGCTTGTTGGAAAGTTCTGGTGATGGCTTTGACAGTCTGCTCAGGAAACAACCCAACAGAATCCACTTTCCCCTTTCCCACAGGGTCTTGCAGAAACTACGTGCTGACCGCTTCCTGATGGAGTTCTCCTTGAAGGGCAGATGTTATGGGAGGGTCTGAATGCTTGGACCATTCCTTGGCAATGAATCCAGAGTTATGCTTCGAAACACTGGGGACAGGTGCCACCTCATCGAAGCCAGATTTTGACCTCAAATGGCAACATTTCAACCTCACTGTGAACTTTGCTGCTTCTGAGTCACAGCCTCTGTGACCCCCTTCTCGGCCATGGTAAGAATTGTTCTTAGTCATCTCTCTCTCTCTCTCTACCACCCTGGTTCACCTATCCTTCCTATCACATCAAGAAACACTGAACATTCAGTTCCTGCTCTTCCTCAAGCCATGTTTTTGTCATAATTCTACTTCCATGAGGCATTCCGAGCCGACAGCTCACCAATCTTACTTGCTGTACTCTGTACCGTAACATACTCACAGTTGACCCCTTGTGTAGGATCTTGGAGCGGACAATCAGCATGTGGAATTAACTAGGGCAGAGCCTGTGAATAGCAACAAATGAGAATAGAATCTCGACAAGTGTGGAAGCAAGCCGCTCAGCCCATCGAGTCCATACCAACTCCCAAAAGAACATCTCACCAAGACCAGCCCTATCCCAGTAGCCCTGCATTTCAATAGACAATAGGTGCTGGAGTAGGCCTTTCGGCCCTTCGAGCCAGCACCACCATTCATTATGATCCCACGCCAAACCCACCCAAGCCCTCACATCCCTGGACTCTGGTAGCTTGGCCAATATATCTGAATTGCACATCTTCAGACAGTGGGAAGAAACCCCTGAGGGGGATAAGCAAACCCCACACAGACCATCACCCAAGGCTGGAACTCATCCTGGGTCCCTGGTGGTGTGAGGCAGCAGTGCTAACCGCTCATTCATTGTGCCACCCTTCGATGAGCTGTTTGAGGACCACCAAACAAAGAGGAAATGCAAGCAATGTTATAAATCAGGAAAATTGAGGCGTATGTAACAATACAATAAACATAGAGGACGACAAAATGTGAGGCTGGAGGAACACAGCAGGCCAAGCAGCATCTCAGGAGCACAAAAGCTGACGTTTCGGGCCTGGACCCTTAGAGGATTTAGTTTACTCGTAAATCACTGTGAAGGTAATTGGCACTAATGCTATAAAGGACAAAATGCTGGAATTTATTTGAGATGGTTTTTGAGAATAATATAGTGAGAAGCAAATGAGAGACTAGGTTATTTTAGACCCATCGCTGGCCAATGAGGAAGAACTAATCATTAATCTCATTGTAAAAGGACATCTAGGAAAGAGGTGTTACCTGTGTAATGTTGTTGAGACTGGTAGACACGCATTTCTCCAAGTAGAAGCACCAGAATGGACAGCACCACCAGGACGGAAACAAGGGCCAGCCAAGGAAGAGCTGGCAAAGTGCATTTAAGGAGAGCCTTTGAGACCAGGATGAAATGTCGGTGGGAGCAAAAGAGATTGCGATAGACCAATACTGGTCATGGTGTCTTGCTGCCTGTTGCAGAACCTAAAGAACTTACTTCAAATCTAACCTTCCTTCTGGGAATGCAGGCATCATTGGCTGGGCATGCATTTAGTGTCCATCCATTGGACGGGTTTGGGACTTGTGCCTTTATTGGTCAGTGCATTGAGTACAAGAGTTGGGAGGGTCATGTTACAGATGCACAGGGCATTGATGAGGCCGCTTTTGGAACACTGCATGCAATTCTGGTCTCCCTTCTGTAGGAAGGATGTTGTGAAACTTGAAAGGGGTCAGAAAAGATCTATGAGAATGTTGCCAGCGTCAGAGGGCTTGAGCTAGAGGGAGAAGCTAAATAGGCTTAAGCTATTTTCCCTGGAGCACCCGAGGCTGAGGGGGTGACCTTATAGAGGTTTATAAAATCATGAGGGGCATGGATATGAGGGTAAATAGATGAGGTCTTTCCCCCCAGGGTGGGGGGAGTCCAAAACCAGAAGGCGTAGGTTTAAGATGGGGGTGGTGGGGGAAGATATAAAAGAGACCTAAGAGCCAACTTTTTCGTGCAGTGGGTGATATGCATATGGAACCAGCTGCCAGAGGAAGTGGTGGAGGCTGGTACAATTACAACATTTAAAAGACATCTGGATGGGTACAGAGATAGGAAGGGGTAGAGGGATATGGGTCAAATGGGGTTAGATTAGTTTAGGGTATCTGGCCGGTATGGACGAGTTGGGCTGTACATCTCCATGACTCTGTGACTCTACGATTGTCTTATGAAGAAAGGCATACAGCTTGGGACCCTACTCATTAGAGTTTCGGGAAAAAGACAGGGGTGCATGTAGCTTCTGAGTGGTCCTAACGCCAACCTCAACGTGACCTCCTTGGCTTCAGTGGAGGCAAAATGGTGCTGAAAAGTAGTGACTTTCATTCCAGTGGCAGTGCTGAGGCATAGTGGATTTGTGCTTGGCTACCAAACCCATGCCCCATGGCAGGGCACTTCTGTGTTTTAAGATGGCACCGGGCAGTGAACAACACTTTGTAAGAAAATTCACGTGGCAATGAATCAAAATCAAATCAAAAGTCAGAGGTGATATCCTTGAAACGAAAGATTCACGAGGGGTTGACAGGTTCCCGCCGAGAGGATGCTTCCCCTCACAGAGACTGAGATGAGGAATTTCTTCTGTCAGAGGGGTGTGAATCTTTAGGATTGCTTGGCAGCACAGTGGCTCAGTGGTTAGCCCTGCAGCCTCACAGCGCCAGGGACCTGGGTTCGATTCTAGCCTCGTGCGACTGTCTGTGTGGAGTTTGCACATTCTCCCCGTATCTGTGTGTGTTTCCTCTGGGTGCTCCGGTTTCCTCCCACAGTTCAAAGATGTGCTGACTAGGGTGGATCGGCCATGCTAAATTGCCTGTAGTGCTCAGGGGTGTGTGGGTGATAGGGGGATGGGTCTGGGTGGGATGCTCCAAGGGGCGGTGTGGACTTGCTGGGCCAGAGGGCCTGTTTCCACCCTGTAGGGAATCTAATCTTGCAATAGAGAGCTGTGGGGGCAGATCGCTTGCCTATACATAAGGCTGGGCTAGATGGACTCCTGCTCTGTTGGGGAATCAAGGATTTCAAACTTTCAATGGCAGCTCGAAGGAAAACACAAGCTCAAACATTTCCAAGGATGCTCTTTTTATTGCCCGATATGCAATATGGACTTTTCAAATGGCTGAAATGTTTTGGAAGTTAATGACATAACAGCGGAGTGTTTGAATTTGTCAATTATTACTAAACCAAGAAACAGCTCGCAATGACATTGGGTGTAGAAATAAAAGCTAACTTTTCGTAGAATCCTCCTCGGTTGCGTCTCACTGCTGCCCTCTGTTGGATGCTCTTCCTCCTGAGAGCACCAGGCCCTCTGCAAAACATTCTCAGTTACAATGGGCAAACCAACTTCTCCCAGAACACTATAATAAAATGTGAGGCTGGATGAACACAGCAGGCCAAGCAGCATCTCAGGAGCACAAAAGCTGACGTTTCGGGCCTAGACCCTTCATCAGAGAGGGGGATGGGGGGAGGGAACTGGAATAAATAGGGAGAGAGGGGGAGGCGGACCGAAGATGGAGAGTAAAGAAGATAGGTGGAGAGGGTGTAGGTGGGGAGGTAGGGAGGGGATAGGTCAGTCCAGGGAAGACGGACAGGTCAAGGAGGTGGGATGAGGTTAGTAGGTAGCTGGGGGTGCGGCTTGGGGTGGGAGGAAGGGATGGGTGAGAGGAAGAACCGGTTAGGGAGGCAGAGACAGGTTGGACTGGTTTTGGGATGCAGTGGGTGGGGGGGAAGAGCTGGGCTGGTTGTGTGGTGCAGTGGGGGGAGGGGATGAACTGGGCTGGTTTAGGGATGCAGTGGGGGAAGGGGAGATTTTGAAACTGGTGAAGTCCACATTGATACCATATGGCTGCAGGGTTCCCAGGCGGAATATGAGTTGCTGTTCCTGCAACCTTCGGGTGGCATCATTGTGGCAGTGCAGGAGGCCCATGATGGACATGTCATCAAGAGAATGGGAGGGGGAGTGGAAATGGTTTGCGACTGGGAGGTGCAGTTGTTTGTTGCGAACTGAGCGGAGGTGTTCTGCAAAGCGGTCCCCAAGCCTCCGCTTGGTTTCCCCAATGTAGGGGAAGCCGCACCGGGTACAGTGGATGCAGTATACCACATTGGCAGATGTGCAGGTGAACCTCTGCTTAATGTGGAATGTCATCTTGGGGCCTGGGATGGGGGTGAGGGAGGAGGTGTGGGGACAAGTGTAGCATTTCCTGCGGTTGCAGGGGAAGGTGCCGGGTGTGGTGGGGTTGGAGGGCAGTGTGGAGCGAACAAGGGAGTCACGGAGAGAGTGGTCTCTCCGGAAAGCAGACAGGGGAGGGGATGGAAAAATGTCTTGGGTGGTGGGGTCGGATTGTAAATGGCGGAAGTGTCGGAGGATAATGCGTTGTATCCGGAGGTTGGTAGGGTGGTGTGTGAGAACGAGGGGGATCCTCTTGGGGCGGTTGTGGCGGGGGCGGGGTGTGAGAGACGTGTTGCGGGAAATGCGGGAGACGCGGTCAAGGGCGTTCTCAATCACCGTGGGGGGAAAGTTGCGGTCCTTAAAGAACTTGGACATCTGGGATGTGCGGGAGTGGAATGTCTTATCGTGGGAGCAGATGCGGCGGAGGCGGAGGAATTGGGAATAGGGGATGGAATTTTTGCAGGAGGGTGGGTGGGAGGAGGTGTATTCTAGGTAGCTGTGGGAGTCGGTGGGCTTGAAATGGACATCAGTTACAAGCTGGTTGCCTGAGATGGAGACTGAGAGGTCCAGGAAGGTGAGGGATGTGCTGGAGATGGCCCAGGTGAACTGAAGGTTGGGGTGGAAGGTGTTGGTGAAGTGGATGAACTGTTCGAGCTCCTCTGGGGAGCAAGAGGCGGCGCCGATACAGTCATCAATGTACGGGAGGAAGAGGTGGGGTTTCGGGCCTGTGTAGGTGCGGAAGATGGACTGTTCCACGTAACCTACAAAGAGGCAGGCATAGCTGGGGCCCATGCGGGTGCCCATGGCCACCCCCTTAGTCTGTAGGAAGTGGGAGGAGTCAAAAGAGAAGTTGTTGAGTGTGAGGACGAGTTCCGCTAGGCGGATGAGAGTGTCGGTGGAGGGGGCCTGGTCGGGCCTGCGGGACAGGAAGAAGCGGAGGGCCTTGAGGCCATCTCCATGCGGAATGCAGGTGTACAGGGACTGGACGTCCATGGTGAATATGAGGTGTTGGGGGCCAGGGAATTGGAAGTCCTGGAGGAGGTGGAGGGCGTGGGTGGTGTCACGGACATAGGTGGGGAGTTCCTGGACCAAAGGGGAGAAAATGGAGTCCAGATAGGTGGATATGAGTTCGGTGGGGCAGGAGCAGGCTGAGACGATGGGTCGACCAGGGCAGGCAGGTTTGTGGATTTTGGGAAGGAGATAGAAACGGGCCGTGCGGGGTTGGGGAACAATGAGGTTAGAGGCTGTGGGTGGGAGGTCCCCTGAGGTGATGAGGTCATGAATGGTGTTGGAGATGATGGTTTGGTGCTCGGGTGTGGGGTCATGATCGAGGAGGCGGTAGGAGGTGGTGTCGGAGAGTTGGCGTCTGGCCTCGGCGATGTAGAGGTCAGTACGCCATACTACCACTGCGCCACCCTTGTCTGCGGGTTTGATGGTGAGGTTGGGGTTGGAGCGGAGGGAGCGGAGGGCTGCCCGTTCTGCGGGGGAGAGGTTAGAGTGGGTGAGAGGGGTGGAGAGGTTGAGGCGGTTGATGTCTCGACGGCAGTTGGAGATGAAGAGGTCGAGGGAGGGTAGGAGGCCTGGGGGTAGTGTCCAGGAGGAGGACTTGTGTTGGAAGCGGGTGAAGGGGTCAGTGGAAGGAGGGTTGGGTTCCCGGTTGAAGAAGTAGGCATGCAGGCGAAGACGGCGGAAAAACTGCTCTATGTCCGACCGTGACTGGTATTCGTTGATGTGTGGTTGTAGGGGGACAAAGGTGAGCCCCTTGCTCAGGACTGACCGTTCGTCCTATGCAAAGCCTCTTCTCCCAGAACACTCCCCGGTTGCTTCTCACTGCTGCCCTCTGTTGGATGATTTTCCTTCTGTTAGGTGCCGGGTGTCGCAGCATTTGAAATTAGAGGGAATCTCGAAATTAAGATGCAAGAAATAGCTAAGGTTTAGTTAAAAGTGGAAAATAAAATCTAGATTGGAAGAAAAGCAAGAGAAAACCAATAGAAAGAGAACGAAAAAGAAAAGAGCAATTGAAAGTGAGTAGAGAATAGAAATAGAATTGGAAATAAAGAAGCTTGAAGTGTGAAGTGAATAGAATGAAAAATACGCTAAGGTAGATTGTTTTAAAAAATAAATTTCAAATAGGTAAGGAAGACAGACAATTTCCTTTGTTCAGTGACGAACTTAGAGGAACCAAAAAGTGTTAGAGGCTCGGAGAACATAATTCTGATTCCAATGAAGAATTAAATTTAATCAGGGTGCCCATATATATTCAGAGAGAGAAGGGAGTTAAAAGATACTTCAGTTCACTTGAAATGTAGTTAGGGAGCCCAAATGTCCAGAAATATTTGGAACTTAACGTTTTATCAGTTGTAGCTATGGGTATGTGTGTGCCAGTTTGTCAGAAGAATGCACTGAAAACTATGAAATTGGTGAAAGGGCGGGGGGGGGTGCGGAAGCATGCTACATTCTTATGAACACGTCCTTGAAGATTATTAACTAAATTTAGGGCTGCAAGAAAGAAGCCAGACATTTGTAGAATTTTCAAGAAGGGATACCTTTTGTTGTTTTGACCACTGAAGTCATAAAAATATGTTTGGAATTTAAGGGGAATTATAGTTTTGGAAGAATTCAGAAATAATATTCTACAAAACTCTAAGAGGTCAGCAGTCAAATATCAAAATTCAGGATAACAGCAATTCAGTTATTGATGTATGGCATCTCATGCAAGCATTGCATGCGGGGAGCTGGCAATATGGAAATGAGCAATAATTGGAAGAATAGAGAATCTGCCGATGATAGAGGTACTGGTTTCGGTAAACAAACCAAAGGACGGCAATAAAATAAAAGAGAAAAGCTGGAACCACGTAGCAAAAAAAGAGAAAGTATAATATTTCCATTCCACAAATACTGCGAATATCAAAGTTGGAAGTTAAATGTGCGACCAGCCGCAGTGATCAGAGTACCCGAGGAATCCTCAGAAACGAAGGCATCGGGAAGTGAAATTAATACTAAAACTGTGACAGTGATACAAAACGGGCATGTTTACTTAAAATCTTTTCATTTAAAAAAAAGGGCTGGCCAGTATCTATTGCCTATCCCTAACTATCCAGATACAGCTAAGAGTCAAACACATTGGTCTGAACCTGGGGCGTCAAACCAGGTAGGGGTGTCAGATTTTCATCCTTAAAGGACATTGGTAAACATTTATAACATATAACAATGACAATTAGCAGTGATTTTGTGGTGCCCACTGGGACAGCTTTTTATTCTGCATTTTGCTTCTAATAAATGCAAATTTCACTATCGGCCACAGTGGGATTCAAACCCCTTGCCCCAAAACACTTGCATGAGGTTTTTGGTTGCTCCATCCAGTGGCATTACCATTTCCCCACTGTCTCTCTGTTTCTGAGGCAGGTGAGATTATTCAGGGCAGTCAAGAAAATACTTTCTCAACCACTGGAAATCCGAGATAGTTCATGCTAAAAAGAGAATGTATTCCTTAATTCTGTAACTGATTGGATTCATTGATTGTCACATGTACCTAAGTACAGTGAAAAGGTGTGTTTACAAGCAGTATAGGCAGTTCATAGTAAGGAAGGTGTTATGAAGCAGAGATCAACCCCACTTCCACCACCTACCACCATGATAACTAAAACCGAAACCACCAACGAAGCTCACGTCACCTGTTATAAAGGAGAGGTTAAACAAAGTGAACTCCTGACAGTCACTCCATAATTGACAAGCAATGATTTATATATCTAACTCTTAGTGAACAAATTCACCGAACTACTAACAAACCAAGCCATTCCCCCTTAACCACTAACTAATCCCAAACAAAGCAAAATTCTAATGGTATGTTGTTCCAACAAACACAAGTCCCACTTATATAAATCAAAATAATATAATTAAAATTTCAAGTTTATAGCCAGGGAACATCTTACAGAATGCTTCGCACTCTCTGCTGATCCTCAGTCAGGAAAGCTTTTCTCCATCAAATTCTGTGTAAGGATATTAGTGAAAAGTGCCACTATAACTTTAGTTTAGATGATGGCTTTCTGACCGCTTGGAAAATTCTGTGAGAGCCGATGATCCTTTCTTTTATAGCTGAGAGATGTTCTCTTGGAAGATGACAGTTGACTCTCACATTTATTTTCAAATGACCTTCTTACAATAAGATTGGTCTTAGGTTGTCAAAGCCATTAGTCTCTAATTGCCAGTTTTAAATTAATAGGTTGATATTCAAACTGGTTGCCTTGCTAATGAAACAAGACTACTGCCTACGTTGTTAACCACACAGCTTTTTGATGCAAGTTTCAACTTCAGGGGCTCTCTGTGCACCTGCCCATTTTAAAAAAATCTCCAAGCCTAGAAAAATCACATCATCTTTAAAGGGACCATGCAATACTTCCCCCACACCCCCACACCCCCACCTCATTATTTTACAAACATCAAATTCTAACGTCCTGCCTTCCAATCTGCAAGTACTCTGCCCAACTTCAGAACAAAGAACATACAAATCAGAGGGTGAGAAAAAAAACTAGACAGAGGCATTGAAGTTGCATTGCACAGGGACTGTGCTAGGCAGGATCAACATGAGCAAGTTCATCATTACTTGAAGTTAGAGTGTCCATTCATCAGCCTGATAATGGCAAGGAAGAAGCTATTCTTGAACCCGTTGATGCATATGTTCAAGCTTTTGTAACTTCTGCCTGACAGAGGAGGTTGTAGGAGAGCATTGCCAAGGTGAAATGTATCTCTGACGATGTGAGCCACCTTTCCATGGCAGTGAGAAGTATAAATGGAGTCCACGGTTGGCAGGTTAGCTTTTATGATTGTCTAGGCTCTGCACACAACCTTCTGCAGTTTATTGCGGTACTGGACAGAGCAGTTACCATGCCAGTGTGCTTTCAATGGTGCTTCTGTAGAAGTTGGTGAGGGTTCATTAAGGACCATCCTTAATAGTATGCAGTAACAGTAGTCTCTTATGATAATCATTAGGACCTCACGGGTATGCCAAATTTCCCGAGCCGCCTGAGGAGGAAGAGGAATTGTTGTGCCTTCTTGACCATGACATTGATGTGGAAATTCCAGGCCAGGTTGTCAGTTAATGTCATTCATAGGATTTTTTTAAAAAATAGAATCCCTACAGTGTGGAAATAGACCCTTCAGCCCAACAAGTCCACACCCACTCTCACAGCATCCCACCCAGACCCATCCCCCATAGCCCACCTAATCTACACATCCCTGAACACTATGGACAATTTAGCATGGCCAGTCACCTAGCCTACACGTTTTTGGACTGTGAGAGGAAACCAGAGCACCCGGAGGAGACCCACGAAGACACAGGGAGAAAGTGCAAACTCCACACATACAGTCACCAGAGGGTGAAATTGAACCCGGATCCCTTGATCTGTGAGGCTGCAGTGCTAACCACTGTGCCACCATGCCACTCTCCAGCCTCTCAATCTCTGTTCTGTTGATGTAGATGGGGGCGCATTCTCCTCCCTTTTTAAGGAACTGGCAAACCAATAAACATATTGTGAAACATTGGAGCAAGCCAGTCACTGAAGTGGGTTGGCAGTTTATCTACAAGTGAGATTAGTGTAAAAGAACATATTAATTGGAAGTGTACATGGAGACTGCAAACCAGTCTCAACATGTAGAGTCAGATTAAACAGTATATGGAAAAATTGTAGCTGGAGCGGCGCAACAAATCCCCAGAGAAGGAATGGATTATATTTTGAAGAATGAAAATATTGACCTCATTGAGGGCGCTGAAACAACCAACAGAAGTAAAAGAAATTGAGATGCTGTGGGAGGAACACCCTTGATAGATTCATGACTGTGTTGTGACTGGATCTCAGGCCTGCAGATGCAGACAGGGTGTGGAGAAAAGCAAGTTGACTTGGAAATTGTTATAGAAAGTTGATAACATATTTTAAAAAGGTGGGGGAACAGGGTGGATATATTTAGCCCCGTTTCTTCAGTAAAAATGCAACAAATGGGTCACATATTGACAGAATGATAACAAACAGCCAGTCAGAAATTGAATTAATATGCGATTCTTGTTACTTAAAATTCAAACCATCCCAAATACCAGATGATAAAGAAGGCAATGGTCCATCATGTGGTAGGTCCATGTGAATATTACATTGAGGTTTAATGAGTGGGACATGCAATTCCAATGGCAGGTCACAAGTTTGAGGAAGACAGATAAAAACATTACATTTTAATTGCAACGATGCTCCATTTTTTATTGCCAGATATGCCAAATGTGACAGAATCACAGAACTGTCATACTGCAGGAGGAGGCCTTTCAACTCACTGTGCCTGCACTGGCTTTCCTTCCTCTTCTCAATATCTTTGCGCAGTTATTTCTGTCAACGTAACCTTCCAATGCCCTCACACATTCCCCAATTGAACCTGCCTCCAACACATTTCCAGGCAATGCATTCTAAAATTTGCTTTATGAAAAGAAAATCTCACATCACATTTCCTTCACTTTAAACATCACTTTAAACCTGTGCCCTTTTGTTTATTCATTTACAATTGGGAACTGTCCCCAGCTGTCCTCTATCCAGCCTGCCCATGATTTTAAAAAATGTCTACTAAATATTCTCTCATCTGCCTTTCCTCCAAACTCTGCAATCTATCCTCATATCTATGTCAGGTAATGGGATAATCACAACCATCAGTAAATCCCACATCTTTAGTTCTGACAGAACTTCACTTTAGTGGGGACATAAGAGATTCTGTAGGGCCCCTGTCCAAACCAGGAATGGAAATCAGTAACTTTGAATAATTATGGGAGTGGTGGCAAGATTTCCTGAAGTTGAAAAGTCATGCAAAACTACTAGTGGAAATGTTGGCTCATTTTGTTTTTTAAACAAGTTATGGGTTTCCAAACAAAAATACAATCAGATCAAGGTTTAAATTTAATGCCACAAATATTCAACTATTTGGTTTGAGATTTCAAAAAATTAAATCTTCTGTTTCAAATCTGCAATCTTAAGGAGCATTGGAAAGATGGCTTTAAAGTTCAGCGAAGAAGGTCCTAATGATTATCATAAGAGACTACTGTTACTGCATACTATTAAGGATGGTCCTTAATGAACACACAATATACAGACATTTTGAACCGATATATATGCACACATGAGGCAAGAGGACTCCTCAACTTGATTGGATAGGCATTTACAAATCAAACCCAAAGATAAACCTCTAGCTTATGTTATGTGTTTCAGAGAGAAAGTAACCAAAGCATGCAAATTGGCCAAAATATATTTGGCCATTCGATGTTTGGGTCACCAAAAATCAGAAATGAGCACTCTAATCATTCAGGCAACATTTTATACCCACCATCAAATAGTAACTCTTCCACCAGTCCCATTAAAATGCTAATCAGCTTCTCATGAACATGTTGAAATAGACAAGCTGGACTGAAGGGTTTGCCTGTATGCTGTATGACTCTGTGACCCCTTTGAATGGCACAGAGTTGGATGTATGGGAGCCCAACTTCAGAACTTCTGGACGATTCAGAAATTGAAATATGAAACATTTGGAGGGTAATGTTAAAGCCCACAATGACAGAGCAGCAGGTGGAAGGGGCAATGATGGAATATAATACAGAGAAATGAGAGATCATTTAAATTGAGAGAAATAACACAATGCTGAATGAAATCTACAATTGGAAAGGGAATATCATGCCTGAGGCTGCTGTGTTTGTGTGTGTCGAACAGAAATGATTCAAGTAGGTGTGACACTATGAGAGTTCACCTAATTTGACATTTGGTAAGGTCTTAGGCTTTAGTGAAAGGGACCAAAGGTGTCAAAGCATAAGACTGGTTCAAAAGTCATTCCTTGTGATGGGAAGGTGGAATGTGAGAGCAGTGAGATCTGAAATGATCTCCAATAAAGCACCAGGGACCCGCAAGGATATTTCTTGAACCCAGCCAGTGGTTTGGAAGTGGAATGCGCTGACAGAGAGTGAGGATGATATAGATTTCATCATGGCTTGACACAGAGAAATGGTACATTATCCGCAGACTGTTACTTTGAGATAACAGGATAAGGTAAAGTGCAGAAGATTTAGGTGTGCAGATGTGACAAGGAAGGTTTACAACGAGGGGCTGTTAAGTATTTGGAACTCACTGCCAGTATGGGTGGTAGAAGTAGAAACTCTCATAACCTTGAAGAGCATTGCATGCAAGACTCATGGGCCAATTACTGAAAAATGAGATGAGAATAATTCCGTGGTTGAACATGGACATAGCAGGTTTGGAGAGTAAATTTTCGAATGACACTAAAATTGGAGGCGTAGCGGGCAGTGAAGAAAGTACCTCAGAGTACATCAGGATCTCAAACAGATGAGCCGATGGGCCAAGGAGTGGCAGGTGGAGTTTAATTTAGATAAATGTTAATTTATTAAGGAATTTTGTTAAGCTGCTTTGGAATATTGCACTCAGTTTTGGTCCCCGTGTTATAGGAAAGATGTTGTGAAACTTGAAAGGACTCAGAAAAGATTTACATGGATTTTGCCGGGGTTGGAGGATTTGAGCAACGGGAGAAATTGAACAGATTGGAGCTATGTTCCCTGGAGCATTGGAGGCTGGAGTGTTACAGAAGTTTAACAATTCATGAGGGGCATGGTTAGCCAAAGTCTTACCCCAGTGTAAAGAAGTCCAAAACGAGGCAATACAGCTTTAAAGTGAGAGGGGCAAGATTTAAAAGGACCTCAGGGGAAACTTTTCCCCACAGAGGATGGCACAAATATGCAGTGACAATCCAGAGGAAGTGGTCGGGGCTGGTACAATTACAACATTTAAAAGGCAGGTTAGGAGACATATGGGCGAAATGCTAATGAATTAATTTACAGTATCTGGCCACCATGGGCAAATTGGACTGAAGGCTCTGTTTCCATGATGTACAACTGTATGACTTTACTGACAGTCTCATATGTGATGGGCTGAATAGTCATTTTGGCACTGTAGATAACGTTGGCTCTATGGCACTTTTGAAATGAATGCACTTTTTCTCAGATTTAGACATCATATTCTGGACAAATGTTACTCATGATGAGTCAGTGGAATAGTTAAAATTTTAGCTCATAATATGTGCGTACTTGCCTCAGTTCAGTTTTGTTCGCAATATCCTAGTACTTTAATTGTTTCTTAAAGAACCTACCTGATCGTTTCTGAGACTGAACCATATCCAGTCTGTTTGTTTATATAATTGGTCATGTTACCTCCCTTCTAAAATTCAGTCTTTGGTGATCAATGTGGGAGGGGACAAGGAAAGGAATCCGCTCAATCCATTTGGACCCAATCAGAACGTGGGGTCAATCAACCACTACCTACCAACTCCCAGTCAGCAGAACGTACTAGTATTAATCAAACCTAAAAAGATCAGAGCCTAACAAGCAGATCCCAAATAAAGCAAAGAGCCACAATCAATAAAACAAATATGCATCAGTTCCCCGACTGAGAAGCTCCTTTCCTATAAATTGCGTCACTGACCATTGTCTAAGAGACCCAACATTCCGATGCCCCATTCATCCAACTTCACTCGATCAGATGGGTCTAGGCCTGAAACGTCAGCTTTTGTGCTCCTGAGATGCTGCTTGGCCTGCTGTGTTCATCCAGCTTCACACTTTGTTATTTTGGATTCTCCAGCATCTGCAGTCCCGATTATCTCAGATCCCCAGTAATCAGTTTCCAATCTTTGAGTGCCCATTCATGCCAGCAAACCCAATTAACCACACATCAGATGCATATCAATGAGATTTGGAATCTATTTTCTAAAGATGTAGCACAGGACAATGTGTGAATGAATGAAATACTCAGTGACACGAGTGCACAGCTATATGGAGTTTGAAGAAGCCAAATTGTGGAACATTCATCTTCACTCTTATTTTCCAACATGTTCCTCAATCCTTCACTGCTGTCTATAGCTCTTAATGAGACACACTTTCCAAATCATTTAAAATAACTTTATTTCTTAAATATTATTAATAACAATCAATATGCATTATAGTTAAAACAGTTAATCGTTGAAATTGTAATAAAACCTATTCCTCCTCCTCACCCTTCCTGTCCAGAGAGGAAGAGTCGACCCCCACCTCTTCATAATCCTTCTCGAGTGAGGCCATGTCTTCCCGTGCATCCTGGAACTCCCCTTCCTCCAGACCCTCCCCCACGTACCAGTGGACAAAGGCTCGCTTGGCATACATCTTGTCGAATTTGAGGTTCAGGCGGGTCCAGGCCAAGGAAATGGCAGTGGTGTTGCTCAGCATACAGAGGGCCCTCTGTACCTTCGCCAGGTCACCGCCTGGTACCACTGTCGGGGGCTGGTAGTTGATGCCAACCTGTTGGGAAGAAGCAAAACTGTTACCTTGGAGTTGCTTCAGAAGCAGGTTCAGCATTGAATCCACAAAACACTCAATACCCTGCTAGATGTGCATTTATCAACATGTTTGAGTCTTTCCATCACAACATGGAAAACTGTTCATTGCCAGGCCGTCTTCCCTCAGATTTAAAATACAATATTCTAATGGGATCCCTGTGTTACTGTCAGCAAGCAAGAACTACACGGAGGCTCTGAGAATCAGGAGGTCATTGTTTGGTTTCCGGGCAGGTTCTGTCCTGGATCTTTCCGAGCTGCAGTCAATGTCTGAACTGCAGAGAATTTTTCCACAGTTCCTCTGGGAATGATCTGCTCAGGCTAAAGGGTCTGCACCAATGCTGTCCCTGGAAGGGAGATGCATTTTGAGCTCAATGTAGTGACTATTGTACACAGCCATGATCAGATTGTTGCAATGCTGTTCCCCCAGGGCCCGGTTGATTCAACCCAAAACCCACACTTACCTTGAACCCAGTTGGGCACCAGTCAACAAATGCGATCGAGCGCTTGGTCTTGATGGTGGCAATGGCAGCGTTAACGTCCTTGGGCACCACATCTCCTCGGTACAGCATGCAGCACGCCATGTACTTGCCCTGGCGGGGGTCACACTTCACCATCTGGTTGGCTGGTTCAAAGCAGGCGTTGGTGATCTCAGCCACTGAGAGTTGCTCATGGTAAGCCTTCTCAGCAGAAATAAGAGGGGCGAAGGTTGCCAAAGGGAAGTGAATGCGGGGATAGGGGACCAGGTTGGTCTGGAACTCTGTCAGGTCCACATTGAGGGCACCGTCAAACCGGAGTGACGCCGTGATGGACGACACCACCTGTGCAATGAGACGGTTGAGGTTGGTGTAGGTTGGTCGCTCAATGTCAAGGTTTCGTCGACAAACATCATAAATGGCTTCGTTGTCCACCATGAAGGCACAGTCGGAGTGCTCGAGGGTGCAGTGGGTGACCAGCACTGCATTGTACGGCTCGACCACCGCGGTGGAGATCTGGGGGGCAGGGTAGACGGAGAACTCCAGCTTGGCTTTCTTGCCGTAGTCGACGGAGAGTCGCTCCATCAGGAGGGAAGTAAAACCTGAACCGGTGCCACCCCCGAAACTGTGGAAGACAAGGAATCCCTGCAGCCCTGTGCACAGATCAGCCTGTTGGGAGGAAACAGGTAGAATTAAGTGAAAACAAACAGTAAATTGTCCCATCCATGTGCATAAGGAAAACCATCACTTCGACTGGAACAACATCAAGATCCTGGAACAGGTGAAGCAGAGGCAAACACGGGAATTCCTGGAGGCCTGGTTCTCCACTGGGGAAAGCCAACAACAAACATGCAGAGCTAGACCCGTTTCCACGCCATTGTGAAGGAAAACTGGAAGTGAGGCTATTGAGCTCAACTGCATTCGGAGTTTAAATAACTGATGGGAAAATACAACAGCGCTTTGTCGGAGCCTGCACCGATGATGCTACCCAGTAGGGTAATGAAACACCTCCTCCTGGAGCAGTGAGCCAGCCAGCCACAACATGATGATGCTACCCAGTAGGGGAATGAAACGCCTGTGGAGCAGTGAGCCAGCCAGCCACAACATCCACAACCCCAGCTCCCACCGAATTCAACCTAATTACCTCAATTAATGGTGGGATGCAGCTTCAATTTCAACCAACTGTGTCTGTCTCTGGAAAGGTTCAGGGTTTGACACTTTTGTCATGTTGTTCTGTCACTGGTGCATAAATAACGTGCGTACCACACAAATGTCAGACATTAACCATCTTCAGCTAGAGGGAATCGAACCATCTCCCCTTGGCATTCAATGGCTGAATCCCCACTATCAACATCCTAGGGGTTACCATTGACCAGAAACCATAACTGAACCAATCATATCAATACTGCTTCTGAAAGAACGGATCAGAGCATAGGTATCCCTCAAGGAGTCACTCCCCTCCTGACTATCAGAAGCCTGTCCATCGACCAATATCCACAACCCGAGTGACTAATCTACTCTAAAAACTAACATCAATGTTTGGGACAGACAGGCAGCACAGGCTTGAGAATGCGGCCTTTCAGGGTTGGGAATGAAGCAGGGAGTGCTGGAGATTTCTTCAGTTGGAACCTAAATGTAGGGGGATCTATGAGAACCTACCACCTTCCGGACGCGATCCAAGACCAGATCCACAATCTCTTTGCCGACGGAGCAGTGGCCCCGGGCGTAGTTGTTCGCTGCGTCCTCCTTGCCACTGATGAGCTGCTCAGGGTGAAAGAGCTGTCGGTAGGTGCCGGTGCGGATCTCATCTGGGGATGGGGAACAGAGATGTTACAACAGGAACACTGTGAGAATTCAGGCCATATTTCAGTGAGAACTCTGAGGGAGACAGCCTTCCCCAATCCGTCCTCTTACCGATCACAGTGGGTTCCAGATCGATGAAGACCGCCCGGGGAACGTGTTTGCCTGCCCCAGTCTCACTGAAGAAGGTGTTGAATGAGTCGTCCCCTCCTCCGATGGTCTTGTCGCTGGGCATCTGTCCATCCGGCTGGATGCCATGCTCCAGGCAGTAGAGCTCCCAGCAGGCATTGCCGATCTGCACACCGGCCTGGCCAACGTGGATTGAAAGACACTCTCGCTAGAAATGCAAGGGCAGGTTAATATTTCCATTGAATGGAGAGTCATTAATTTCCACATTGAAATTTGGAATGGATGAAGCAGGGCTGGGAATGGGCAGCAACGCGTCCGGGCACTATTAAATGAGGATCCCCAGTTTGGCAATTCATCCTGCGTTCCATCCTAATCTTGTCTCCGCGCAGTTTGCACCAGATCCCGGGAAATCCCCATCTCCGTGACGCCTTTCTGTGATTTTTCCATTCCATCTGGGGCCTGGAGTCGCACCTTCCCTCCCCGGAACTGCAGCCTACACTCTCCCTGTGTATCCTCATTTCCAGGTCTGATCCCTGATCCCACCTGCATTTACCTTTTTCCAGCATCGCATTTGTCCGCCTGTAAGAAGTGACTCTCAATGTGGACTTTGTCCTGTGGCACTGCGTGATCCTTCACGCACCCTCGGGGGATTCCCTGTCTCCCAGTGGATCGCTGGCTCGCTCTCACTTAATTCTGACTCCTCCCCGGGGGATCCCCCACTCTGTTTCTGCAGATCGCAACCCCCGTTTGCATCCCCCCCCCCCCCCCCCCCATCCCTCAGGGAGCATTGGTTGCCCGGGATCCACCCGACATTCTCATGGTAGGGTGCGCGCTCACCATGATCCCCTGCGATCCTGGCAGCTCCCGGAATTCTGCTGCGTCTCACCGCGCCCCGCGCTATTTATACCGAATCTTCCGAAGTCAACTCGAGCTCTGATTGGTCAGTGAGCACAAAGGGATCCGGTTGCCTGGGGAGACGTCAACATGGAAAGGAAGGTCGCCTCGCGGCGGTGGGTGTCCATCGGAGACATCAGCAATGGGACACAGCAGGCCGGGCAGCATCAGAGGGGCAGGGAAGCTGCAGACTCGGCCTGGGACCCTCCTTCAGAAACGCTCCCGATCCGAAACTTCCGCTTTCCTGCCTCTCTGATGCTGCCCGGCCTGCTGCTCTGTTTCTCCAGCTCCACACCCTGCATCGGCAGTTTTCACTGCCACTGCAGCGAAGTTGGGTCATTTTAACGTCCCCTCGGCCTGCCCTGCCCCTTAAATATCCCGAAACCCTTCATCACCAGATTTGCAGAGTGTGGTCACTCACTTTCTACTTCCACATTGACTCTTATGCATTCGCTTGATTCTTTCCTTTTAACATTTCTCCTCCTGTTTACACTTTCAAAATCAGACTAGGAACGGTTCGTCTGCAGATTTATTTCCGATTTCGATTTAATTTCAGCCAAATTGAAAAGCGTCCTGCTTTCTCTCCTCAGTTAGGATTGCAACACGGTCGAAAGGCCGCCCCTCATTCATTCTTCGAAACAAAATATGGCTGGAATTTCTTCGTCGCATGCCCGTTCAAATTCCCAATGACGGTTTTTTTTTATTGGTTACTCATTTGAATGGAGGAAGGAAAGAATCAAAGGACAGTGACTTTGGTTATAAGACCCTCATCACATAAAGAGTGGCCAGAGGAGAGTTGTCTGAATATAGAGCTCGTGTAATACAAGAACTGTCGGGCAAAAGTTGTAATGCCTGCATTCAGAAGCTGATTGCACATTATTAGGATCTGTTGCAAATCAGGTACTTTAGCAACGGTAGATTCATGAAAAATATTAGAAATCGCACTACATCACATTACAGTCCAATAGGTTTATTTGAAAACATAAGCTTTCGGAGCGTGGCCCCTTCATCGGGTGAAGTGAGAGGAAAAACGCACAGAACACAGAATTTATAAGTAAAGACTCAAAGGGTCACGCAACTGATCAAGATTTATGAAACAAACCTAACATGGTTTTAGATCGCATCAGCTGAAGATCCAGGAGCCTGAGTTAATGCAATGTGAAGCTAGAGGAAATACAGTAAGTCAGGCAATATCAGAGGGGCAGGAGAGTCAACTTTTAGGGCCTCGTTCCTTAATCAGGAAGCCGATGTGCTGAGGAATGGCAAATGCAACTCGATACAGTGCTGCAATTTGGAAAGTCGCACCAAAGTAGGAATTCTACTGGAAATGGTCAGGCCCTGAGGAGAGATGTGGAACGGGGCGACTAGGAATGCGAGTTTGCGCTTCGTTGCACGTGGCATCACAGCGAGACAGTGCGGTTAAAACGGCATTAGGCATGCTGGCCTCCATCAGACGAGGCATTGGCTGTGCGAGTTGAGACGTTATTATACAGTTGTAGAAGTCGTTGGTGAGACCACGCTTCGAGAATTGTCTACAATTTTGGTCACCCTGATGAAGGAAAGGCATCGTAAAACCCGAAAGTATGCAATGAAGATTTCCGAGGAATTTGCCAAGACTACTGGGCCTGAGTTACAGGGAGACGTTGGCTAGTATAGGACTTTAATGCTCGGAACAATGGAGATTGAGGGGCATAGATAGAGCGAACACATACAGTATTTCCCCCAGGAATGAGGAATTGAAAACTAGAGGGCATAGGTTAAAGGTGGGAGGGGACAGCTTTACGAAGAAACTAAGGGGCACCTTCCTCATGCAGACAGTGGTGTGTATATGGAATGAGCTGCCAGAGAATGCGGTTGTGGGAGGTACAACAGCAACATTTTAAGAACATTTGGATAGGGACATCGATGGGAAAAGTTTTAAAGGAAATAGACACCATGGGGCATTTGAAACTAGCTGAGTGGGCACCTTGGTCAGTATGGACCAGATTGTGCCAAAGGATTTGTTCCTATTCGGTTTTTTTGTATAACACTGCGACACACACACACACACACACACACCCTCTCTCAGCAACACCCACACATACACACGCTCGTGACTCTCCGGGGTGAATCTGTGCATTCTATTTTGTTCAAAAAGCACGCAAATTATCAACAGTCAGTCAACGTGGCATTTCATAAATCCCTACTTTAGAAATAAATCCAGGCTGACTCTTAACCAAATCAGCCACAGAATCTAAACAAGGCCTCACACCTAGCATGCATTGTCTGACAGAAAATTCTGCCTCTTCTTTAAGCTATTAGAACCTTCAGTCCTCTTAGGGCCCTGACTTGAAAGAAATTCGGGTATTTAGATATACGTATGAAACAATTAAAACCGTCCAACTGATTAATGTTTTAACAGCATCTTAGGTTTGCTTAGTGAATCCGCATGGGTTATGTGACCTGTTGCTCTTTTATTTATAAATTCTGAGCCTGGCGCTGGCTCTCTCACTAACACCTGAAGAGGGAGCGAGGCTCCGAAAGCTCGTGTTTTCAAATGAGCTTGTAGCCATGCGATTTCTGACCGGGTCCACTCCAGTCCGACACCGGCCACCTCCACATCGTGAAATGAAGTGAGCGGAGTTTGATGGGGGCTAATCCTCCATTCTCAGTTTGCTTGGTGTGTTGTTGAGCCAACAGACTGCTCCGTCAGGGTGATGCTGGGGCTCTGCTGTAGCAGGACATCCAACTAGCAATGGGCAAAGTGACACGTGACAAGCCCTGGCGCGAAACCCATTCAGTCAATGAGACAGTAACAACGTGGGCAGCAAAGCGGCTGAGGATCAGGAGCAGGAGGATCCCAGTGGATGACCGTTTTCCAGACTGCATAGACCCTTATAGCGCAGTTCTCAAGCGGTTCCTGGAACGGTTACTGCTGCTGCATGGAGGCTGGCGCATGGAACACAGTTTTACAACGTGCAGAGGACGCACAGCCTGGAATAACGACGAAACGTGAGCTGGTTAATGTTGAATCACACAACACCAGAGACCAGCGTTTGGAACGTGTCGGAGAGTGTCAGATGGAAATTAATGCAGAATAGTGTGAGGTCACACACTCACGGTTTCATGGGGTTGGACGGCTCGGAAACACACTCCTGTTCAACTCGTCCGTGCCACCGAGATATCCTCAATTGAACTAGTCCCGGCATGTGGCCCATTTCCCTCTAAAACTGTTCCAAACATGTACAGACCCAGATGCATTTTAGATGTTGAAATTGTACCAGACTCCATCATTTCCTCTGGAAGTACATTCCAGACACACACCATCCTCTGCATGCACAAATAACCACTTATGTCCCTACTAAAGCTTTCACCTCTCGCTTTATGCCCAGGCCCTCTCGTTTTGGGCTTCCCTAACCTGGAGAATACACCTCGTCTACTCACACTATCCACACCCCTCATGATTCTATAAGCGTCTATAACGTTACCCCTCAGCCTGCAACTCTCCAGGGAAACTAGCCCTTGCCTGTCAGCCTCCCCCTATCGCTCAAACACCCCAAATCGGACAACGTCTTTGTAAATAATTCGTGAGGGTTTTCAAGTTTCCCAGCATCATTCCTGTAACAGGGAAGACCTGGATTCAACACAATATTCCAACAGTGGCCTGATCAATGTCCTGTACAGCTGCAAATGATATCCCAGCTCCTGGCCTCAATGCACTGACCAATAAAGGGAAACATTCCAGACACTTTGGTCACCACCCTGACTTCCTGTGACATCACTTTGGGGGAGTTATCAATCTGCAACTCGAGGTCTTTGTTCAACAACACTCTGAGACCCTGCCATTTATTGTACAAGTCCTACCTTGATTTGGCTTCACAAAAGCAGCACTTCACATTTTCATAAATGAAACTCCATCTGCTCCCCTCGACCCATTGGGCTTCCTGACTGTGGTCCCATTGTACTCTCAGATCGTCCTCTTCAGTGCCTTCTACTTCATTGGCTTTGATGTCATCTGCAAATATACTAACCATTGCTCCTGTATTCACATCCAAATCATTTACATAAATGCCAAAAGCAGTGAACCTCGCACTGATCCTTGCAGTTCCATCTGCGCACCAATCTCTGCGCGAAAAAGTTGCCCTCTCACCTTCAACACACGCCCTGTAGCTTTGAACTCCCCCACCCCAAGGAAATGACCTTGTCTATTTTCCCTACCTATACACGCCATGATTTAAGAACCTCTAGAAGGTCACTGCTCAGCCTTCAACGTTCCAGGGAAAATAGCCCCAGACAATTCAAACTGGTCCTGTAGCTCCAAACCTCCAAACCTGGCAACATCCTCCCAAATCTATTCTGAACCCTTTTGAGTCTCACAACATCCTTTCTACAGCAGATTTGCACGCAGTGTTCCAAAAGTGGCCTCATCAATGTCCTGTACAGCCGCAACGTGACCCTCCCAACTCCTGTACGCAATGCACTGACAAATAAAGCCAGGCATAACAAGCGCCCTGTCGACCTGCAACTCTACTTGCAACGGAGTATGAACGTGCTCTCCAAGATCGCTTTGTTCAGCAACACTCTCCAGGACCTTCCCATGATGTGTACAAATCCTGCCCTGCTTTGCCTTTCCAAAATGCATCACCTCACATTTATGTAAATTAAACGCCATCTATCTCTCCTCGGACAATTGCTCCATCTGGTCAAGATCCCGTTGTGCTGTCAGCTAAACTTTTCGCTGTCAACGGCACCTTCAATTTTGCAGCAATTAGTCATTCAGCTTATATGATCCTTCGTGTTGTGAACAGACACTTCGTATACAATAGTAGAAGCAAGATCGAGGCATGTTAATCCCTGTGCCGGAGAGGTGGCTCATTGGAAGACACGGATTTTAATGATCGCCGAACAAAGCAACAAGCACATGGAGGATTTATTTTATTTTTAACCCAGCTCGTTGTTCGTACAAAGAATGTGTTGTCTGACAGATAGGTCCATCGAGATCTATTCGTCACTTTCAACAGAGAATTAGTTCGCTTTCTGAGAAGGAATAAACTGCAGGAAGTGTGAGGTAGAGGGCAGACGTTTGAGAGGGGGATGTGAGAGCAGACTTTTTTTTAATCATTCCGGGCTTGGTTGGAATCTGGAACTCACTGCCTGTGAGGTTGTTAGATGCAGCAACCCAAGTACTATTGAAAAAGTACTTGGAAACGCAGCTCTGCTTCCCAGCTGCAAAGTTCTGGTTCAAATGCTGGGAAACGGAATTTGATTTTCTTTTTAGTCATCGTGGACTGAATGACCTGAAACAGGGTGTTCATCACAGATCTCTATGGCCCCACGACTCAGCACCAGAATATAAAAATCAATACATATTTCACAGATTTTAGAGATTGTGCCTAGTTTTATGATGGTTATTCCCGGAATTCTGTGTTTTGATTAATAATATTAACAGCATTGGCTGAGTTAGGTTTAGTTTGAATGATCTGTTTTTGTTTGAATGTTTCGAAATGAAGCAAATTGACTTTCCGAAACTGGATGACACTTCAGGCTCATGATTATATCGCTGGTAATGTCGACGCGCCTTTGACCAACAGATTTGCTGCCATCAATGAGCGAGGGGCAAGAAAATGAATCAGCTCACCCCCTACTAATTTTAACCCAAAGAGATCCCAAACCCAGTTGAAACGAATTTTTATTCTGAAAATCCTGTCACTGAACACCAACTGAGACAACTACATCCATTAAACGCCGTGCAACTTAATCACCGTTCAGCACCATATCTGCAGCGGCCCTTGTGGGACAGTGTACCATGTCTTCCCTCCTGTTAATTACATCTCCAATTTGGCTCTCACTGTGTCGCCCCAAGTGGGCAGAATGGCCTGCCGCTCCCTTCTCCACATTCCTGCTTTTTGACAAGATTTGTGACGTTGACAAATTTAGTCCAAAAAATCGAGAAAGGAAGCTGCAGCTCACCAAGATCAGGTCTCGCTTTCTACATCGAACACTTTGAACCCGACTCAGCGCCGGCATTCCGTTCCTTTACCGGGACAGAGAGAGGATCCTCTTCGTCAGTGAGGAAAGATCCAACGCACTCATTAAATCACAGAGTTCTGCTGTTTGCTACAAGAAAATACTTCATTCCATCTCCATACTGAGAACAGCCGTCCCTTCGAGCAGCCGGTAACTCTTAATCATCTGATAACAGATATTTCTTGCGCACAACTTAATTGTCACATGATGATCCGTACTTTTAATATAGTGGGCCACGTCCGTTTCCTTAAAAATGTGAGATTAGTTTAAAACGCGTTTCCTTTTCTCGTCACTGAAGTTTGCAACATCGAGGATAGCACGCCTCTCACTTCTTGCTGGTAGAGAATTGTCAGTAGTTTCGGATGTGAAAGCATTTGTGAAATGCTTCTTACAATTGGAGTGATAAGAGTACTAGAGAATGGAAGCAGGTCCTTCGGCCCTAACTGGCCCACACTGACCAGGTGCCCACTCAGCTCGTTCCAAATCTTTCTATAACCCATTCATTTACTTATCCAAACGTTACTGCAATAGTCTCAACCATTTTCTCTGGCATCCCATTCCATATGCACACCACTCCCTGCGGAAAACAGTTGCGCCTCAGGCCCGTCTTAAATGTTTCCCCTCTCATCTTAAACCTCTAGTTTCCAATTCCCCATCCATTGGAAAAAGTCGAGATGTATTCAACCTATCTGTGCCCCTCACGGTGTTGTGCACCTCAATAAGTCACCCTCATTCTCTTACATTCCAAAGAATAAAGTCCGAACCTAACCAACCTTTCCTGATAACTGAGCGATTTCTGATCTCGTCCAGCCCCGTCCAACACTCGCTCCTCCACATCATCGTTTGAGTAGAGGAAGGAAACGTGCAGAAGTCTGATTGGGTGGGTCATAATTTCCCCCATCCTCCCTGTGGGCGCCAGAGATCAATTGGATACATTACCGGCTTGTTCAATGCAAGGGAGTTGAGGGACAGTAGCTTCTGACCAGTAATTGTATTTCCGGGATCGGGAAGTTTCCCGAGGAAAATTTGCAAAAGCCTCAGAGATCAGCAGCGTTCATCGGCACACGTAATGTGGATTTGGCTTCAGTTATTCCCGAGCAGGCATAAGAATGGCCAGTGTCGTGCGGTGGTGCTGGTATGAAATGGAATCAGAAATGCACAGGGTGTTTGGACAAAGCGCCATGCACCAAGCTTCCGAACGAAGGTTCACCGAGGTACTCGGGAAGGTGACACGCCAGAGAACAGAGATTTGAAATGAGCTTCAAAAGGTCACCAGGGGATATACAAAACATGTCTTGAACCCAGCGACAGCCTCGGATGTGGAATGTGCTGTCAGAGAGAAGGGTCGGAACAGATTTTATTTTGGCTTTCAGTCAAGAAATGGGTCACCGTCTCAAGACTGAGAAAACAAAAAGCCCCCATGTTGAGATGAAGGGCAAGGCAAAGTGTAGAAGGCTCAGGGGGGACGTGAGAAAGAACCTTGTCTCCCCGAGGCGGGAAGTATTTGGAACTGGCTGCCTGTGAGAGGTGGAGGTAACGACTCTCATACCGTTGAAGAAATACTGAAGCACGCACTTGAGATACCGAGAACTGCAAGGCAACACGACAAGTGCAGAAAAGGGGTCAGATATTAGGTGGCTGCCTTTTGACTGGCGTAGGAGCATTGGGCTGAAGGGCCGCTTTCTGCTCTGCAGCTGACTACGACTGTATAGGAAACTGTTGAATTATATACATATTTTCTCCGATTTAGAGATTGAATGTCAGAGAAATTCCATGATGGTCAGTGGGAGCAATTTGGATTTTCAATAGTATTGCTTCCATATTTGTCTCAGATAAGATTGTTTGTAATATTGTGGTTCTTTTATTGTTCCTGAATGAATTTGCCCGATGCTTTTTCAGAACCTGAATTATAGCCAGTCTCCTGAGAATGTAACAAACAATATGACCTCCCCCTTTTAAATTCAGACATTGTGATGATCAGTGGGGAAAGTGCAAAGAAAGGAATTCATTCAACCCTCCTGACGCAGAGAGGTTGGTGAGGTGAATCAGTCCCTCGACAGCAAATCCCAATCATAGACCACACTCTGTTCAATTAGTGGAACAGTCAGATCCCAAATGCATACGGAACTGTATATCAATAAGAAAGTCATGAATCTGTCCTCGATGGAGCAACTCTGATTCTCTAAATCCTGTTGGTGAAGATGCTGTAGCTTTGAGGTTATTTTGTCTTTTAAGAAAGAGATAGAGCAAGAGGTGGAAAAGTTGCCTACTGAAGATCACTCCAGTCAACAGCTCGGGACGCTTTGGCCATTTTCGAAAGCAGCCTTGCTGGGTGTGACCAGCTGTCACAGGTCAGCATTTTGGAATTGTATCAAAAGCTGTTGCGGTGTCAACAGTGTTGGAAGCCTCAGTAAATATCTCATGGCTGCCAGTCCATCTGAATTTAGACGATGCTGTTCTCCTCCTGGATTGGATACCTGCATGTGAGAATCTGTGCCTGACATCGCATTTTTACTGAGGATGCATTCATTAGATGTTACGATGTTGGAACTGTGAATTACTAATATTTACTAAATCTATTATTCAGTTAAGTTTCCAACTGAGTTGTTACTCCAAATTCCTCTTTCTTTGGTTGTATTTCAACTACAGTGTTTGATTAAATTGCGTTTTGCTCAATGTCAAGGATTTTGGCCGGTTGCATCACATGCAGAACAGGAACTTCACATTTGCCTTTAAAATTAATGTAAAGTTCGGTTCCAGGCTGCACTCTGAAAATATTTTCAGTGGGTCTGGTCTGGCCCATAACATGTCACTGACCAATACCTCATAATCCCATTCCCTGTACCCAGTTCATCTGATTCCCCTCAGTCCGATCTTCAATGATCAGTTTCCAGTCTTACACTGCCCATCCCTGCCTGCAGCTCTAATCAATTAACAACTCAATCAGACACAAATCAATGAGATATGTGATGCATTTAATCCAGCCCTCGTAAAGCACAACATGAGAACGACTGAAATATTCAATGGCACTTGGTCTGAAGCTGCTTTCTGGATCCATTTGCCTTTACTCATCTTCTTTCCCATAGCCTTCCTCAATCCTTCGTGTGTAATGAGCTCTTAATGAGACACACTTTCAAAATCATTTAAAATAACTTTATTTCTTAAATATTATTAATAACATCGATATGCATTATAGTTAAAACAGTAAATCGTTGAAATTGTAATAAAACCTATTCTTCCTCCTCGCCCTTCCTGTCCAGCGAAGCAGAGTCGACCCCCACCTCTTCATAATCCTTCTCGAGTGAGGCCATGTCTTCCCGTGCATCTTGGAACTCCCCTTCCTCCAGACCCTCTCCCACGTACCAGTGAACAAAGGCTCGCTTGGCGTACATCTTGTCAAATTTGAGGTTCAGGCGAGTCCAAGCCAAGGAAATGGCAGTGGTGTTGCTCAGCATACAGAGGGCCCGCTGCACCTTTGCCAGGTCACCGCCTGGTACCACTGTCGGGGGCTGGTAGTTGATGCCAACCTGTTGGGGGGGGGAATGCAAAAATGTCAGATTTCAGTTGCTCTGGGGGTAGCTTCAGAATCCAAACACTAAATTGCCCGTTAGCTTTCTGAAAGATGCATTTCTCAGTGGGTTCGAGCCATTCCCTGTGAAACCACAGAATTCTGCTCAATCCCTGTCCATCTCCCTTACATTTAAAGTTCAAGATTCTAAATGGAATGCTTTGAGCAACAAGATGGGTTTGAAGTGTCAATTAATCCCCATCACAGCAACTGCAGAGATGCTCCAAGAGCCAGGAAGACATTACCAGGTTTCCAGGTGAGATCTCTCCTGGAGTATCCTGAGCTGCAGTCCATGAGTGAACTGATGAAAATTTCAACACAGGCCCCATATGAACGATGTCACCCAAACGAACAATGTAGAGACTCTGTTTCAAAAATTAACCCTTTGAGGAAGTAACCATTTGGACCCGGACTGGAGCCTGTACTGTTCATGTCCAAGATCAGGTCACCAAATTTCGGGTTTCCCCAGAGCCCCGTGGATACAACAACCCAAAGCCCAACACTAACCTTGAACCCAGTTGGGCACCAGTCAACAAATGCGATCGAGCGCTTGGTCTTGATGGTGGCAATGGCAGCGTTAACGTCCTTGGGCACCACATCTCCTCGGTACAGCATGCAGCATGCCATGTACTTGCCCTGGCGGGGGTCACACTTCACCATCTGGTTGGCTGGTTCAAAGCAGGCGTTGGTGATCTCAGCCACTGAGAGTTGCTCATGGTAAGCCTTCTCAGCAGAAATAAGAGGGGCGAAGGTTGCCAAAGGGAAGTGAATGCGGGGATAGGGGACCAGATTGGTCTGGAACTCTGTCAGGTCCACATTGAGGGCACCGTCAAACCGGAGTGACGCCGTGATGGACGACACCACCTGTGCAATGAGACGGTTGAGGTTGGTGTAGGTTGGTCGCTCAATGTCGATGTTTCGTCGACAAACATCATAAATGGCTTCGTTGTCCACCATGAAGGCACAGTCAGAGTGCTCGAGGGTGCAGTGGGTGACAAGCACTGAGTTGTATGGCTCGACCACCGCGGTGGAGATCTGGGGGGCAGGGTAGACTGAGAACTCCAGCTTGGCTTTCTTGCCGTAGTCAACGGAGAGTCTCTCCATCAGGAGGGAAGTGAAACCTGAACCGGTGCCACCCCCGAAACTGTGGAAGATGAGGAATCCCTGCAGCCCCGTGCACAGATCAGCCTGTTGGGGGAATAGTAAAATAAGTAAATAAAAATAGCTCATTATTTTATAGGATGACGTTCTGGAGGGGTCCCCATGAGGTGAATTAGAGACAGACTGCATGCACACACATGTTGGATATCCCAGTGCAGGGAATGGGAAGCACAAACAACATCAAGGGTGGTGATAGGTCGAAGTTGGGATGTGAGACTGTATATTGTGCAGAAATGCCAGAACATTTTCTGAATGATTTTGAGATGCTCCCTCACGATTATGAGAATAAATTACGTATATCTTGGATTGGGACACCTGAACATTGAATGCTATTTAACCCCATGTGCTTCACCTTTCATGGGAATGCACAGCAACTCCAGTGTGCAGCATATGGAATCTAATATCAAGAGAAGCCTGCGTATGTTTTGGGATCTGGCACTGAGATATGTTCAGTTGGAGTCCACATGAACTGAGAGAACCTACCACCTTCCGGACGCGATCCAAGACCAGATCCACAATCTCTTTGCCGACGGAGCAGTGGCCCCGGGCGTAGTTGTTCGCTGCGTCCTCCTTGCCACTGATGAGCTGCTCAGGGTGAAAGAGCTGTCGGTAGGTGCCGGTGCGGATCTCATCTGGGGATGGGGAACAGAGATGTTACAACAGGAACACTGTGAGAATTCAGGCCATATTTCAGTGAGAACTCTGAGGGAGACAGACTTCCCCAATCCGTCCTCTTACCGATCACAGTGGGTTCCAGATCGATGAAGACCGCTCGGGGAACGTGTTTGCCTGCCCCAGTCTCACTGAAGAAGGTGTTGAAGGAGTCGTCCCCTCCTCCGATGGTCTTGTCACTGGGCATCTGTCCATCCGGCTGGATGCCATGCTCCAGGCAATACAGCTCCCAGCAGGCATTGCCGATCTGCACACCGGCCTGGCCAATATGAAGAGAAAGGCACTCACGCTAAAGAGGGAAGGACAGGTCGTTATTCCCACAGGACTGAGAATGATATTTTCTCCATTAATGTTGGAGATGAGTGAAGTAGGTAACACTAACCACATCAGACAGCTGAATCATGTGGATCTTGCTGATTCCCCATTGATCTTTCATCAGCTGCAGACCCCCTGCGCACCGACAAGCTGCCGGGTCCCCGGGGAAGACGCTTCTCTACGATGGCATTCTGTAATTTCCCCCTTTGCCTTTTAAAGCCTCGAATCACTACCCTATGGAATTCATCCATTGCACGGTGAATCGCTTCCCCTCCGTGGGGATCTCTGAAGCTCCCGGTGGCTCAGTGGCTAGCGCTGCAGCCACACAGCGCCAGGGACCCGGGTTCGATTCCAGCCTCGGGCTACTGCCTGTGTGGAGTTTGCACATTCTCCCCGTGTCTGCGTGGGTTTCCTCTGGGTGCTCCGGTTCCCTCCCACAGTCCAAAGATGTGCAGAGGCTCGGTGGATTGGCCATGCTAAATTGCCCCACAGTGTTCAGGGTGTGTGGGTTTTAGGGGGATGGGTCTGGATGGGATATATCAGGGGGCGGTGTGGACTTGTTGGGCAGAAGGGCCTGTTGCCACCCTGTAGGGAATCTAATCTAATCTCCGGTTCCCTCTAACACAATGCTGGCCCCTCCTCCGGATCACCCAGTGTGCTCCTGCACATCCCGTTGTCTCCCTTTAGTTCGGTTAATCCCGAGGGAGCAATGAGTTTCTGGGCTCCACATCCTCCCCCCTTCCATTCTCTCCATTCTCCGCCATTGGGTGCGCGCTCACCATGATCTCCTGTGATCCTGGCAGCTCCTGGAAATCTGCTGCGTCTCACCGCGCCCCGCGCTATTTATACAGAATCCTCCGAAGCCAATTCGAGCTCTGATTGGTCAGTGAGGACAAAGGGATCTGGTTGCCTGGGGAAACGTCAACACAAAAAGGAACGTTGGTTCGCAGCGCTGATTGGATGGTTTTTATAAGCGGGGGAGCCCAGGGGACGGTCTAGCATCTTGTACATTTCATGAGGGAAGTCTCTCATTCTGCCAAATCCCCATGGGCAAAGGGCTATCCCAGTCCACCCTTCCCAGAAATGAATCGAACGAGCCTGTCCTGGGCGGTTTCCAACTCATTAATCTCCCTTTGTAAAATCTCTGCCTCTGCACGTTCATAGAGGCGTACATCGCGGAAACAGGCCCTTGGGTTCAACCTGGCCATGACGCCCATAATCCCGAACTAAACTAGTTCCACCCTCTGTTCCTGTTCCGTGTCCCTTCAAACCTTTCCTGCTCGTGTACTTACCCAAAGGTCTTTTAAACGTTGCCACTGTGCCCACATCTGGCACTTCCTCAGGAAGTTCATTCCTGACATTGTGTAAATAAGAAATTGCCCCTTGTGTCATTGCTTTTAGACTTCTCTCCTTTCCCCTTAAAATGTGCTCCTGGTCTTGAACACTCCCATCCTAGTGGAAAGACACTTACCACTTACTTTCTAGATCCTTCTTGATTTTATAAACTTCAATGAGGTCACCTCTCAACCAGGACCGCTGTGGCTGTGGGGAAACGGCCCCTATCTCTATACTGCACCGCACCCCTTGCAATATTCCACTCGCTTCACCTGTCGCACCTGATCTGTTTCTGCAGAGTACGACTCTATGTGTCAAGATCCACAGGTCGCTTTGTGTCTCCAAATTCTCCAATATCGCTGTCTTTTAGCTGTCTTTGCCAAGGTGGAAGTGCTCATATTTATCCACATTATGTTCCACCTGCCAAATGTTTGCATGCTGTTTTAACCTGTTTACTGTTAATCCAATGATTGACTTGACCCACATGGAACAGTGAACGATGTTCTTCCTCATTAGAAGTATATCTCAAATTGTATTGTGTTCCCCAACATCTTTGTTTGGCAGAAAGACCTGCAGTTACCTTTCTGTATTCCTGCTTTTTGACGAGATGCGTTATATTTACAAACCATTGACATCATCCCCAGATCCCAACAGGAATGAACTAATATGATACAAAAGCTATACTGTAAATGGCAGGTGCATTGGCATACAGAGGAATCTTGAGGTGCAAGTCCATAGTCCCCTGAAATGGAATAAGGTGGTAAAGAAGGTATAAGGTACGATTACCTTCATCTTTCGGGGCAGTGAGTCTAAAAGCTGGCAAATCATTTTGCGCCTGTACAAAACATCTGTTCAGCCTTATCTGGATTATTTTGTATCCAGTTGTAGTCGCCATACTGTAGGAAGGACTGGGGGCTTTGGAATGGGTGCAGAATAGGTTAACCAGGATGTTGCCTGGATTGGAGTGCATCAGCTCTACAGAGAAGTTGGACAGTCTTGGATTGTTTTCTCTAGGGCATCGGAGGCTGAGGGGGTGAGCTGATGGACGTATATAACATGATAGAATATTTTCTCCCAAGGTGAGAGGAGATAGACTGAAATAAGACATGGGTCTTTGCTTGGAATGGACTTCCAGAGGTGCGGTTACAACATTTAGAAGACATTTAGATGAATAAGAAATGTTTGAAGGAATATTGGCCAAGTGCAGGTGGGGCGAGTACAGTTGGGGTTATGGTCAGCATGGTTGGACCGAAAAGTTTCCCTACTGTATGATTCCATCTCAGGTGAAAATGTCAAATACTAGGAGAATAGGTTTAAGGTATGAGACGAAATGTTTAAAGAATGTGCAGGAGTTCTGTTTACACAAAGGGTGTCGGGTGCTTGGAACATGCTGCCGAGGAAGAGGTGCGTACAGATATGATCGCGCTTAGAGCCATTTAGACAGATAGGAAACCGGGGGGGTGGGGTTATGGATCATGTGCAGGAAAACTAGATTAGTTTAAAATGGAAGCCGAGAGAATGCTGTAAATCAGAAACAAAAAAAAACAGAAAATGCTGGAAAAGCCTGGCAGCTATGACAGCATCTGTGGTGGAAGAGTAACGTTTCAGTTGGTGTCACTTTTCCTCAGAATTCCCTCAATGGAGAGGGAACGGACTTTAACAGTCTGGGGAGTACGGGACGGTCAGAGAAGCAAGGTTCCGAAACTTATGAATGAATGGTAATAAGGAACCATTTCTTTCGCTCCAAACCAATGGCATTTGCCGAAGGTTCAGACTCCGGAGGCACAATTAGGACGATGGTGATGATCAAGGTCCCAATTCATTTCAGCAGAATTCCATGGATTTGGAGAGTCTTGAATGATACCATTAGAAGCAGACTGGTGTATGGTTTAGATAGAGTCATAGAGCATAACAGCAAGTCCAACCGTGCCAACCATAATCCCAACTAAACTAGTCCCACCTGCCTGCATTTGGCCCATATTCCTCCAAACGTTGCTTATTCATGCACCTGTATACATGTCTTTTTAATATTGCAACAGTATCTGCATCCATCTCTTCCTCTGGAAGTTTATTACACACATGTACCTCTCTCTCTCTGCAAAATAAAAGCCCCATTATTTTAGTCTATCTCCTCTCACCTTAAAAATACTTCCCCTCGTCTTGAAAACCTTCATTCCAGAGAAATGATCCATGCCATTCCCCTTATCCATGTCCCTCATGATTGTACAAACCACAACTAACCTCTGGGTGGCACGGTGGCTCAGTGGTTAGCACTGAAGCCTCACAGCACCAAGGGCCTGTGTTCGATCCTAGCTTTGGGCTAGTGTTTGCACATTCTCCCCCAAGTCTATTTCCTCCCACACTCCAAAGATGTGCAGGTTAGATGGATTGGCCATAGTGTCCAGGATGTGTAGGCTAAACGGATTAGCCAAGGGGAAAAAAATGTACGGTTACAGGCATAGGGTAGGGGTCTGGGTGCGATGCTCTACAGATGTGCAGTGTGTATTCGATAGGCCAAATGGCCTGCTTCCCCACTGTAGGGATTCTCCTACACTTCAGTGAACAAGGTGCCAGCCTATCCAACCTCGACCCATGACTCAGTCCCAATGCAGTCACGTTCTCTCTATAATGTAATGACCAGAACTGCATACAGTAATCCAACTGGGGTCTAGACAAATTTCTGTACAGGTCCAACATAATCGCCTTACTCTCATAATCCATGCCTTGACTGATGAAGGCCAGTGTACTTCTTAAGCACAATATTAACTTCTTCTGTTACCAAGCACCCCAAGATCTCTCTGTTCCTCTATGCCTCCTACAGTCCTGCCATTTATTGAGTACTTCCCGGTCCTTAATCCAAAGTGCATCACTTCATATTTATCTGGGTTAAATTCTAACCACCAACTAATCTGCTCATCTGACCAATCCTTCTACATTCTCCTGCACCCTAACATCTTCTTCACTGACAACTACCCGGCCAATGGGTTCTGCAAATTTATTTGTCACCGTGCCCCCAAAACTCTACATCACTTATGAATATTACCAATAATAAAGGGACCCAGCATTGATCCCTGCAGTATGCCGGGTCTTAGTCACAACACAAGACAACTTTATATTACAGTCCTCTTTTTCCTGTCACTAAGTCAACTAAACGTAATGAATTTTCAGGTCATTTTTGTCATGATATAATATGTCAAATACGTGTATGAATGAGAGGACAAATTGTAAAGAAAATTTTAAAATTGCAATTTAGAAGCTCAATAAACAGTTTCAAATGATGGCTACCAGGCCTTCATGAAATCCTTGGAAAAGGGATTATTCACAGAAAAGTTGAACAGTATATAATCGTTCGAAATCTGAAATCACTCATTAATTCAAACAGTTTCGGCACACTTCTGGAAATATTCTTTCAAATTAGAATTCTTTCCTCAGAACATTCAGCAATTTTATAACTAGACAGAAACCAGAGACAGAGCAAAACAAAAGAAGCACAACATACGGAAGCTTTCAACATCATTATTTTCTCTCTTTTCCATCAATGTTGTGATCGGTTGGTAAACATTAGTGTTCCTTTGACTGACCAACTCAGTAATGAATCAGTTGTCATCCCCAAGAATATAAGCACTCAATGGCCTACAGTGTCCCTTGATCAGTAAGTAAATCATATTACTTTCCAGGCCAGTCCCAAATAGCAAACATTTGTTTTTGTTCCTCTTCACTTTTAAAATAAGCTGCTGTACAAAGCTCAATTCTTAACTTCACCTCACAGCTCCAAAACTAAAACAAATAAAAGCAAAACAGTGATGGTCTCTACATGCCTCCACCCTTAAAATACTAAAAGCCATTTCAAACATGCAATTCATGACAAGATTAACAACATCTAAATGACAAACAAGACACAAAACATGCAGTCATTCAATTCTTCCTCTCACTAGATTCTTAAATGCTACACAACTTTCTTGGTTACATTCTTAAATTTTAATAGTTTACATTCAGGATGAAAGATCAGTATTTGAATATTTTCCCCCCCTCGAAGTACATGCTGTTTACATTGAAAGGTTGCAATAACGAACTTGAATGGAACAATCTCAAAATTTCAGATTTAAATCTCTCAATAAACAGATTATAATCAATTAAAAAATCAAAGTCTCATACTTTTCATGTTGAGCATAAACTTCAAATTGTTGAAGAGCTGCAAACACTACCAATGCACTCTATTTTACAGTTGGATATCTTTTCCAATGCTGACTCAATTCCTCGGGAAAAAAAACTACCGGCTTCCCCATTCCAATTTTGTCATCCTGTGGGAAATTGCTCCAATCCCCAAATTGCTAGCGCCAAATTGTAAAAGTTTGTTAACATTAGGTGCCATTAAAACAGGTTCATTTGTTAAGGTTGCTTTTAGCTTTTCATAGGCTTTCAGACATTTTATTTTATTGACCATGCCATCCTCAAATGTTTTCTTAGAAAGTTTGAGTGAATGACAACTGTACAGAGTCAAAGTGCAAAATTCCAACAAAGTCTGACACTCCCAAAAGCCTCATTATTCTCAGCAAGGAGTCACACCACTGGCAAGAAGTCTGTACCAGCCATTATTATAGCACAGACTGGTTTCCTGTGCTGAGCAGATGACAGATGATGGATAAAAATATGAAGATCAACTCTTGGCAATAAGAATGAATGTGACAGGGACAACATTAATTTTAACATCCACAAACAATATGCCAAAAAACAAGATTCAGGATAGAAAATTAACCCGAACAATGAAGGGAGCTAGCACCTTACTGGAGAGTACCATGACACTGCATAAATCTATGAACGTTTACCTCAACGATAACAGATGTTCCTGGTACAAAAGGAACACCAAAGGTTAAAACCATTGAGGGAAAAAAAAACAGCTATGTGGGATGCCTACAGTCATACATGAATCACATCCTCTGGAACGTTTTATCTACTGACTGGTGGATAAATAGTTGAGAATGTTTCCATTGCATGAACTTCTGATGTAATGGGGGAAAGAATGTTGTGTATTTGTGTAATTATGGTGGACTGTCACTTTGAGTCCTGCCATTTGAAGCATTAATCCCACTTTGTGTGGGCAATCAACATTTCCTACCCCTGATGCCTACACAGAGTGAACACATCGATAATAAGATTTTGGCTGTTTAACGCGTCAGCGTCTTGGAACATTGGGAGCTGGAGGTCCAGCAGGGAAGCTATCGAATGGAACCCAGGGACAAACCATCAAGAGAAGGAGGGAAATAATGCAGGAGAATTAGAGAGTCGAAGATCCATGAAGGGAATCGTGGAGAGAGAAAACAGGGAGAAAGAGAAAGGGGAAGTCATGACGAATGACCATTTTGTGATATCTAAAAGATTCCTAGGATCTGCTCAATGGAAAATCTGTTCCAAAGTCAGTAACCTGTAGGGATTATGAACTTCCATTTTAAGTTCAGTCATTTTGTCAATTCAAATTCTTTCAGCTAGATTTTGAAACATTTTCCAATGTGATCTTTTGAACAGAGACAATTCAGATCAAATCTCAAATAGCATTTATTTCCTTAGTTATGATCAACAACATTTTTGAACTGAAGTTAAAAGTTTTGACTCTACATGAATAAGTCAGTTTGAGACTTTTTGGAAATTTAGTTAAACCATTTAAATATTCTAAATTAATAAATCTTATTCTTCCTCTTCCTCTGCCTTTCTGTCCAGATAGGAAGAGTCGACTCCCACCTCTTCGTAATCTTTCTCAAGTGAGGCTAGATCCTCTCGTGCATCTTGGAACTCGCCTTCCTCCAGACCCTCCCCCACATACCAGTGGACAAAGGCCCGCTTGGCGTACATCTTATCAAATTTGATGTTCAGCCGGGTCCATGCAAAAGCAATGGCGGTGGTGTTGCTCAGCATGCAGAGGGCACGTTGTACTTTTGCCAGGTCACCCCCTGGTACCACTGTCGGGGGCTGGTAGTTGATGCCGACCTGTGCGAAAGAATACATCTGATGACTTCAAAAATAATACCAGCCAAAACATGAATTCTGTCAGGTGTAATGATGAAAGATACTGGCTCACCGCACAAAAGCGCAGCTCAAGTGAACATTACATCCAGGTTTGAATCTGGAAGTCATGACAAAAAAAAGTGGTGACCTGGTACTGAGGCTGAGTTCAGGAGTAAATGGCCCTACACTTCCCTTTACTACAATTTTACCATCGAGGTGTCAATTGGAGCATTTGGGATTCCCTTTATGTTATGTGCCATTCTTTTCTCATAATCCCTCTTTGCATTTTCAACTCATTTCTGAATTATTTCTCTTCTCAATTGAGTTTCAGTTGAAACCTGTTGTGAGCAAACATTTTCTACTTTACCTGAAATTGCACCTACATTTTCATCCAGAAACCTCGCAATTTGTTCACCCCATTTAAGAATGTAAAGCCTCCCCTCCTGCACAACATTTCCAGCTGAACTGATGTCTGTCTTATTTCTGTTCTCACATGGTGTTGCTGGAGCAACAAGGGACTTCTACTGGGAATTTTGCTTGCTAATGTTTGCCTGAGCTACATAATGGACTGAAGGGCCACACACACCACTTTCAGATAATCATTGGTACCAATGTGGAACATGAACACCCTCCCAAGAAGTCTGTTGCACAGCTGCCCCGTGACATCTTCAACATTGATACCAGGAAAGTAACATCTCATTTGGTTCTGAATTATACTGAACCATTTTCACAATCTAGGGGCCCATGGGCTGAACACAAACCCCACATGTACCTTGAACCCAGTTGGGCACCAATCAACAAATTGGATCGAGCGTTTGCCCTTGATGGTGGCAATGGCAGCGTTGACGTCCTTGGGCACCACATCACCTCGGTACAGCATGCAGCACGCCATGTACTTGCCCTGGCGGGGGTCACACTTCACCATCTGGTTGGCTGGTTCAAAGCAGGAGTTGGTGATCTCAGCCACTGAGAGTTGCTCATGGTAAGCCTTCTCAGCAGAAATAAGAGGAGCGAAGGTTGCCAGGGGGAAGTGAATGCGGGGATAGGGGACCAGGTTGGTCTGGAACTCTGTCAGGTCCACATTGAGGGCACCGTCAAACCGGAGTGACGCCGTGATGGACGACACCACCTGTGCAATGAGACGGTTGAGGTTGGTGTAGGTTGGTCGCTCAATGTCAAGGTTTCGTCGACAAACATCATAAATGGCTTCATTGTCCACCATGAAGGCACAGTCAGAGTGCTCAAGGGTGCAGTGGGTGACAAGCACTGAGTTGTATGGCTCAACCACCGCGGTGGAGATCTGGGGGGCAGGGTAGACGGAGAACTCCAGCTTGGATTTCTTGCCGTAGTCGACGGAGAGTCTCTCCATCAGGAGGGAAGTGAAACCTGAACCGGTGCCACCCCCGAAACTGTGGAAGATGAGGAATCCCTGCAGCCCCGTGCACAGATCAGCCTGTGGAGAAAAGCACAGCAAACTTATTAAATACGGTATTGAATCTGAACACCAAGGGCCTGGAGGGAAATGTCTTGCATTGACTTTCATTTATTTTACAGTTACTGAGCAAGAAATCCATACCTGTACCTGGAAATTGACAGTCATGGACAGTTTGGAACTAGAACAAATTCCCAGTAGTTTTATTTTCTATTTGTTCATGGCCTGTGACTGTTCCCCAAGTCAGCATTTATTGCCCATCCCAATGTACCACTTTTGAGGGCAAGCATGAGCGGCTTTCAGCAACTACTGCATGGTGTATGGAGAGATTCAATGATTTTGCCCCAGTGACACCGACGGAATGGTGATATATTTACATTTAGCAATGATCAGTGGCTTGAATGGTACTTTGCAGTGCTTATCTAAGGCTAATGAATTTTGGAAGGTAATGTTGAAAGAGGCTTGATGTGTATCTTCTAGTTAGCAATGTTGCTGCCACTGCCCAACAGTGTTGGAGGGACCTAATTCTGGAGGATGTGGCTGGCTTACTCTTGGATGGTGTTAAACCTCCAGAGTGTTGTTTGAGCTGCACTCAATGAGGCAAGCACCTCGTCAATGATGGACAGGCTCTGGGGAGTCAGGAGGTGACCTGACCTGCACTTTGAAGAGAGAGCAAATGAGAGAAGTACAGTAGGGAACAGGCTCATCTGCCCTCCAAGCCTGTGCTGATCATCATGCCCTGAATAAGCTAAAGAAAAGCAAGGCTTCCGCCCTTGTTCGGTCTGTATCCCTGTATTCCCATCCCTGTTTGTGTAAACATCCAGATGCCTCTTGAATGTAAAGAATGTGCCTGTTTCCACACCTCCCCTGACAGGGTATTCCAGGCTCCTACCACTCTCGGTATAAAAAAACTTTCCTTGCACATCTCCCTTAAAAAACATTTCCCCTCTCACCTTGAGCCTGCACCCCCTTGTAACTGAAATGTCAACCCTGGGAAAAAGCCTCTGACAATCCAACCTATCTATGCCTCTCAATTTTGTAGACCTCTATCAGGTCTCCTCTCAGCCGCCGTCTTTCCAGTGAAAACAATCCTAGTCTTTTTAACCTTTCTCATAGCCAATGCCCTTGAGACTGGGTAACATCCTGGTGAACCTCTCCAAGGCTTCCACGTCCTTCTGGTAATAAGGGGTAGTCTTCTTTGTGACTGCAAATCAGCTAACAGGTTCACAATATATAACTGCAAGTTCGTGGTGACTGCACGAAACAGGAAACTGGACTGGTCATGGGGGTCAATGAAAGATGGATTAGTGATTTTTTTTTTGTCTGTTCCCTGGGCTGCTTGCCCACTGAACTGCCAGACAAAGCAGCCACTCAAATATTTCATGGGTGAATCTTAGCAGGACTCATCTCATAAAACTGAGAGAACCTACCACCTTCCGGACACGATCCAAGACCAGATCCACAATCTCTTTGCCCACGGAGCAGTGGCCCCGGGCATAGTTGTTTGCTGCATCCTCCTTGCCAGTGATGAGCTGCTCAGGGTGAAAAAGCTGTCGGTAGGTGCCGGTGCGGATCTCATCTGGGGACAGGAACAGAGATGTGACAACATAGAGAAAATTCAGGCCATATTTCAGTGAGAACACTGAGTGCGCAAGCCTTCCCCAATCCCTCCTCTTACCAATCACAGTGGGCTCTAGATCAAGAAACACAGCTCGGGGAACGTGTTTCCCTGCTCCAGTCTCACTGAAGAAGGTGTTGAAGGAGTCGTCCCCGCCTCCGATGGTCTTGTCACTGGGCATCTGCCCATCTGGCTGGATGCCATGCTCCAGGCAATACAGCTCCCAGCATGCATTGCCAATCTGCACACCAGCCTGGCCAATGTGGACAGAAATACACTCACGCTAAAGAGGGAAGAACAGATTGTCATTCTCATAGGATGGAGAAGAGTTCTATCTAGATTGTGAATGGTGGTGTCAGGGGATATTTTCTGTACAGATCATGACATTCCAGCACTAACGTTTGGATCCCATCCATGATTGGTCTCAATAGACAATAGGTACATGAGTAGGCCATTCAGCCCTTTGAGCCAGCTCCACCATTCATTATGATCATGGCTGATCATCCACAATCAGTATTCTGTTCCTGCCTTATCCCCATAACCCTTGATTCCACTATCTTTAACAGCTCTATCTATCTTTCTTGGAAAGATCCAGAGACTTGGCCTCCACTGCCTTCTGGGGCAGAGCATTCCATATATCCACCACTCTCTGGGTGAAGAGGTTTCTCCTCAACTCTGTTCTAAATGGCCTACACCTTATTTTTAAACTGTGTCCTCTGGTTCTGGACTCCCCATCAACAGAAACATGCTTCCTACCTCCAGAGTGTCCAATCCTTTAATTATCTTATACATCTCAATCAGATTCCCTCTCATCCTCCTAAACTCAAGTGTATACAAGCCCAGTCGCTCAAATCTTTCAACATATGATAGTCCCGCCATTCCAGGAATTGACCTCATGAACCTACACTGCACTCCCTCAATAGCCAGAATGTCCTTCTTCAAATTTGGAGACCAAAACTGCACACAGTACTCCTGGTGCAGTCTCACAAGGGCCCTGTACAGCTGCAGAAGGACCTCTTTGCTCCTATACTCAATTCCTCTGTTATGAAGGCCAGCATGCTATTAGCTTTCTTCACTGCCTGCTGTACCTGCATGCTTGCTTTCATTGACTGATGTACAAGAACACCCAGATCTCATTGTACTTCCCCTTTACCAAACTTGACTCCATTTAGATAGTAATCTGCCTTCCTGTTCTTGCTACCACATTAAACTGCATCTGCCATGCATCCATCCACTCACCTAGCCTGTCCAAGTCACCCTGTATTCTCATAACATCTTCCTCACATTTCACCACCACCCAGCTTTGTGTCATCAGCAAACTTGCTCCATTTGAGTCTTGTGGAAGAGGAGATTTCCCCAAGTCTAGCCAATTCCAGATTACTGATCCTCCCTGAGGGGCTCCCCTTCCTCCTAAATCACCAGGATTGGTAAATACCACTCCCTAGCCTTTTGTCAATCCTTGCTTAGGCACACATCCCATCTACTTGAGCTGCATTAGTCACACCAATTACCACCTGAAGGAGTGAGGCTCCAAAAACTTATGTTTTCAGATAAACCAGTTGGACTCTAACCTGGCATCATGAGATTTCTGACCTCATCCACCCCAATCCAACCCAACACCAGATCCCCCACATTATCACATCTCCTAACATCCTGACCCCTAGCAGTCTGAAACTCGTCAGTCTGGCCCCTTATCAATCATACACCACCCATGATACAGGTTCCTTTTCCACTTGGCAACCTATTGGTTTGAGCACATCCCTCAGATCCTATCAGACCCTATCAGCCTGATCCACCACCCATCCCTTGGCTCTGAGACCCCATCTCCCTGACCGCTGGTGACCTCTCCGGCTCAATGGAACACTAGCGCTCTCCACATTCTATCACATGCCCTTACCATAATGTCTTTATATTGCCGCAGCTCCTCTCGAACTGTTGCGCATCTTTTGACGCCCGCGCCATTTATACCGCATGGCCTTTGACCAATTCGAGCTTTGATTGGTCGCTGAGAACAATGCGCTCTTGTTGCTTTGACACTCGTCAACAAAGGCGTGACTCTACACTGCGCTGATTGGTTACTTTGTGAAAGAGGCGGGGTCGAGTCGTCACAATTGATGCTGGGAGGAGTCCAAGGCAGGAAGCAAAGGCGGGGTTTGTCGCTCAGCCACTGGTTCAATGGGACGAACAAGCAGAGTTTCGCCTCGCAGAGACAGTCCTTAAGGGCCCATTTGTGGTATTCATCAGTCCGAGCCCCTTCTTCAGATCATCACCAGTCAGTTCCCTAGCTCAGTCAGTGTCATCATTCAGATCCCATTCATAAGAGACTCATCAGTCAAAATCCCTGGACAGTGACAGTCCCATCAGTCAGAATCCATTCATCAGAATTCTTTCATTCAGATTCCTTCAGCCACAAGAATCTCCTCTGTTACCTTCCTCAAAGACCTGATTGATGATCCTGCAAGAGAGCCAATATGATAGGGAGCAGGGTTTTAGAGCCGTATTTTTCAAAGGCAGCCTATAAGACTTTTTACTGTCTCTTGTAAATATTTTGCACATGCCAGAGCCTCTAAAATGGCTCTTTTTAATGCATATACTGCGGGGAAAGCTGACACTCTGCCCCCATCAAACTATAGGCCATTAAACTTGGAAACACCTCTACTTTGTTTCCATCTGTCAGACTCCCAAATATTAGTCATACTTGTACTGTTAACTTCAGACTTCTTTTGTTTGGATTCATTCATGGGATGTGTGTCTCACTGGCTGGGCCAGTACTTGTTGCCCATCCCCAGTTGATCTGGAGAAGGAGGTGGTAAACTGCCTTCTTGAGCCGTTGCTGTCCATGTGCTGTAGGTAGATCCACAATGTCATTAGGGAGAGGTTCCAAGATTTTGAATCAGCAGCAATAAAAGAATGGCAACATATTTGCAAATCAGGATGATTTGTGGCTTGGAGGGGAATTTGCATGTGGTCGTGATCCCATGAATGTGCTCTCCTTGTCCTTCCTTTGAGTTAATATTATCACAACAACGATCACAAAGGTTCTGGGGATTACTATCTCTTCAACTATCTTCATCAGATTTATTTCCGAATGGTTACTATCTGCAAACCCAACCTGTTGAATGTCATCCATTAGATTTCTACTTATAAAATGGCTATTGATCGGCTCACAATCTATCAGAAACTCTGAGTGTCATGATTTATAAATGTTTTTCCAAGATTCTTGTTCTTGTACTTTATGGAACCAAAAATATTAGGAAGCTGAAAAGATATTGGCAAATGATAATCATTGAAATGGTGGGACCTGTCAGATTTCCATTAGGACCAACTGCACCATGAGCTGGGAACATAGAACATAGAACATTGAAAATTACAGCACAGTACAGGCCCTTCGGCCATCGATGTTGTGCTGGCCTGTCGTTCCGATCTCAAGCCCATAAAGTGGGTTCAGAGGGAAGTGAACCTTTTGTGTTCAATCTACTTCTCAATCTGACACCTATCTTTGGCACATCTTTAAAGTCAAAACTTGTACTTCTTCTACCATCCTTGGAACTATGGATTTGTATGCTTTACCCTTTCCTTTTAAGGGAATATGCTCTGATTGTACCTGAGCCATTCTTCTTTGAAGGAAGCATGTTATTTGCCTATAATTGTTCTTGTCAACCTTTGATTCCAATTCACTCAACCTAGATCTTTTCTTGCTTCATTGAAGTTGGCTCTCTCTCAGCTAATTATTCATTGTTCTATTAATTGTCCTTTTCTATTGATACACTAAACCTTATGAGACAATGATCACTGTTTCTCAAATGTTCTCCCACTTGCTACTCCTTGACCTACTTTTGTCCATCTTATTGCCAAGAGCCAGGTCTAGCATTACCTCTTTTCTTCTTGAACTGGATTTGAGTTCAGATGAAGAGATGTCTTATTGCAGTTATACAGACCCTTGATGAGACTACCGCTGGAGGATTATTGGCAGTTTTGGCTTCCCTACTTAAGGCAGGATATACTTGCTTCAAAGGGAGTGCAGCAGAGTTTACTATCAGAGCTGCTATCAGAGATGGCAAAATTGTCCTATGGGAAGAGGTTGATTTGATTTTATTCATGGGATGTAGGCATCTCTGGCTGGGTCAGCATTTATTGCCCATCCCCGATTGCCTGGAGGGGATGGTAACAGTCAACCACATTGCTATGGATCTGAAACCAGATTGGTTTTTACAACAATTAATAGTGTTTATACAGTCACTATTGGGATAGCTTCTTCTAAATTCCAGAAATTTTTATTGCTGTAGAGACAGTAGGAACTGCCGATGCTGGAGAATCTGAAATAACACTGTGTAGAGCTGAATGAACACGGCAGGCCAAGCAGCATCAGAGGAGCAGGAAAGTTTGACATTTTGGGTCAAGATCCTTCCTCAGTCAAACTTTCCTGCTCCTCTGATGCTGCTTGGCCGGCTGTGTCCATCCAGCTTAACACCGTGTTATCTTATTTTTATTGCTATGTTTGGGGTTCAAATTGGAAGATTAATTTGGAGTTCTGGAGTACTAGTCCAGGGCCTATATTCACTAGACATTAAAAGGACGTCAGGGGATATGATTGCAATGTATAAAATTCTAACATGGTTGGACAGAACAGGTGCAGAAAGGAAACTTTGCTTGATTGGTAAGTCTAGAACCAAGGGTCACAGTCTCAGGGTAAACTATATAGGGCTGAGAGGAGGAAATATTAAATTAAAGGGTACAGAACCTGTGGAATTCTCAATCGCAGAAGGCTGTAGAAGCCAAGTCATCGAATATATTCTAAAAAGGGTTGTTTCAGGTATTAAAGACATCATGGGGTATGGAGAGAAAGCTGAAATGTCATTAAAATAGAGGATCAGCCATGGTCATATTAAATACTGGAGCAGGCTTGAGGGTGAATTGGTCTATTCCTGCTGCTAATGTTTATGTTTTTATACTGCTGCAGAAAGTTTTCAACATCCCTGATGAACATTTTCCCATCACTGCCCATGACACTACAACTAGTCCAGCATACATTTAGATAATCAAAGGCACCCATTGTAACTGCCCTATAGCTTTTGCACTCATGTATGAATTTCTTGCAAGCATCTTCCTCTACATCCATTGCACTAGCTCGTGGTCTAAAGACTACACTCAGTAAGTATGTCAGTAATGTAAGTTTGCCTTTTGTTTTGTTCATTTGCACCAGCCGAATATATTATGTCCTTGTTCCCATTGTGACATCCTTTTTCTCTAAATCTTTCCTTTGAGTTTTGCGGAAGGGTTACTGGACCCAAAATGTTAACTCTGATTTCTCTTCACAGATGGTGCCAGACTTGCCAAGCTTTTCCAGCAATTTCTGTTTTTGTCTCTTTCTCTGACAGTGAAATGTTTTCCGCAGCCAGTACCACCACCCATCCTCCTTTCCTTATCCTTCCTAAACAGGTTGTTCTCAAGAATATTTAATACCCATTCTTTGAGCCAAGTCTCTGTTGTCGCCATAATATAGTCACATATCAATCTATACCTGTAGCACACAAATGCTATTTGTCATGCATGCACAGAAACCCTGATTTAAGCTCTCTGATGAAGGGTCTAGGCCCGAAACGTCAGCTTTTGTGCTCCTGAGATGCTGCTTGGCCTGCTGTGTTCATCCAGCCTCACATTTTGTTATCTTGGAACTCTCCAGCATCTGCAGTTCCCATTATCTCTGATTTAAACTTCATGACTTTCTCCTTTAGTCAGGCACTGGTCTTCATAGGGTTTGGAACACAGTGGGGACATTTGATGGTGATAGTGGATAGCTGGAGATTGGTGTTATAGTTTTTTTTTCCAAATGCTAGCCCTTTGACGAGGGCTTAGGTCGCAAGAACAAGTGTACAAGGGTGCTCTTCTGATGGACTGCCTGTGGTAGATGTGCTTCTGGTCCAGAAGGGGCTGCCTCAGATGAGACAGCACAGAGTGGAGCTGGAGGCAACACAGCAGGCCAGGCAACATCAGAGGAGGAGGAGAGTTGATGCTTTGGGTGGGAGACCCTTTTTCAGAAAGTGTTCCTCTAGCTCCACTCTGTGACTGAGCGGAGGAATCTGACTAATGAGGCTCTGACTGATGAGCCCCTGATGCCTGTCTCTTTGCCAGAGGAACTGCAAGGCAAGCCCGGCCTTCCTTTCAGCTTTGGGCCCCTCCCAACATCAATTGTGACGAGATAACAAAATGTGAGGCTGGATGAACACAGCAGGCCAAGCAGCATCTCAGGAGCACAAAAGCTGACGTTTCGGGCCTAGACCCTTCAAACAGACTCACATTTTGTTATCTTGGAATTCTCCAACACCTGCAGTTCCCATTATCTCTGATCAATTGTGACGACTCGGCCCCGCCTCTTCCACAAAGCAGCCAATCAGCGCTGTGTAGTGTCGCTCCTTTGTTGACGTGTGTCCAAGCAACAAAAGCCCATTGTTCTCAGCGGCCAATCAAAGCTCGAACTTGCCAAAGGCCACGCGGTATAAATGGCACGGGCGTCAAAAGATGCGCAGCAGATCGAGTGGAGCCGCGGCAATAGAAAGGCATTATGGTAAGGACACGTGATAGAATGAGGAGAGCGCTCGTGTTCCAATGAAACAGAGAGGTCACCAGCGGTCAAGGGGGTGTGGTCTCAGAGCGATGGGCTGTCAGTCGGATGGATGGACGTGACTGATTCGTTTCGTTCCGATTATCGTTCTGATTGATAAGGGTGATCGATGGTGTTAGATTAATGGGAGACTGGAGTGATTGGGGTCCTGATGGATGGGTTCTGATTCAGCTCTGATTGACAAGTGTAGGGGGCTCTAAGTCTAGGGGAGGGGATCATCTACAGGAAGCAATCACAGATGATTGTCACAGCATTTACTTATCCCACTAGAAAAGAACTAGGAGATCCACCTGGCTATGATGATCAGGGACATCTGGAATTGCCCAGTTCAGAGGGGATTCTCCAGGGGCATAGAATACAGTTAAATGGAAGATCTTTGGGGAATGGATGGGTGCCAGAACTTATTGCAGTTGTGGATTGTTTTGCTGTGTGCAATCTTTGTTATGAAATGACAGTGCAAAACACTTGACTTCTTCCTGTGGGAATAATGATCTTCTCTGACTCTTTAGCGTGAGTGTATTTCTGTCCATGTTGGCCAGGCTGGAGTGCAGATTGGCAATGCCTGCTGGGAGCTGTATTGCCTGGAGCATGGCATCCAGCCAGATGGGCAAATGCCCAGTGACAAGACCATCGGAGGTGGAGATGACTCCTTCAACACCTTCTTCAGTGAGACTGGGGCAGGGAAACACGTTCCCCGAGCTGTGTTTCTTGATCTAGAGCCTACTGTGATCGGTAAGAGGAGGGATTGGGGAAGGCTTGCACACTTAGTGTTCTCACTGAAATATTGCTGTCTTCATGTTATAACATCTGTTCTCTGATCCCAGATGAGATCCGCACTGGCACCTACCGACAGCTGTTTCATCCTGAACAGCTCATCACTGGCAAGGAGGATGCAGCAAACAACTACGCCCGGGGTCACTGCTCCGTGGGAAAGGAGATTGTGGATCTGGTCTTGGATCGTGTCCGGAAGGTGGTAGGTTCTGTTGGTTAAGTGAGTTGGAATTGCCCAGTGAAATTATTTGCAGCGCATCATTCATCCTCTGTTTTGTTGCAGACTTTCCAATAGCCAGATAGTTCTTTTGCATAGCCTAGTCCAAAGTTGTGCATCGGGACCATGGATTTGTCAGAGTGGATAAAAACTTTGGTAACTCACCTGTGCCTGGAACCCTCCGTGTTCACTCCTTGAAGTTACTGAGAGTTTGGGCTCACCTTTGCTCATTCACCCAGGAAGTGTTAGAATTTTAAAATCTATGCTGGCACCCAGATGGCTGTTCAACTAAACACTTCACAACTGCCTCCTCACCCAAACCTTACCTGATCACATCACCTGACCACATGGTCTGGTCATCCTGACACCTGGTACCAATAGCCCCCACTCAAGCATGACCCAGCCACTTAGTGCTTAAAACTGTTCCCACTCATCTACCTAGCACCATTCCCTCACCCCCACCCCCACACACCCAACTTGCACCCTACCTCTCTCTTTCATTACATATCTATCTTCGGTGACTGTCAAAGTGCCTTTGGGAATCAAATTAACACTCACCAGCATTAACTCATTGAAGTGTCACCAGCACACCTTGCAGGGTCTTAGTTTCTTGGTCATCAGAGACTAGCTTTATTATTTTAGATGTAATCATGAAATGATCATTGATTGTGGCAAAAAGCAAACCTGCCCATGAATGATCTTTTAGAGAAAGCCGTGAAAAAAGATGCCATCGTCACCTGTCTATCCTGTGTGACTTACGATCTATTCCAATGTGGTTGACTACAAATGTACCCTGAAATGGCCCCAGTGAAACATTAAGTTCAAGGGTAATTCAAGATGGCCAACAAACAGCAGCCTTGCAAATGATACCCACATCCTGAAAAAGAATTAATGTTCTGAAGGCCTCAGACCTGTTGCTGGATACCTGTTTCCACACAATTTCGCAAGGTTCTCCACATGTTTACTCTCCATGCCCATTTTGACTAATTCATGAAACATATATGTTAATTGCTTCTCCATCACTTGTTTCCCATCCCTAATTATCCTTGAGAAGCTGTCATAAGTTGTCGTCTTGAACTGTGGTGGTCCGGTGGTGCTATTACACAGGGTAATCAAGAATTTAGACTCAGTGACACAGGAGCAATATATTTCCAACTCAGAATGGTAAGTGGCTTGAAGGAGCAATGTGACATCTCCTATACTTCTCCTTCGAGACGGGAGAGGTCACATGTTAGAAAGGGTCTGTTGAAGAAACACTGACTTACTGCAGTGCACCTTGTACGTGTTGCACACTGCTTGGTGGAAAGAGTGAATGTTTGGGTATGTGGAGCCAGTCAAATAAATTGCATTGTCCTGGATGGTGTGGAACAACTTGAGTTTTTGGAGCTGCACCAGGCAGTTGGAGTTTATTCCATCATACTCCTGACTTGTAAATAGTGAACAGACTTTGGGGAATCAGAAGATGAGTTAATTAATTCAGAAATTCTCAAGCCTAACTTTGTTCTTAAGGCTGTAGTATTTATATTTTTAAACATATTCACGTTATGCTAAATATGTTTGCGCTTCTCCACAGGCTGATCTGTGCACAGGGCTGCAGGGATTCCTCATCTTCCACAGTTTCGGGGGTGGCACCGGTTCAGGTTTCACTTCCCTCCTGATGGAGAGACTCTCTGTTGACTACGGCAAGAAATCCAAGCTGGAGTTCTCCGTCTACCCTGCCCCCCAGATCTCCACCGCGGTGGTTGAGCCATACAACTCAGTGCTTGTCACCCACTGCACCCTCGAGCACTCTGACTGTGCCTTCATGGTGGACAATGAAGCCATTTATGATGTTTGTCGACGAAACCTTGACATTGAGCGACCAACCTACACCAACCTCAACCGTCTCATTGCACAGGTGGTGTCGTCCATCACGGCGTCACTCCGGTTTGACGGTGCCCTCAATGTGGACCTGACAGAGTTCCAGACCAACTTGGTCCCCTATCCTCGCATTCACTTCCCTTTGGCAACCTTCGCCCCTCTTATTTCTGCTGAGAAGGCTTACCATGAGCAACTGTCAGTGGCAGAGATCACCAACTCCTGCTTTGAACCAGCCAACCAGATGGTGAAATGTGACCCCCGCCAGGGCAAGTACATGGCATGCTGCATGCTGTACCGAGGAGATGTGGTGCCCAAGGACGTCAACGCTGCCATCGCCACAATCAAGGGCAAACGCTCAATCCAATTTGTTGATTGGTGCCCAACTGGGTTCAAGGTTAGTGTAGGGCTTGTGTGAAATTGGGGACCTGGGGGTGCCTAGAATGAGTGAATTTGACAAGAGGTGAACACTATGCTGTCCATTCCAGGTCAAATCATGTTCATCAATTCGTGCATAGAATTAGAGAATGAAGAAAAGGGTCTCCTGTTCAATTTTGAGGAGGGTCATGAACCTTTGGAGCAATATCCCCTAGAGTGCAGGGAGGCTGGATCATTGAATAAGAAATTGGAATTACAATCCGATCCAGTTGATTCTATTGATTGGTGAGATTGCTAGAGGAGCCAAATGGAATCCTCCTGTTCCTAAGTCTCATCTTCTTCCAAAAAGATGCTGACATTTCCAATTGAGAGGAATGGAGAACCATTGCATGAACGTTTTGAAATAAAGATACAAGTGTGCTCATGGCTATCTCTGACAACTGAGCCATTAATGAGCCAAACCTTTTGATTTCCAAGTCCAAAGCAAATGACATCTGACAAATGTCCTTCTCCACAGGTTGGCATCAATTACCAGCCCCCAACAGTGGTACCAGGGGGCGACCTGGCAAAGGTGCAGCGGGCCCTCTGCATGCTGAGCAACACCACCGCCATTGCTTTTGCGTGGACCCGGCTCAATATCAAATTTGATAAGATGTACGCCAAGCGGGCCTTTGTTCACTGGTACGTGGGAGAAGGCCTGGAGGAAGGAGAGTTCCAAGACGCAAGGGAGGACTTAGCCTCGCTTGAGAAGGATTATGAAGAAGTGGGGGTTGACTCATCCTATCTGGACAGAAAGGCAGAGGAGGAGGAAGAATAAGATTTATTAATTTAGAATGATAACAAGATTTAACTAAATTTCCTGATGTTATAAAGGTGGGGTTCTCAAGCTTAACTTAATTTTGCATGCACATTATAGATTATAATAAAGAAAACACATGGATTTGGAAATCGTTTTGCAATGTAGTTTGTTTACAAGACAACAGAGGATGGGAAACATCATTTGGATGACACCTTTCATAACACACAGGTTTCAGGTTGTAGCCACTTTTGCAGAAACAGCAACACACTCATCAAACAATCTGAAACAATAAATTGATAATCGTCAGATCCTTGGTTATTTTTGTTTTGTGATCTGGATTCAAGGGATTAATTTTCACCAGGATGCTGTGGAAATACCCTTCTGTTCTTGAAGTGCTGTGGAATCTTTTGTATTCACTATTAAAGCAGAAGAGCAATTGAAAGTTGCTAGCCAGGCAGGAAAGAAAAGTTGATCGCCAATCACATCAGCCATCGTCTTAAGCAAGTAGACAGTATCCTGGGCTTTATTAATATGGGCAAAGAGTTTTTTGAACTTGCATGAAATTAAATAAAACAACTGAAGATGCTTGATTTCTGAAACAAATAAAAAGCAAATTGCTGGAGGAACTCCTCAGCTGTAGTGAGGAAAAGTGTTAATGTTTCAAGTCCAGTGACCCTCCTTCAGAACTGAAGGGTCAATGGACTTGAAATGTTGAAACTGTTTTTTTTTCTTTCCACAAATGCTGCCAGCTGAGCTTCTCCACTAATTTCTGTCGCTGAGTTCATTCAGCCTCAGCTGGGGTATTACATTCCAGTGCTAGTCACTATACCCCAGGAAGGGATGGAGAACTTCACATACAGAGATAGGCTAGGAAAAACTAGGGCTCCTTTCCTTGGAGAAGAGAAGGCTGAGAGGAGAGTTTCTTTTGGATGGATTCAAAGTCACAAGGGACATAGGCAGTGGGGTTGGGGGGAGGAGATCTGTTCCCATTAGTGGATGGATTGAGAAATAAGTGCAGATATGAAATCATTGGCAAAAGTTAGGTCCAACTGCAAAGGAAATTAGACTGGTCTCTGCAAAGGAAGAATATACAGGGTTATGGGGGGAAAATGTGGTGGAAAGACATTAAATGAAATGTTCATTGTAAAGAACACCTGAAAATCTTCTGCCAGTATCTAGTAAACAGGTAATAAGTGGTAAGTAGGACCTATTGTAAAAGAAGAAGTCAATTTTTATATCCAAGAGAGTAGTCTACAATACTTTGAATACTTGGTATGTGTTTACTGTAAATATAGATAGAAGAAGAGTGGCAGAATTTGTGTTGGAGTGGAAATTGATACGGTGTAGTGAAAAGGCTGGCTACGATTATACTGGAGAAGCTGTCTGGTCCACAGAGCTTGCATCTCAGGTTGGTAGACAAAACGGGGTTGGGGTTAGGTGGGGAGATGGTGCCATGATCTTCCAAACATCCCTAGCCAGACGATAAATCAAGTCTTAATATCACTGGACTCCTGAAACCAGGACGATGTTTTGCGGATGTGAGCTTGAATCCCATTGTGGCAGATGCTAAAATTTGAATTCAGTAAAATTGTAAAGAGAGAGGTGGCTTTATGGCAACGATGTAACCACTGCTGATGGTGGTAAAAAGCCATCTAGTTCACCATTGTCACCTTCTGAGGAAGGGTCACTGGACCCAAAATGTTAACTCTATTTTCCTTAACTCTATTTTCCTTCACAGATGTTACCAGACCCACTGAGTTTTTCCAGCAATTTTGTGTTCGTTCCTGATTTACAGCATCCACAGTACTATTGGTTTTTATTTTGTAATTAACTGTAATGTGTAATCTAATGTCCTGGTATATCCGTACATGCATTATCATCATTGAATAAAGTAATCAACTTGATTTTAAAAAATGTGGCAGAAATTTCCACCCAAAGATGAGATGCAGCATCAGCAGTGCTTTAGCATTGGCTTATATGTGTGCTAAACAACAGAAGCAGCATGCAATATAGTAAGGTTGTGAGGTACTAACATATCCAGGTGTGAATAGTGTGGACAATTAAACGACAAGCTAAAGGAGGAGGATCATCCATATCCTCAGTAAAATTAGGTAACCTAGTTCATCAGTGGAAAGAATAAAGCTGAATGATCTGAAACCAACTTCTATCAGTCTAACAACTTGATCCATCCAGAGATATCCTCCGATGAACAACTTCATAGATGCCTCCCTTCAATTCATTTGATAGTTAGGAAGCGTTCGCATAGCACACTGGATGCACAGGGGTGGGCAATGAATGCTGACCTTAGCAGCATTGCTCAAATCATGAAAATAAAGCTTTTAAGAGCTATATGAAGGAGCAGTATATACTTAGAGAACAGATGGATCTTTCTGTGACCCAAACATGAGTTTAGAGTGGCATGCTGCCTTCATGGTTTCAGGGTCATTGATGCCAGGGAGCAAATGCACAGCACTCTGAGGGAGGAAGAATCAACTGTCAGCATCTGAGGTCCTCATCAGTAACAGTGAAGGTTTTCAGGCAGATTTTCAGGAACTAGGAAGACGAATAGCATGCAAGACCACAAAGTTAGTAATCTCTCTTAAACAGGAATACAGAGTATATTAAAACATTGGTGGAGCGATGGTATGGGGTTCAAATGGATGGGCTTTGGATTCCTGGGTAGTTTGGATGGAATGCGCTTCAACTGGGCAAATCTTCATGTGGTGCAGTTTGCTAATTCTATTGGGAAAAGAGTGTAAAATTGCAAAAGAATGTTGCATGAAAAAGGAAAAGAGCAAGCAATAGCATGCGTGTACTGGAGTACTGAGTGCAGCACTGGTCATCTCCTAGAGGAAGGATATGATTACACTGGAGGATTTGCAGAAGGGATTCACCTATGATGGACCATTTCAACTGTGAAGAGAGGGTAAACTTAGGTTTTCTTTAGAGCAGAGGTTGAGGGGGACCTGGTCAAGGTGCATAAAATTCCAAGTGTTAGCAGGATTAGTGTAGTTAGGTCAGCGCAAACTTGATGGCCTGCTGCGTATATATACAAAAAGGAAGTGTGTAAGAATTAGTAAGGTATGAGTTAGGGTCAGAATAAGAAGAAATGCAAGTATAAGTTAAGATTACAACATAGAACAGTACAGCACAGTACAGGATGTTGTGCTGGCCTAATATCCTACTGGGATCAATCTACCCTGCATATCCTAATAGAACAAATGCAGCTGCAGGCACAGAAAATCAAATGGGAGTACAATTTCACATCACTAACAGAGTGCTGTCTCATAAAGGTTAGTTCTGGGTACAAAATATCTTGGACAAAATATGTAAGAAAGATAAGGGGAGGACTGAAAGAAGTATGGATAATTGTATTGGTTATGAAGAATTTTACACTGCAAGAGAATAAGGACATCACAGATGAGTCAAAGACAGAAATTGTTTGGTTAGAGTTAAGGAACAATAGAAGCCCCTTTACAGCACAGGGCACATCCTACAGGCCACCAACTAATGGAATAGACAAACAGGAACAAATTTGAAAGGAATTTAGGGAAATTTGCATGAAATTATAATGTGGGATTAGGTCTGTTATGGAAAAAAGGACAAAGGGTGATTCGGAGAGAGAATCAATTGCAGGAGGAACAATTTCATTGGGATGAAAAAGTTCCAGGAAATATGGAATCAAAGATTGGCAGGCAAAACAGAATTAAAGCAATGGGCTGCCTTTAAAGGCTGTAAATTTGGATGCGGTTGAGGCTACATGATTGATGCATATGCATCCCCAGATCCCTTTTTCTTTACACATTCTTTAGGACATGCTATCACATATATGTCACCACTTCTTCTGCCAAAATGCAGCAACTCACATTTCTGCTTAGAATCACAGAATGCCTACAGTGCCCACCAATTCTGCACTGACCATCCAAACATCATCCCACCCAGAACCACCTTATCGCCTTAACTCCGCATTAACCACAGCTAATCCACCTAGCCTACACATCCCTGGACTTTACAGGACAATTTAGCATGGCCAATCCACCTAATTTGCAAATCTTTGGACTGTGGGAGGAAACTGGAACATCCGGCAGAAATGTGCGCGGACAAAGGGAGAATATGAAAATTCTACACAGCAGCCCAAGGCTCGAAACGATTCGGGGTCCCTAAAGCTGTGAGGCAGCAGTGCTAACCACCGGGCATCCACGCTGTCCACAAACTATTCTCATTATTGACTTCCAGCTGCAACAGTCTGCCCATTCCATTTGTCCATTTACACATGTGGTGGTAGATGAGTACTTTTCTCACTGTTTTCTATCTCTCCACTCTTGGTAACATTGACAAATTTGAAATTCTATGTACCAATATCCTACACACCTATATGTGGCAATTGATCCTTAGGGTATATTACCACTTACCACCATCCAGTCTGAAAAGTAACAAATGACCACAACTCCTTCAGCTAACTTGACACTGGCTCACCTATTTCATAAATTCTAGCTTTAATCTGAATCTATAAGCATTTGTCAACCTCTTTGTCCCTCAGAGAACCTACTCAACCTCTTAGTGCTATTTACACACTAGTGAAGGATTTTCATTTTTTTTCCTCTAGTGACTGCCCCTCCATTCTCATATTCTCTCCTTGCCAGGCTTATTTACCACTCATCTCCCCTCTCAATATTGTACTTGACCTAGTTCACACTTGAAGAATTCATTGTGCATAATTCATTCTTTATTTCATTGTAATATCTATCTCTCTCATGTACCAGCCCTCTTTTGGGGTCCTCTCGTTTGCATTCTTGGTAGAGTATATATGTAGCACCACGCCTATTGATCTACTACAGATTTTACTTCAGTCTTTGGTTTCAATTTACCCAGCCTGGATCCCATCTCATCTCGCTAGAAGTTTCCCTTTCCTGTCCAGGCATTATATCACACTTTATAACTATACCACACATTTCTCCATTATTAACTTCTTTCTGATTGTATCATGAGCACTTTTTTCCCCCCAAGTGCTCCCCACCATGACATTATTCCAATCTGATACAATTCCAATATTATTCCAATCAATATTTGGGTAACTGAAGCTCTTGAAAATTGCCACTCTATAGTTCTTGTACATCTCTGTGATTTCCCTTAATATTTGCTCCTCGATATTTTTCTCAGTCTCTCATTATTTGGAGGCCATAGAATGTCCTCAGTTGTACAATCACGCCTACAGTTATTTCTACTGTAACATGTTTCATTAGTGCGAATTGGCTGTAATGCGTTCAATGAATAGTAGATGCTATTTGGATAATGCACACTTTCTGCTGCACAGTATTGTGATTTTCTACAGCAATTTCCTTTTAATGCACAAGTTCACACAATAATGCAACTATCATGTGCAAAATGATCAGAGGTACAGATAGAGTGGACAGCCAGAGACCTTTTCCTCGGGTGCAGGTAGCTATTATGGGGGGACATAGTTTTAAAGTGAGTGAAGGTAGATATCGGGGAGGCGTCAGAGATAGGTTCTTTACTCAGAGAGCGGTAAAGGCGTGGAGTGCATTGCTGGAGAGGGTAGTGGAGTTGGCCTCATTAGGGGTATTTATGCGGCTATTAGATAGGCATATGGATGTTAGTATAAGAAAGGGGTGGAGGTTAGCTAGGCCTTAGAATTAGGGTAAAAATTCGGCACAATGTCGTGGGCCAAAGGGCCTGTACTGTGCTGTACTGTTCTATGTTCTATCATGTTACAGGAGAAACACCCATATTTTACTTCTTAGCACTAATCAAATTGACTCTGTCCTTTCCCTCTTTCCAACATCGTTTCAACTCCTCTCTTGTTTAAAGAAATATTTGATATCTTGTACATAAGATATCAGGTATTCAGCTGCCATCTCCTGTTTAACCATGAGCAAGCGATAGAATATACCATTAAAAGCACCATTCAGTAGCACACAATCACTAATGATCAGTTTCCATTCTGCCAGGACCATGTAAATCGTATCCCTTGGTCTTACAGATAGACAAATGAGCTGAATCCCAAGGTAGGACTCAGAGTAACTGCCATGTTATCACGGTAGCATTTCATCACAGTATTAAGAAGCCTTAGTAAAACTAAGTTGATGAGAATTGGCGTAATGGCTCCAATGATTGGATTCATACCTTGCATAAAGGAAGATCCATTCCTGTCAGCTTCAGGATCGTGTTTACGGAAACGTTAACTTTTGATTGTCACATGTACTGAAGTACCATCAATCAGTGAAAAACTAGACCCTTCTTCAGAAATGAGGGAGGGAAAGGGGGTTCTGAAATAAATAGGGAGAGAAGGGGAAGCAGATAGAAGATAGATAGTGGAGAAGACAGGTGGAGGGCAGACAGACAGGTCAAAGAGGCGGGGATGGAGCCAGTAAAGGTGAGTGTAGGTGAGGAGTAAGGGAGGAGATAGGTCAGTCCAGGGAGGACGGACAGGTCAAGGGGGCGGGATGAGGTTAGTAGGTAGAACATAAAATAGAACACTACAGCGCAGTACAGACCCTTCAGCCGGCGATGTTGCGCCGACCTGTGAAACCAATCTGAAGCCCATCTAACCTACACTATTCCATTATCATCCACATGTTTATCCAATGACCACTTAAATGTCCTTAAAGTTGGCGAGTCTACTCCTGTTGCAAGGCAGGGCATTCCACGCCCTTACTACTGAGTAAAGAACCTACCTCTGACTTCTGTCCTAGATCTATCACCACGCAATTTAAAGCTATATCCTCTCGTGCTAGCCATCACCATCTGAGGAAAAAGGGTCTCACCGTCCACCCTATCTAATCTTCTGATCATCTTGTACGTCACTATTAAGTCACCCCTTAACCTTCTGCTCTCTAACGAAAACAGCCTCAAGTCCCTCAGCCTTTCCTCACAATACGCTCCCTCCAGACCAGGCAACATCCTGGTAAATCTCCTCTGCACCCTTTCCAATGCTTCCACATCCTTCCTTTAATGCAGCGACCAGAACTGTATGCGATACTTCAAGTGTGGCTGCACCAGAGTTTTGTACAGCTTTGACATGACCTCATGGCTCTGAAACTCAATCTCTCTACCAATAAAACCTAACACACTGTAAGCCTTCTTAACAGCGCTATCAACCTGGGTGGCAATTTTCAAGGATCTTTGCACATGGACACCGAAATCACTCTGCTCATCCACACCACCAAGAACACTACCATTAGCCCAGTACTCTGTATTCCTGTTCCTCTTTCCAAAATAGGAGATGGGAGTGGGCCCACTAACCTCAACCGACTCCCTAGACAGTCCATGCTTCAGTCTAATAATGGCCAGGAAGAAGCTGTTCCTGAACCTGCTGGTGCATGTGTTCAGGCTTCTGTATCTTTTGCCTGATGGAAAAGGTTGTAGGAGATCATTACCAGGGTGCGATCAGTCTTTGCTGATGTAGGCAACCTTTCTGCAGCAGCGAGTCATGTAAATGGAGTCCATGGAAGGAAGGTTTGGTTTCCATTATGGTTTGAGCCGTGCACACCACTTTCTGTAGTTTTTCACGGTCCTGGGCAGAGCAGTTGCCATCATGCAAACGGACAGTATATTTTTAGTTGTACATCTGTACAAGTTCGTGACAGTGCCTCTGGACTTGCCAAATTTCCTGAGTCGCCTGAGGCAGAAGAGGCGTTGCTGTGCCTTCTCGACTATCGTATCTACGTGGGAAGTCCAGGATAGGTTGCCAGTTACCGTCTCTTCAAGGAACTTGATGCTCTCCACCCTCTCAACCTCAGTTCCATTGATGTAGATGGGGGCATGTTCTCCTCCTTTCTTTCTGAAGTCAGTTATCAGTTTTTGGAGCATCACTACCGAAATACAGATCTGATTTAAGTTACAATTTCCTAGAAAGGTTGCAAGTGTTGCCTGCAGGGAGTGAAGATAGGTCACACTGAGATAAAGGACTCCTAGTTCATGGGCAGATGCACAATACAAATTAGTCAGCCAAATGGTGGAGGCTAAGTTCCAGGTGTTGCTCTGAAAGACAGATATAAAACATTAACTCTGTATCTCTCTCCTCAGATACTGCCAGACCTGCTGAGTTTCTCCATTGCTTTCTGCTTTTATGCCAGGCACATCTTGGCCCTGAAGGAACAGCAGACAGTTCAAGTGGAGCAGTCACACAGTCTGCAAAGTGATCAGTTAAGGTCATAAGACCATAAGACATAGGAGCAAAAATTAGCTCCTTCGGCCTATCGAGTCTGCTCCGCCATTCAATCATGGCTGATTCCTCAACCCCATTCTCCCGCTTTCTTCCCGTAACCCTTGATCCCCTTGATAATCAAGAACCTATCTATCTCAGTCTTAAATGTACTTAATGACCTGGGCTCCACAGCCTTCTGTGGCAGTGAGTTCCATAGATTCACCACTCTTTGACTGAAGATGTTTCTCCTTATCTCCGTTCTAAAAGGTCTTCCCTTTACTCTAAGGCTGTTCGCTCAGGTCCTAGTTTGTCCTACCAATGGAAGCATCCTCCCAACATCCACTCTGTCCAGGTTATTCAGTATTAGATGTCCCTCCATCCTTCTACACTCCAATGAGTCCTAGAGTCCTCAAACATTCCTCATATGTTAAGTTTTCCATTCCTGGGGCCATTCTCGTGAACCTCCTCTGAACCTGCTCCAGGGCCAGTACATCCAAGCTGCGATATGGGGCCCACAAATGCACACAATACTCCAAATGTGTACTGACCAGAGCCTTGTAAAGCCTCAGTAATATATCCCTGATTTTATATTCAAGTCCTCTCAAAATAAATACCAACATTGCGTTTGCCTTCCTGACTATGAACTCAACCTGCAAGTTTACCTTGAGAGAATCCTGGACTAGAACTCCCAAGTCTCTTTGCACTTCAGACTTCTGAATTTTCTCCCCATTTAGAAAATAGTCCATGCTTTTAATCTTCTTACCAACATGCATGACCTCACATTTTCCCATGTTGTGCTCCATCTGCCACTTCTTTGCCCATTCTCCTAACCAGTCCAAATCCTTCTGCAGCCTCCCCAGCACCTCAACACTACTTGTTCCTCACCCATCTTTGTATTGTCTGCAAACAAAGCCAGAATGCCTACATTCCTTCACCAAGATGATTCATGTATAAAGTGAAAAGCTGTGGTCCCAACACTGACACTGGCAGGAGTAGGGACCCTGGATAACGAGAGGTATCAAAGCCCTGGTCTCAAGAAAAAGTAGAAAATGCATAGGCAGCTGGGATCGTGAATTCTTTGAGTACAGAGGGTGTCTGAGTACACTAAAGTGAGAAATCAGGAGGGCTAAAAGAGGACACAAGATTGTCTCGGCAGATAAGGGAACGGAGAATCTAAACAGACTATGCAAGTACATGAAGGGCAGAATTGTAAGTGGAGAGAGAATAGGGCCTCAAAGATCAATAAGCTTGTCTATGTGCAGATGGGTGAGATCCTAAATGGATATTTCTCATCAGTATTTGCCATCAAGAAAGGCATCTCAGGAACTTGGCAAAATAAATCGTGCTGTCTTGAAGAGAGTCCACATTACAGCATGGTGGACTAATTAGTAAAGTTAGGTCACAGGATTCAGGATGAGCTTGCCAACTGGCCACAAAATTGGCTTGTTGGCAGGACACAGTGTGGTGTGGGTTTATTTTTCAGACTGGAGGCTTTTCACCAGCTACGTTCCACAGGGATCGGTTCTGGGTCCTCTTTCGTTTGTCATTTACACAAATTATTTGGATGAGAATATAGACGGCATGGTTAGTAAATTTGTGGATGATCCAAAATCGGTGGCATAATAGACAGCGAAGAAAGTTTTCAATGTTTACAAAGGGATCTTGATCAAATGGGTGAATAGGCTGAAAAATGGCAGATGCAGTCCAGTTTGGATAAATGTGAGGTATTGCATTTTAGTACAACAATAACAAAGGGTAGGGCTTATACAATTAATGGTAAGGCCTTGGGTAGTGTTGTAGAACAGTGTGACCTAGGGGGTTCAGGTACATAAGTTCTTAACATTTGCCTAACAGACAGACAAGGTAGTTAAAAAAGGCATTTAGCACGCCTGCCTTCATTGTTCAGTCCTTTGAGTACAGGAATTGGTTTGTCATGTTAAGGTAATTCAGGGCATTGGTGAGGTCTCTCCTGCAGTACTGTGTCCAGTTCTGGCCTCCCAGTTATAGGAAGGAAATTATTAAGCTGGAGGGGGTTCAGGAGAGATTTACCAAGACGTTGAGAATAAAAAGTGCTAGAGATCACAGTTTTTTTCTGATGAAGGGTCACGGTCCGAAATGTCAGCTTTTTTGTGCTCCTAAGATGCTGCTTGGCCTGCTCTGTTCATCCAGCTCCACACTTTGTTAGCAGAGATCACAGTGGGTCAGGAACCATACATAGACAGAAAACAAGCTAACACTTTGAACCTAGATGACTTCAGAGCTGAAGTGGTGTGGTGGAGGCAGCATTTATGCAATAGTGGGGGAGGGGTGGTGTTGGAGTGCTGGGGGAATAGAAAAATGTTGCCAGGTACTGAAGGTTTGAGTTTTTTTAAGGACAGGCTGGATAGGCTGGGACTTTTTTCACTGGAGTGTAGGAGACTGAGGTGTCCTTTTAGAAGTTTATAATAAGGAGTATAGATAGAGTTAATTGCAGGTGTCTTTTCCCTGGGATGGGAGAATTCAGGACTAGGAGGCACATTTTTATGGTGAACAAAGAGAGATTTAAAAAAGACATAAGGGCAATTTGTTTTTTTTAAGAAAAAAATAGGGTGATCACATGCAGAATAAGTTTCCTGAGGAAGTGACGGATGTGGGCACAATTATGATGTTTAAAAGACATTTAGACAAGTACACAAATTTGGACGGTTATGGGCCAGAAGCAGGCAAGTGGGATTAATTTAGTTTCGGATTATGTTTGGCATGGAATGGTGGGATTGAAGGGCCTGTTTCTGTGCTGCAATACTCAATGGCAATGACTCTGTAAGAGGTGATGCTGGAGATCTTAAAACAAATTAAGGTAAATAAAAGAAGATGTCTAGAAGTATAGGTTCATAGCTCCTTGAACGTGGAGTCACAGGTAGACAGGGTGGTGAAGGCGGCTTTCAGCATGCTTGCTTTCATGGATCACAGCACTGAATATAGGAGTTGAGATGTCTTATTACATCTCTACAAGATGTTGATAGGGGCACATTTAGAGTATTACGTGCAGTTCTGGCTGCTCTACTATAGGAAGAATCTGATTAAACTAGAAAGAGTGCAGAAAAGATTTACTGGCATGCTACTTGGACTGGAACATTTGAGTTAAAAGGACAGGTTGGATAGGCTGGGACACTTCCCTGTAACGTAAGAGACTTGGTGGGGGGGTGACCTTATAGAGATCTAGAAAATCATGAGAGGCATAGATAAGGTGGATGGCCAGCAACTTTTCCCCATGGTAGGGGAGTCTAAAACTAGAGGTTTAAGTGAGGGGGAAAGAGATACCAAAGGGGTTAGACAGGCAATTTGTTCACATAGAGGGTAGCGAATGTCTAGAATGGGCTGCCAGAGGTACGTGGAGGCAAGTACAATGTTGTCATTTAAGTGGTATTTGGGCAGGTACATGGAACTACATAGGTGTGGAGAAATATGGACCAAATGCAGGCAAACGGGACTAGCTTAATTGTGAAAACTGGGCAGCATGGACAAGTTGGCCCAAAGGGCTGTTACTATGACATTCTAGTCATCTGGCACCTCACCTATAATTATAGTTGATACAAATATTTCTGCAAGAGGACCCTACCTGTCTTCCTTAACTTTCTACAACATCCTGAGGTACACTAGATTGGGTCCAGAGATTTATCCACCTTTATATTTTCTAACACCTCCAGCACTCCCTCTACTGTAATGGGAACTGTCTTCAAAACATGTTTCCAAGTTCTCTAGCTGCCATTTTTTTCTCCACAGTAAAACCTGATACATAATATTCGTTTAGTATCTCTCCCATCTTTTGAGGTTCAATATAAAGACAACCTCTTTGATCTTTAAGGGACCTTACTCTCTCTCATTCTTAACTTGTACTTGTAGAATTTCTTTCAACTATCATTAGCCTTATTTGCCAAGGCTATCTCACACACTCTCTTTGCCTTCCTGATCTCCCTCTTAAAATGCCCTTACACACTTTAAACTCTTCAAGAGATTTATTTACATGCAGTTGTCTACATCTAACATACATTTTTAAATTCTTGATTAGAGTCTCAATATTTTAATTCATCCATTGTTCCCTAATCCTACTAGACTTACCTTCCACTCTAATGGGAACATAATGACTCTGAACTTGCTTTCACACTTTTGAAAGCCTCCCACTTATCAGATGTCCTTTTACATGCGAACAGTCTATTCCAACCAACTTTTGAAAGTTCTTGTCTAATGTCACTAAAATTTGCCTTAATCCAATTCAAAACTTTAACTTTATCTTAAAAGCTCATCTTTTGCCATACTAGTATAAACTGATAGAATTATGATCGCCAGACCCAAGTTGTTCCCCTACTATCATTTCAGTCACTTGTCCTACCTTATTATCCACGAGGTCAAGTTTTGCTGCTTCTCTAGTAGGAACGTTGACATATTGATAAAGAAAATTTCCTTGAACACATTTAACAAATTCACCAACCAAACTTTTAACACAATGAGAGCCCTAGTCAATGTTCGGAAAATAATTACCTACTATTACAACATTATTCTTCCATATTTCTGAGGTCTCTATGTATTTGTTACTCAATTTCCCTTTGACTATTGACCATAGACCAGACAACCTCCCCCACCGTCTTTACATCACTCTTCCTCTCTCCGTCCCCCTCCCTACTCTCTCTTCTCACATTCCCACCCCTGTCCTTACACTCCCTCAGCCTCACCTCACACCCCATCGTCACACCCTCTCACTCACTCTCTTCGTAACCCCTCTCCTCACACCCCTGCCCATATCTCCTCACACCCACACTCCCTCTCTCCTCACAACTGCTCCCAACTTCTCCTCACATCCATACTCAAGTTTCCTCACTCTGCTCAAAACTCCCTTTTTCTCCTCAAAACATCTCCTTTAGCATAACTGGTTGGACTGAAGGGTCTGTTTCCAAGCTGTACGGCTCTATGACCCTCTCTTTTGACTCCCATTGTCACACTCTACTCACTCCCGTTCTTCCCTTACTTTCCCTCTCCTCCACTCATCCATCCTCTCTCACCCCTCCTCACATTCACTCTCTCTCTCCTCTTATTCACATTCTCACATACATTATCCCTCTCTCCAGACAGTCAGGGGGCAAAGGTGAGCTCAGTGGCAATCACTGAGGAGATGATGCTGGGGAAACTGGAAAGTCTGAGGCAGATAAATCATCCGGAACTGATGGCATACTCCCCAGAGTTCTGAAGGATATAGCTGTGGAGACAGTAGAAGTATTGGTGGTGATCTTTCAGAAATCACTGGAGTCAGGAAGAGTCCCAGAGGCCTAGTAAGTGGCTAATACAACACCCCTGATTGTAACAAGGTCAGCCAGGTGAACCTCATAGAATGAGTTTCCCAATTAGACCAGGTTAAGAGCACAAATCAAGGACCCCTGGCTGACAAACTTAAAAGGACTGCCAGAGCTGGATCAGTGTTGGGGACTCTCCATGTGTAAATAAAGGGTGACTTGATGACTGGAGTTATTTCCAAGGGACCTTGGTCATTGGCTAGAGTCCAGAGGCCACTCTTTTGTTGGTATGTTTGCAGATGGCAAACATCAAGGAACAAGTACTGTTGAAAAAGCAGAGAGTCTGCAGAAGGTCTTGGACATTCTAGCCAAGTCAAAAAGTGGCAGATGGGATACAATTTGGCAAAGCGTGAGGTTAGACAGTTTAGTAGGAAAAATGTGGACTATTTTCTGAACAGTGAGAGACTTTGAAATCTTAAGTGCAAAGAGACTTGGGCATCTTTAGTGCAATGAGACTTGAGAGTGCTAGTTCAAGATGAGAGGCCTGGACAGAGTGGACATGAAGTGAAGATGATGTCTCTCACACCCTTGTCATGACCTGCTCTGCTCCTCTCCTCCACTCCCTACCCTAGCTGCAACATGCTCTTCCTTCCCCCCTCCCCTTCTCACCTTACAAACAGAATTATTCTCTCCACATTACCCCCTCCTCCTCACTCCCTGCCTTCACTTTATTCCCCTCCTGTCCTTGTACATGTAACCTCCCTCTCCCCACACCTAATCCTCCTCACTCCCTCCCAAATCAAACCTCATTACTGCTTATGCCTTCACACTCCCTCCTCCCACCCCAACACCTCATTCCTCCGTATTTATTTATTTATTTTTTTCTCTCTCTCTCTTCCCCATTTCCTTCACACGCCTACTCACTCCGCTCCCACTCCAACACTTCACTCCCTCTGCCGAGTGCGCACGCACGACAGGCCACTTAAGCGCGTTTTCCACGTCTAATTGGCTCTAGCAGCCGTCCATCTCCTCACTGCCTCCAATGGATTGGTGGGTTGGCCCGGTTGGCCCAAAGTCTCCGTGTTTGTGAGTGGCCCTACGACAGGGCAGCACACGTGAGGAGGCGGGATGTCCGCTAACCCTGTTTCAACCGGAGGAGCTGCATGCCAGTCAGGTGGGCGTGGGCGGGGCTGAAGCGAGCCCTTCTGCGATCGGTGGCCTGTGATGTCAATCAACGCCGTGGGAGGCGGGCTCTCAGCGATCTCTGTGTCAATTGGCCACAACGGCTGCCTGTCAGGAGGAAGTGGGCGGGGGATTGTTTTTCGGTAACGAGACGGGAGCGAGGGTTTTAACCGCCATTTATGGACATGGAGAGGTTGAACAGGCTGTAATGGTTGATGGAACAGGTGATGATGAGGACAAGAGTTAAAAGGAGATCGCGTGTGCTGGGAGGTTGAAAATCCCAACAAAACGTTCTGGAAATTTTCAACGAAAAATTAAAGAAAATCCAAACGGACGATCCTTGTGAATCCCAATGGAAAATCATTAAAATCATCAATAGAAGTTTCTGGAAAATCTCACCAGACAGTTTTTGATATTTTCATTGAAAAAAAAACTCGAAAATCTCTCAACAAAAATGTTCTGGAAGATCTCAACAGAAGGCTTGGGGAAGTGTCAGCAGAAGACCCTGGGAAATCTCAACAAAACCTGGAAATTTTCAATGGAAAAATCATGAAAATCTCAACAGAAGGTTCAAGGAAATGCAAAAAGAAGTTTTTTGAATTTTTCAATGAACAAAATCTAAAATCGCAGCAGTAGGATTTGAAAAATCGTGACAATGTTCTGGAAATTCTTCATGAAAGGTTCTGGAAAATCTCAACAGAAAGGTCTAGAAAATGCAAATAGAAGTTTCTTGAAATTTTCACTGGAAAAAACATCTTACATCTCAGCAGTAGGTTCTGGAAAACCTCAGCAGACGGCTGTGGGAAATCTCAATAGAAAGGTATATAAAATGCCAATAGAACCTTCTTTAAATTTTCAATAGAAAAATGTCTTGAAAATCACAGTTAAAGTGTCCAAGAAATCACGGGAGAAGGGTCTGAAAATGCAAATAGAAGTTTCTAGAGATTTTTAATTGAAAGATCTTGAATCTCAATAAAATTTTCTGGAAAACCTCCGTAATAGGTTTTGGAACATCACAGCAGTAGGTTTTGGAAAACATCAGCAGAAGGCACGGTGAAATCTCAACAGAAAGGTCTAAAAAAATCCAAATAGAAGTTTCTTGAAATTTTCAACAGAAAAAAACTCTAGATCTCAGTAGCACGTTCTGAAAAATGTTAACAAAATGTTCAGGAAAATCTCAATCTCAAATCAGTAGGTCCTGGGAAATGTCAACAGAAGGTTCTAAGAAATCTCAAGGTTCTGGAAATCTCAACAGGAAGGTACAAAAAATTCAGATATAAGCTTTTTGAACTTTTCAATGGCAAAGCATTCTTAAATCACCGCAGTTGGTTCTGAAAGCTCAACAAAATATTCTGGAAACTGTCAGTAGAAGACTGAGAAATCTCAACAGAAAGGTCTAGAAAGTGAAAATAGAAGTTTTGTCAAATGGAAAAAATCTTGAAAATCACAGCAGAAGGATCTGAGAAATGCAAGTAGAAGTTTCTTGAGATTTTTAATAAAAAGCCTTGAATGTCAATAAAATGTTCTGAAAAATTTCAGTAGAAGATTCTGGAAAATCAAATCTGAATAAAAGGTTCTGGGAAATCTGAAAGGTCTAAAGAATGCAAATAGGAGTTTCTTATTTTCAATGAGAAACAAATCCTAAGTCTCAGCAATAGGTTCTGGAAAATCTCAACAGAAAAGCCTAGAAAATGAAGATTGTAGTTCTTTGCAATTTTCAATAGAAAAACATCTTGAAAACCTCAACGGACAGGTCCATGAAATCACTGCAGAAAGGCCCAGAAAATGCACATAGAATTTTCTTGAAATTTTTAATGGAAAAATCTTAAATCTCAACTAAAAGTTCTGGAAAATCTTAAAGTTTTGGAGATTCCATACATATCTAGAAGGCTGTAGAAATAAAATCTCTCCATGCATTAGGCAGTCTCTGTGGAAAAAAACGAAAGAAGCAACAGTTAACTATTCAGGTCCAGCTGTCCTTACATCTGAAGAGAAAAATATTAAGGGAGGAAAGAAACTAAAATGAAAACAAAGGCAGGGCACATGATCAAAAGTTGCTGAGCTGCAGAATACTAACACACTGGTTTTGGAACTGATATTAAGGTTCACCGACAAAGAGTGTCACATACATCAATGACAGAGATATTGACATGGGGGTCAAATGGGGATGACGAGGACAGAGGTGTTGATGTGGGAGCAAAAATGAGTGTTACTTGATTGTCAGAATACAGAAAGCGGCCATTCAAGGGAGCACCAGTAAAATAACCATTTCTCAAAAGAAACATAAATTTGGGCACTTTTGAGAATAGAGAAGGGGTCTGCTGACACTGACATGTGATACCAGTGTGTGCGGCTTTTTGCCTTATTTAAGGAAGGATAGAAACATTGGAGGCAGTTCAGTGGTGGTTTACTGGATTAATAGCTGGAAATAATGTATTATATGACTGGTTAGGCCAGCTGGAATTGTTTACAAGTGTGAGGGATGATTTATTTGAAATTTATATCATGTCTTGATAAGATGGATGTTTGAAGGATGTTTCCTCTTGTCAGTGAATCCTGAACTAGGAAGACCCTTAGAGGCACCCTTTCATGTCAAAGCTGATCATTTCTGTCTCAGAGTTGTGTGACTTTGGAACATCCTGCCTTGACTATCTTAAAGGAGAGATAAATGGATTCTTGTTTTGGTATGGGTTACTGGTATGGTGGGATTGGGGTGGAAAAGATATGAACGTGGAATTTGAAACAGGAGCAGATCAGCTATGATCTTTTTGAATGGCAAAGCAAGCTTGAAAGATTGAATGACCTAATTCAGTTACAAATTTTATGTTTGTACCTATGGGTGGACCAGTGAGAGGAGGTAGCAGATTACAGAATCAGGTATATATTATAAGGGAACAAAATTAAAGACTGGCCAATTCTAAAATACAGGGTGGACACTCACCTAGAGTTAAACAACCCAGAACACATGATGATTGTCCCAATTATAGGAGGGTCCTGCAAAATGAGGCATTTGGCTAAGCAATGACCATCTTGTTGTGACCTTTAATATTTCTCAATCCTGCACTGCCAGCATTGTGGGGTTACTATTAACTGGAGACTGAAGTGGACCAAATATATAATGTGAATGCAAGAGCACATCAGAGGTTAAAAGTTAGAAACTGGAAAATAGGAGTAGGCCATTTGGTGATATGAACCTGCTCCGCTATTCAATACAATACAATCATGGCTGATCATCCAACTCAGTACCCTGTTCCCACTTTCTCCCTTTGATTCTCTTAGCCCTAAGAAGTATTTCCAATTCTTTCTCGAATTCAGTATTTTGAATTATCTGTTGTTTTTCTGTGGCAGAAAATTCCTCAGGCTTGATATTGGCCATGTGAAGAAATTTCTGCTCATCTCGGTCCTAAATGGCATACTCAGTGTTTTGACTATGAACTCTCTTTTTGGACTCCAGATCATTGGGAACTCTGCAGCAAATTAACTCACCTTCTGACTCCACATGTCTGTCTACAAAGCAGAAATTAAGGATGAGATGGGATCCTGGCCATTTGCCTAGATAGGAGTAACTTCAAGGAATGTGACACCATCTAGGACAAAGCAATACCACTGGATTAACATCTCATTTGCCACCTTCACTGTTCACTGTCTCAATAACTGACACATAGTAGCAGTAACACGTACCTCAACAGCATTGTCCAAATTTCTGACCTCTACTATCTAGAAGGTTAATGGCAGCGGATAAGAACTAGGAGCAGAAGTCGGCCATCCTGCCCCTCAAGCCTGTCCCACCATTCAATGAGATCATGGCTGATTTTTTTTTGAGACTCAGCTCCACTTATCCACCCGCATACCATAACCTTCAGTTCTTTTACTGTTCAAAAATTTATCTAGCCTTGCCTTAAACACATTCAGTGAGGTAGCTTCAACTGCTTCACTGGCAGGGAATTCCTGATTCACAACCCTTTGGGTGAAGAAGTTCCTCCTGACATCAGTCCTACATCTGCTTCCCTTTATTTTGAGGCTATACCACCTAGTGCTAGTTTCACCTGCTAGTGGAAACAACCTCTCTGCCTCCACCTTATCTATCCCCTTCATAATCATATGTGTTTCTCTAGGATCTCCCGTCATTCTTCTGAATTCCAGTGAATATAATCCCAGCCTACTCAGTCTCTCCTCATAATCCAACCGTCTCAATTCTGGAATCAACCGAGTGAATCTCTTCTGCACCCCCTCCAGTGCTAGTACATCCCTTCTCAAGTAAAGAGACCAAAACTGCACAGTACACTAGGTGTGGCCTCACCAGGACCCTACACAGCTGCAGCATAGCCTCCCTGGTTTTAAACTCCATCCTTCTAGCAATGACAGACGAAATTCCATTTGCCTTTTTAATTATTTGCTGCACCTGCAGATGCATGAGAACATCACAGACTGCAAGTGGCCTTTCAGGTCTGTCACCATCCTGACTTGGAATGGTATCACTGTTCACTTACTGTCGAACCAGGAAACCTTTAGAACTCTGTAACAGCTCTCTGAATGTACCCCATTGGATACTGGTGGTTCAAGATGACCACTTACTCCTACCTTAAGGGTAATTAGGAATTTGCAAGAATGCAGGCTAACCAGTAATGCTCATGACCTTTAAATAAATAGAGAAAAAAATGTTATTCTCACTGACCATTCAAATGTGTGCTGGCTATCTCAATGAGTGAAGTGCCTAAACTCCCTTCACAACCTCGTCCCTTATACTTTGCACATTCTTCCTTTTAAGATAATAACTAATTGTCTTTTGACTGACGTTAGACTGAATCTGCCTCCACATTCTCCTGGATAGGGCATTCTAGACCTTAACCAATTGCTACATGATAAAAGTGTCTCCTTGTATCTAGTTTGCTTCCTTTGACATTTCCATTCAATATGTGCCACCTTATTTCTCGATTCTTCTATAGATAATTGAGTACATCATCTGTCAATTTTCTTTGAGGAAAATAGGTCCAACCTATCCAAATTGTTCCCTGTAATTTAAAGTTCCTCATTGCTGGAACTATTCTTGTAAATCTTATCTGAATTCTCTGTTACGCTGTCATATTTTTCTGAAAGTACATAAATGAAACTGGGTGTGATACTTCAGATGGACGGCATGGTGGCTCAGTGGTTTGCACTGCTGCCAAACAGGTCCGGGTTTGATTCTACCCTCGGGCAACTGTCTGTGTGGAGTTTGCACATTCTCCATTTGTCTGTGTGGGTTTTCTGTGGGTGTACCGGTTTCCTTCCACAGCCCACAGATGTGTAGGATAGGTGGGTTGGCCATGCTAAATTGCCTGTTGTGTTCAGGGATGTGTAGATTAGCTGGGTTATGGGGATGGGAGGCTCTGAGGTGAGGACTTGGTAGGCCAAGGGGCCGCTTTCCATGCTATAGGGATTCTATGAGGCTATAACAGTGTTTTGTACAAGTTTACTATAAGCTTCTTGCTCTTGTGGATCTGTGCAGCTGTTACTAATGTCTCAGGTACTGGACACTTTAATTGCTATCTCAACCTGCCATCTTCAATTATTTATGCACATCTACTCAGGCCCCTCTGCTAATGAACCTCCTTAGAATTATACTTTTTATTCTATATTATCCCTCCATGTTCTCTCTACTGTCCTGACTTACAGGGGGGTAACACATTAAAAGTCAAGCCTTGGTGTTCCCAGTGTCTTTACAAAAGTTAAAGATCGTAAAATAAGTACACAATATTTCCCAATTTATCTGATTTCTAGACCTAGGTTCTGTGAAAGCACAAACCAGGTTTCCATGCTTAACAAGAGTTGTTATTTATTACAAGCACTTACAAAATAGCTACAAGGAAACAGTTTACTTTCTTCCAAAGCTTTTTAGAACTTTGGAATTCTTACAGTGTGGAAACAGGTCATTCAGCCCAGCAAGTCCACATCAAACCTCTGACGAGCATCCCACCCAGACGCATCTCGCTGTCCGATCCCTGTATTTCACATGGCTAACACACCTAACCTACATATCCCCAAACACCAGGGTAATTCGGCGTGGCCAATCCGCCTAACTTGCTCATCTTTGGACTGCGGGAGAAACCGGATAACAAGGTGGAAACTCATAGACACATGGAGAACATACAAACTCTATACAGACACTTGCCCAAAGGTGGAATGGAACCAGGTCCCTGATACTGTGACGCAGCGCTGCTAACCACTGAGCCATCATTCTGCCCCATTGGTTTATCAGAGACACAAGGAAGCTGGTTCACTTATAAAGGGTCTCTAACTTTATCAGTCATCTGCCACAGCTCACAACAATTGAGGGAAAGATAAACTAGTTTATTTCAGGTATAAAGTGGCATTTGACAGCAGAGACCAGAGCCATGACTCCTAAGTTGATGGAGAACAAATCGCTTCTCTAGCCTGAAACTTTTCAATTATCTGAGAACTAATTGTGGGGTAGTTGATAGGCAGACGGCTTTTGCCACCGCTAACTGGTCACTAGTCCAGAAACAAATCAGTTTTCTGCCACCCAGCTGCATCTGTACGCAACCCCTTTCAGTTTGCTTGTTCAAACAACAATTTCCCAGATACTTCCATCCTAACTCAGCCCGCCTATAACCTTACATAGTCTTAGTGTTTCTTAAATTTTTCATTCATCATTTACATTTAGGACAATGCACCTGTAACTATATTAACTTTTCCATTAATATGAATAATTATGTGAAATGGTTGTAACAAAAGACTATCTGAATAGCCTTACATTCTGTATTTGAAACTTTTCAATGAAGGCTAGGGTGTTATAATCAGTATAAATTAGTGTTTCCTTGTTTCTGTTTTAGATATAGATTTCAAGAGCTGAAGAATGTACAACAAAAGTCCCAAAGCCCCTTTTCCACAGTTGAATACTTCTTACTTTCTTAGAGAAATATTGCGCTGCCCTCTCAATTCTACTTATCCCCACCCCCACAAACCGGAATCGTTTTGCCACTTTTCCTCATCTGTAATTTAAATCTGATACCTCCTATCCTAAAACTATGACTTCTCATTCTAGATTAACCCACAAGAGGAAACATTCTTTCTACAAGTAATCGTAGAATTTAGCATCTTATAAACATCATTGAAACCTCCTCTCATTCTCTTGAACTCTAGAGAGTATAGGCCTAGGCTGCTTAATGATCATTCCTAAAATAAACCCTTAATCTTGGAAATAACTCTAGTGAATCTGATCTACCTCAAATGCAACCACATCCTCCTCCTCAAATAAGGGGACCAAAACTATGCAGTTCTCCAAGTGCAGTCACACTAATGTTTTGTATAGTCGCAGCAAATTTCAGGTCTTCCTTATTACCTGTTGTATACACATATTAGGTTTTATGATTAATGCACAAGGATCCCTTTGCACCAAAACACTCTAATTTTCTATCTATTTCAATAATAAGACGCCTTTCCTTTCTTCTAACCAAAATGGATAACCTCACACTCATGCTAAAATCCATCTGCCAAATTTTGGCCTATTCACTGAACATCCATTCATAAATTTCTTATTTCTTTCTTGGAACTTTATTTTCCACCTCTTTTAATTTGCAAATTTAACTATGGTATATTCTATCCCTCTGACCAATTCATTACTATAGGTTGTAAATAGTTGGTGCCTGAGGATTGAACATCCATGGCACCCCACTAGTTTCATGCTGCCAACCAGAAAAAGACCCATTTATCCCAAGTCTCTGCTTTCTGTTGGTTAGCCAACCTCTACTCACGATAATAAATTACCCCTAACCCCGTGTGATCATACATTGTAACATTTTGTGCAGCATCTGATTAAATACCTTTTTGAAGTCCAGATTTACTACATCTACAGGATCCCTCTTAACCACTTTGATGTTGCATCATGCACCCAAATCTATTGTTGCTGGGCTTAACTTTACATTCTTTTTTTTAAAATCAATGCAGGCTGTTTGTCATTCCCTAATCCTCAGGCACCATGTCTGAGTCTGAGGAGGATGAATACAGTTATGGCCAGTACTTCTCCAATTTTAATTTTTACTTCCCACAGCTCATGCAGCAATGATTTAGGAAGGCGCAGCTTACCCAATTCCACAACTTCGTCAATTTTGAACCCTTCAAGTGACTGAATTTCCCCTCTATCATCATCATTTGGGCAGCATGACCTTGTTTGGTAAAGGCAGTTCAAAATATTTTTCTACTACCTCAGCCGTGCTACATTCCATGCATGAAATACCCTTTTAGGTCTCTAATTAGCTCTAATACAACCCTTCAATTTGTACATATTTTCTACAGAAACCTATTTAGTGATGTTGTTACACACTTTTAGAGCGGATGGGTCTTAAATTTAGGCCTCCTGATTCAAAGGTTGACGCTATCACACCACTACAAGAGCCCCAAATTGCTATTTATATGCCTGGAGAAGACTTTGGGACTCTCTGTTATGTTAATTGCTTTTTACATAGTTTTCTAGCTTCTCTTCACTTTCTAATTGTGCCTCTCAATCTTTTATTCAGGTTGTATGATCCAGGTGACATCTATTACAAGCATGCTTTTTCTTCTTCGCCTCAATTTCTATCTTATGTCTTCCAGGCAACTCTGGATTTATTGTTCCTACCTTTCCCTTTTTTGGGAATATAGTTTGGAGGTGTTGGAAGTAAGATAACAGCTTCGATAGAAGATGAGCTATCTAACAGATGACAGGTTAAAGGGGGCAATCAGTGTTGGGGTCACAATTACTTATAATATGTGTTAATGTCTTGGATGAGGCAAGTGAGTGTACTATAGCCAAGTTTGCAGATACACAATAATTGGAAAGGCAAATGGTCAGAGTGTCACAAAGAGGGATGTAGACAGGTCAACCAAGTGGGCAAAGATTTGGTTGATGGAATGTAATGTGGGAAAATGTGAGGTCACAATGGAGGAGCTACCTATTACTTAAATGGAGAAAAACTGCATTGGAGTATGGAGGAGAGGGATTTTAGGGTTCTTTTATGTCGATCTCAGTCAGTAGTAGGGAAGGCAAATGGAATCATGGCCTTTACTTTCAAAGGGAATGCAATATAGTGTGGGGGTTTTGCTAAAGCTATACAAGGCCACAGCTAAAATAAATAAACAGGCAGTTAAGAGCACGGCCGAAAACGAGCGAAATCTGATGAATTAAACTGCACTTATTTCAAGGCAACAGGCCTGACAGATAAGGCAAATGAACTCAGGTCATGGATGGGAACATGGAATTGGGATATCGTAGCAATTACAGAAACATGGCTAAGAGAGTGACAGGACTGGGAGGATAGAAGGGGAGGCAAGAGAGGAGGAGAAGTGGCATTTTTGATTGGGGAAAATATGAAGGCAACACCTAGGATATTTATGCGCACATCCAGTGAAGCTGTATAGGCGGAACTGAGAAATAAGAAGCAGATGATCATGATGAGATTGTACCTGGATTCCCATAGTCAGTGAGAAATTGTGGAGCAATATGTAGGGAGATCAAAGGTAGCTGTAAAAATAATAGTTATAATAGCAGGGGTCTTTAACTTTTCAGACATAGACTGGGACTGCTATAGTGTTAAGGGCTCAGATGGGGAGGAATTTGTTAAGTGAGTTCAAGAAAACTCTCAATCAATATGTAGATGGCCTTACTAGAGAAGGGGGACATCCTCTTGGCAAACAGGGCTGGATAACAACAGTTGTTAGTGGGGGAACACTTCAGGACCAGTCAGTTCTATTAGTTTCAAAATATATATGGAAAAAGAGAGGCCTGGGCCAGAAGTTAAAGTTCTGAATTGGGGCAAGGCAAATGTTGATGATACCAGACAGGAACTTTCGAAAGTTGATTGCAGAGGCTTTTCACAGGTAAAGATATGTCTGGCAAGTGGGAGGCTTTCAAAAGGCAGATAACACGAGTTCAGGGTCAGCATGTTCCTGTTACTGTGAAGGGCATAGATGGCAGGAGTATGGAAAACTGGATGACTGGAGATTTTGAGGCTCTAATCAATAAGAAGGAGGCGTATAGTCAGGTGTAGACAGCTGGGGTCAGGTGAATCCTTTGAGGAGCATGGGCTGGGGGTGTTGGGGGCTGATGAGAGTGTGGGAGTACACCTAAAAGAGAAATCAGAAGGGCAAAAAGGGGACACAAGATACTTTTGACAGATAAGATTGAGAATCCAAAGAGATTCTATTAGTATATCAAGGGCAAAAGGAGAGAATATGACCCCTTAAAAGTCAACAAGGCTATCTATGTGTGGAACCACAGGAGATTGGTGAGATCCTAAATGAATATTTCACATCAATATTTACTATGGAAAAAGACATGCAAGTTAGGAAACTCAGGGAAATAAACAGTGTTGCCATGAGAAGGATGTGCGGGAGGCGTTATAAAGCGTAAGGTAGATAAATCCCAGGAACCTGATCAAGTGTATTTCAGGACAATATGGGAAGCCCCTAGCAAAGATATTTGTATCATCGACAGCTATGGCTGAGGTGCTGAAAGACTGAAAAATAATGTGCCATTATTTAAGGGGTGACGTTATAGAAATTTATAAGTTCACGAGGGGCAATGATAAAATGAATAGCAAAGGTGTTTTCACCAGGGTAGGGGATTCTAAAACTAGACAGCGTAGGTTTAAAGTGAGAAGGGAAAGATATACAAGAGACCTGAGGGGCAACCTGAATATGGAATGAGCTGCCGCAGGAAGTGGTAGAAGCAGGTACAGTTACAATATTTAAAGAATGTTTGGACAGATACAGAAAGGTGTAGAGGGACTTGGGCCAAAATGCAGGTAAATGGAACTAGTTCAGTTTAGGAAAACTGATTGGCATGGACGAGTTGTGCTGAAGAGCCTGTCTCCACGCTTTATGACTCGATGAATCTGTGGAATTCTTTACCTCAGTGCGTTATCAAGGCTGGGTCATTAAATACTTTCAAGGCAAAGACAGATTTTTAATCAGGGAATCAAGGATTATAGGGAAAATGCAGGAAAGTGGAGGTGAGGATTAGCAGATCAGCCATGATCAGCAGACTTGTTGGTTTGAATGGTCTACTTCTGTTCCTACATCTTATGGTCTTATGGACTGTGGCTAATCTATATTTTTCAAGGTAGCCCATTATTCAGATAGCATTTTCCCCATCAACCTTTAATAACAAATATTGTGGTTCAGATATGTTTCAGATACAACTTTCCCATTGAAGTTCATTTTCTCCAGTAAATTATTTCTCACTCTGGATTGCTCTGTTCTTCCCTTCACAGATGCTGCCAGACCTGTTGAACTTTTCCAGCAACTTTGTTTTTGCTCTTGGATTGCTCTTTGTCCTTTTCCATAGCCAACCTAAACCTTATGCTGCCCCTAAATGTTGTCCTACTGACATTCAATTCACTTGGTCTGTGTCATTCCCAAAACCAGGTCCAGCAGTGCTTCATTTCTCTATAGACTGAACACATATTGCTGTCAAAAATTCTCCAGAATACTCTCGAGCTCTTGCCCTCTTTATTACTATCACAGTCAATTTTCATATGAGTAAAGTTCCACCATTATAACACTTGTCCAGTTCTTGCCCTACTGTGTAATTTCTTAGCAAAGTTCTTCTTTGATGTGTTTCCCACTGATTAGTGTAATGGAACAGCTTTGATTCTTTCATTCCAGACAAATATCTCTCAGCGGCTTGCAGACTTTGAAACAAAGGCTGGGCAAGGAAAAACAAGCTGTGAGATAGGACGACAAACATGAGTCCATCAGGACCCTTTCCAACCTATCCATCTTCTCTCCCACTTATCCACTCCTCCCACCTCACTGACCAATCCCCACCAATGCCTACATGCACTCACCTTTCACCTTCCCACCTACCTTCCCCACCCCCTCCCCTCCTCTCTCTATTTATTTCTGAGCTCCCTTCCCCCTCCCCCATTTCTGAAAAAGGGTCCTGACCCGAAAAATCAACTTTCATACTCCTTTGATGCTGCCTGGTCTGCTGTATTCCTCCAACTCCACACTGCACTGCCACCTGTTTTTGCGTTGTCAATAAATATGGCAACAGTACATCCACTTTCTATGTCCAAGTCGTTAACATTTATTGTAATCTGTTGCAATCGCAGCACTGATCCCTGTGGAACCCTACTGGTCACAAGTCACCAACATGAAAAAGAAACCCTTATCCTCCCTCACTGATTCCTGCCCATTAGCCAATTCTCCATCCATGTCAATGTATTGCCTCTAACTTCTTATGATTTAAGATACCCCACTCTCTGTCCCCTGTCATAGATTCTCCATTCTCAGCTGTCTGTCTCCTCCCACAATAATATTCCACTTTCTCTCTACTCCCTCACTGATTCTCCCCTCTTCACCTTCACTGCTTCCCCTCTCTTTTCCCTCGCTGATATGTCCCTCCTTCCTACTGATTCCTCCCTCTCTTCCTTCATTAATTCAGTCCCTTTTCTCCTTTGCTAATTTTCCCTTCCTCTTCCTCCCTCTTTGATTCCCCATTCTCACTCTGTTTCTCCCCTCGCACTCATACCACCACTCACTCTCCCTCCTCACTGATTCTCTACTCTCCTACTTTACTGATTCCCTATTTTCTCCCTCCCCTCCACCAATTATTCACTCTTTCTTTTGGCTCCCCACTTTCACTTTCTGCTCCCTGACTGATTCCCACTGTTTTCCTCCCCTTTCACTAATTCTCCCTCTCTCTCCTCCCTCCATGATTCTTCACTCTCCCTCCCTCCTCCTTCACTGATTTCCCATTAAGTCCCCAGCTCCTCCCTGATTCCCCAGCTTCCCTGTCCACCCTTAAATATACCCATTACTTCTCGTTCTCTTTCCTCCCTCACTGACATCCATTCTCCCTTTCCTCTATCACTGAAGCCCCTTTCTCTCTCATTCACTCTCTGTACTCCCGTCTGTCTCTCTCTATCTCCCTCTCTCTCTCTCTCTCTCTCACACGCACACACACACACACTCTCTCTCTGTCTCTTATATTGGTTCCGCCATTACTGATTCCCCACGTTCATCTTCTTCCTTGATTCTCCATTTTCTCTCTGCCCTCCCTAATTCATGCCCAACTATCTCTCCCATTGGTGCTGATTGCCCCTCCTCCTCCTTCATTTACTTCCTGTCTCTTCTCCCTCTCTCTTCCTTCTTGATACCAACTCTTCCTCTTATCCAACACTGAATCTCCATTCTCTTTCTCCTCCCTACTGATTCCCCTCATTTTCCCATTCTCCTTACTAATCCCTTATTCTTTGTATCTCTCCTCACTCCCTGAATCCCTACTCTCTCCTTTCTTACCAATTCCCAGTCTTGCTCTTTTCTGATACTGATTTCCCATTATCTTTTCCCTGCCCACTGTTACCCCATTCTCTATCCCCTTCCTCGCTGATACCCCAGTCTCTGTCTCTCCTTCCTAACAGATTAGCTCCTCCCACTCCCTCTATCCTCCCATACTGATAGCCAACTTTCACTCTTCACCCTCACTGATTCCTCATTCCCTGTCCTCCCACACTGATTCCTCACTTTCTCTCCTCCTTAATTGAATTCCCACACTCACTCACTGACTCACCTTCTTCTCTGATTTTCCATTTTCTTACAGTGCTTGACAGGGTAAATATTAAAAGAATGTTTCCCCTCATGGGAGAGTCTAGGGATAGAGGGCATTGTCTCAGAGTAAATGGGTGCCAATTCAAGACTCAGATGAGGACGAATTTCTTAACTCAGTGATTGAGAATCTTTGAAGCTCCTTGCCACAGACATCTATGGGGCCAGAGTCCTTGTGTATGTTTAACGATGTGATAGACAGATTCTTAATCAGTAGGGGAATCATGGATTATGGAGAAAATTACAGGAAGTGGACATTGTAAATGTTGGAGCAGCTGTCATCCTGTTGAATGGTGGTGCAGAAGTGCTTGAATAGTCTACTCCTGTTCTTATTTCTTATGGTCTCATTAGTGAGGAAGGAGAGAGAGAGAGACAGAGTGAGAGGATGGAGACAGAGTGAGGTTAAGGAATGAACTGGGGATAGGGGGAGGGATATCAATAAGAGATTGAAAGAGAGAATGGTGTACAAGTGAGGAGCTAGAGAAAGTTGGACATTAGTGAGGGATGAAAAAGGGAGAGTGAAGAATCAGGAAACGAGGAGAGGTGGGAAGAATCAATGAAGGAGAAGAAAGAAAGTGGGAATCAGTTAAGGGAGCAGAGTGAGAGTGGAGAATCATTGGGGAGGGAGAGAGAATTGGGAATCAGCAAGTAAGGACAAAGAGAGAGAAAGAGGAATCAGTGAGGAAGGAGAAGGATAATAGGTAAATTAGTGACAGAAAAGAACAAGAGTGGGAAGTCAGTGAGGAAGGAGAGAGGAAAGGAGAATAAGGAACCAGTAAGGGAGTCGAAATGGAGGGAGTAGAGAATCGGTGAGGGAAAAACAGAGAGTGAGAGGAATCAGTAGGTTGAATAAAGAATGGGGATTCAGTGATGGATGAGAGAAAGAGTGGGTATCAATGAAGGATGAGAAAGAGAAATCATTGAGGGAGAAGAGAAAGTAATCAGTACTGAAGGGAGAAAGAGTTGAGCATGACTAAAGGTGTGGAAGGAAACAGGTGAGTGAGTGAATGTTAGGTATCAGTGATTTAGAAGCCACAGAGAGAGGAATCAGTGAGGGAAGAGAGAGAGAAAGAAAGGGGAGGAGTGGGAGAATGGGTATCATTGAGGGAGGAGAGAGGAAGAGAGGAATCTTTAAGGGTAGAGAGAGAGGATGGGAATCAGGAGTGAGCTAGAGAGATAGTGGGGAAGGAGAGAAGGTGGGCAAAGAATCAGGGAGGAAAGAGAAAGAGGGGAGAATGAATGAGGAAGGAGAGAGAGAATGAGGGATCAGTGAGGGGACAAAGACAGAGAGGAATCAGGGAAAGGGGAGAGACAGCAGGCAACAAATGGAATCAGGAAGGAGAGAGAGAGAGAATGGGGAATCAGTCAGGAAGGAATCAGAGAAAGGGAGGTATCATTGAGGAAGAAGAGAGAGAAAGAGAGGAAAAAATACAGGTGGAGAGAGAAGGCGGGAAATCAGTTAAGAGCTAGAGAGATAGCGGGGAATAAGTGAGGGAGGAGAGAAAGAGAGAGGGGTCAGTGATGAAGGAGAGAGTGGGGAATCATTGAAGGAGGAGAGTGTGGGGAATCAGGGAAGAGACAGAAATAATGGAGAATCAGTGAGAGGGGAGAGACAGAGATAGTGTGGGTCAGTGAGCTGGGAATAAAGAGTTAACATCAGTGAAGCAGAAGTGAGTAGGAGCAAGGGTTTGGTGAGGCACGAATGAGAGACATCCAGGAATCATTGAAGGAGGAAGGAAACAGGAGAGAAGGAGATAAGAGGCCTTTGAGAGGATGGGAAAAGTAAGAGATTTACATTTTGTCTTCTGCGCATACTGTAGCTGTATTGCAAATGTTTGTCTCTCCCTTACTTTTGACTTTCGATCCTTTTCTCTCTGCTTTCCCTCGAAGGATCAGTGGCTTATTTTTTGCTCACAGTTGTCTTGTTTCTGCCTCACTGGTCTGGACTGTGCATGATTTTCATGCTGATTATTTTTCTGTGACCCACATGGTATACTTGCTGCTGATTTTGTGATACATGTGTGTTGTTTGCTCTCTGTGGATCATTGCCTCTCTTTCTCATTTCCTATCTTCTTCAGCTGTGGAACTCACAGCTGAGGTGGCAAGTCAGCAAAGCATCCCCGTGAGCACCAAGGCAGAATCCCAGAAATACTGCAGCAGAACACAAACTTATTGAACACCAGAGTGCATGAGAGGTACGTCCTTCTGCCAACCCCAGAAAATTCAGAGGTCAGCATCATATACCCCATCCTCCCTTTTCCACTCCTCAGCCCCAGGTCTAGTAGAGGGATCGATTTTAAAAACAGGGAGCTGCATACGGTGCTGGTATAGCCACACCTGAAGTACTGTGTACAGATTTGGTCTTTTTACTTGAGAAAGGATGTACTGCCACTGTAGGGGGTGCAGAACAGGTTCACTAGGTTGATCCTGGTGTTGAGAGGTTTGGCTTTAAGAGGAGATATTGAGTAGACTGGGAATATGCTCATTGGAATTTAGAAGAATCAGTGGTAGAGGTGGTGGTGGGATCTTATAGAAACTTATGAAATTATGAAGAGAATAGATAATATAGAAGCAGGGAGGTTTTTCCACTGGTGAGTGAAACTTGAACCAGGGGCATAGACTCAAGATAAGGTGGGGAAGATTTAGGACTGAGCTGAGGAGGAATTTTGTCTCCCAAAGAGCTGTGAATGTATGGAATTCCCTGCCCAATGAAAGAGGTGAGGCTACCTCACTGAATGTTTTTAAGGCCAAAATAGATTTTTGAACAGTAAAGGAATTAGGGGTTATGGTGAGCAGGTGGGTAAGTGGAGCTGAGTCCATGAAAAAGGTCAGCCATGATCTTATTGAATGGCAGAACAGGCTCAAGGAGCCAGATGGCCTACTACCGTTCATATTTCTTATGTTCTTATTCCAGTCGTTGCAGGATTGGAATTGCTTGTGTGAACTTGCGTTCCAGGTTATTTTAAAATCTCCATTTTGTGGATTTCAAGATATTTCTGTTAAAAGTATCTTTGGAAATGAAGAACCCTGGAATTTGGATTAAAGACACAGTGAGCCTTCATTGTTGGGCATTTAGAGCTATTATGGTACCACTGGGAATTTGCATGCATTCCTTTTTAACCTGATAGATGAGTTTCATTGTGCATGCTTACTGACCAGATCAGTGTGAGTTCTAGCTGCCTCAACATTATCATTTGTATTTTGGTTAAATCAGTTCTTGGGTAGTGTAGGGTCACATCAAAATGATTCTTTATGTTATGGGCAGTGTCAAACAGAGAGGCTACAATGTGCCTGTAAACTGACCTCTGTCAAATATGTCCAGGGCAGGTACAGCACAGGAGTGAATACAAAGTAAAAGTACCTCTACATTGTCCTCGTCAAACACGTCCTTGGATAGGTACACCTTGGGATTAGATACAGGCTAATACTCCCTTTGCATTATCCCCTTCAAACACTCCCAGGACAGGTACGATGCAAGGTTAGATATGGACTCTCTCACTGTCCTTGATGTGCGTTTTGTCACACAGTGTGACACTCATCTCTCAAGCCAGTGCTCAGTTCTGCACCTGCATTACCCAATTTTAGCAAACAATTCCTTTCGCTCCGAATAGATCTGCAGATCCTGTCCATCTGCACTACCTCTCCCCCTAGCGGTGAATGTAGTGGTTGTAACAAGGTCAGCCAGGTGGACCTCATAGAATATCAGTTCCCTGATTGGGACTGTCAATCTGGTCCGATTAGGGAGCCCTGACCAACAGATAAAGAGGAGTGTCAGACATCCTGGACTTGTATCAAGGACTTTTCGTGCGTAAATAAAATGTAACTTGGTGATGGAATACCAACCTCTGTGGAGTTAATTTGATGAAGGATCATTATTTTATCCTTTGTAGACCCCCTCATCTCTGACATTGTTAATCTTGTTTATGGTGACTATGCAAGAGAAGAACAGCTTCAATGCTAAAAGGATGAATTTTTAATTTTATTTTCAGGCTGGTATGTAATTACACTATATATATATAGTGCTGAGGATCATGGAGTCATTTTAACTATTTGCTTTAAACATGTAAAATGTTTCCAGTTGTTGATTGAGAAAATAAATCCAGATTACTCTTGTATGGATTGCCTGAGTTCTTTATAATGATACAAACACACTTGACCTGTTTGTCGCTTTGCGATGTTTTAGCATGGCGAGCTGAGCCAAGTGTAGTCCTCAGGTGAAGTGGGATGTATTGCTGAAGGGCATTATTCAATCAGAGTCAGCAAACCAGACATGATGGAGCAGAAAATGCTTGAATTACTAAGCCGGTCAAGCAGTCTCTATGGCAGTGTTGCAAAACACAGCACTTTTAAGTTCTGAAAGCTCTTTGGCTTGAAAGATTACTTTTCTTTTATGCAGAGATTGCCAGACCTTCTTTTAATGACAAAATTTTCTGTTTTGTTTCAGAATTTCAATATCTGCAGTATTGTGCATTTGTGAGAACCAAATTCTGAAGCCATTTAAAATAAAGCATTCTTCTCTTTTATATAATTGTTTTTATATAATTCTCTTTTATATAATTCTTTTATTGGAAAGACCTGGATTTTCTGGTAAACTGAGTACTAGAGTTGGTTGGATTTAGAGGACTTTGGTGGAGAAATCCTAGCTGAGAGATGATCATATTGGCGGGGTCAGAAAAGAGCAGCATAAAGAATTCATGAAACATTTGCATAAAATATTCTCCTTTATAAACTTGCTATTATAGTGAACAATCTGGAGTAGATCAGTGAGAGAGATTTGGAATTTCAGTAAAGCCGATAGCAGATCATTCGGTTGTGGATTGTAGGTTATATCAGAGTGTTAATGTGAGGGGCATAGGATATATTTGTTTAATAGTGAAGGTGTGGGATAAATCAGAGTTACAATGAGGAATGTGACGTGTATCAATGTTACAGTGAAGGTAATAGGGTATATCAGTCAGGATCTGTAAATGTGGTGAAGGCAGGTTCAATTGAGGCATTCAAGAAGGCATTGGATAATTATTTGGATGGAACTAGTGTGTAAAAGTACGCAACAAAAGCAGGATATTGGCACTAGGTAATAATACTCATTCAAAGATATGCTGCAGGCATGATGGGAATGGCCCCCTGAATCATAACAATGCTGTGTTGTCAGAGGCGTAGAACGAACAGTGTGGAATATATTAGATTGTTACTATGAAGGGTATTGAGTATAGCACAGAGTTACAATGAGGGTGTGAAACATATCAGTATGTTACAATGAGGGGTGTGTGACATATCAGTGTATCACGGTGAGGGGTAAATCAGTGTATTACAGTGAGGGGTATGGGACATATCAGTGTATTACATTGAGGGGTGTGGGGTATATCAGTGTGTTAAATTGAGGGGTGTGGGGTATATCACTGTGTTACAGTGAGGGGTGTGGGGTATATCAGTGTGTTACAATGAGGGGTGAGGGGTATATCAGTGTGTTACAATGAGAAGTGTGGGACATATCAGTGTATCACGGTGAGGGGTAAATCAGTGTATTACAGTGAGGGGTATGGGACATATCAGTGTATTACATTGAGGGGTGTGGGGTATATCAGTGTGTTACAGTGAGGGGTGTGGGGTGTATCAGTGTGTTACATTGAGGGGTGTGGGGTATATCACTGTGTTACAGTGAGGGGTGTGGGGTATATCAGTGTGTTACAATGAGGGGTGTGGGTATATCAGTGTTACAATGAGAAGTGTGGGACATATCAGTGTATTACAGTGAGGGGTGTGGAGTGTAACAGTGTGTTACAATGAGGGGTGTGGGACTTATCAGTGTGTTACAGTGAGGAGTGTGTATATCACTGTGTTACAGTGAGGGGTGTGAGGTATATCACTGTGTTATAGTGAGGGCTGCGGGGTATATCAGTCTGTTACAGTGACAGGTGTGGGTTGTAATAGAGTGTTACAGAGAGGATCTAAGGTTTGTCAAACAATGTTATATTGAGGGTTTTATGAGAACATCATTGATGTGTATAGATGGTTACTTATCCTATTATGTAATGTAATTATGTCAGAATAGTTTACTGAATTGAACTCCAGAGCGGTTGCTTCAGGCACATACAGTGACATACTGCCCCTCCATCCTGCCGAAGTAACAGCGCTCCCATTCACTCATCAACTCAAAATGTAGGGGGCGTTGGCAGTAGCTGCAGGTTGCCGAGGACATTGACTGGATAGGGAGTCCCATCTCCTTCCAAACGTCAACCAGACAATCTGGAAAACCGAAGAGACAACTTAATGAGGAGCAGCAAGAGGAACTGAGATTATTATTATTATTAAAACAGTGAAGGTTACAAGGTGTCCTGATTTAGGGACTCAAAATCAAGAGGGACTGTTACATTAGTATTTGATGATTAAATCTTTCCACTAGTTGTAAGTCATTAAGTGGAGGGCTTCATCTTAATTGATCACACAGAGGATGAAGGAAGAGATAGTGGTATCATTATTTGATAGTTACTTGAATATACAATGTCTGACCAAGAATGGTGGCAATAATGGACTCCAGGACAGATTTAAAGAAGTGGAGAGATATTTCAAATAAGGAAGAGCTTATATTTCTGCAACTCTATCCACAACCTTAGGACTTGCCAAAGTGCTTTTATAGTTGTTTGAGCACTTTTGCAACACAATCAGTGTTATTGTAGGCAAACCTTGGCAATCTATGTATATACAGCAATATTTTACAAAGAGGGACCAACAATCAACCAATCTATGATAACAAAGTGTGAAGCTGGATGAACACAGCAGGCCAAGCAGCATCTTAGGAACACAAAAGCTGACGTTTCGGGCCTAGACCCTTCATCAGAGAGCCTCTCTGATGAAGGGTCTAGGCCCGAAATGCCAGCTTTTGTGCTCCTAAGATGCTGCTTGGCCTGCTGTGTTCATCCAGCTTCACACTTTGTTATCTTGGATTCTCCAGCATCTGCAGTTCCCATTATCTCTGATCAACCAATCTATATTCATATTTCTCCTGGTGATATTAGAATTTTAGCCATAGGAAATCAAGCTTTTCTCTGAGTACCGGCTGTGGAATCTTTCACATCTCGCTGAACAAGCAGGCAGGATTCCCCTTATCCAAACATCTCAGACAATGCAGCACTCCCATAGGTATACACTGAAGTATCAACAATAGATTACAAGCTGATAAGCCGACTTTGCTGATGGTAATACTCAGATGTTTAATGTGTGAAATTTTTTTTATCTGAAGTTGGGATTCTTCTGTCTAGTTCCTCAGTGTTGGGGTGATTGGTATGTGTCTCTGATACTCCAGGTACAATCTGACCAGGATGCTGATATTAATATAGGAATTAATATGGACTATGGGTCAAATAGAAGTGATGGATATACTGTACTTAGATTTCCAGAAGGCATTGATAAAGTACCATACCAAAGGTTATTGTGGGAAATAAAAACTATTGGTGTATGAGTAGCATATTGGCATGAATGGAAGATTGACTGGTTACCAGGAAGCAAAGAGTAGGCTTAAATTGGTCTTTATCAGCTTGGCAATGTGCTCGGTACTCAACTGTTCACAATTTATGTAAATTACTTGGATGAAGGGATGGAAATTATGGTTGCTATCTTTGTTGATGATGCAAAGTAGAAGTGATGGGTATAATGTATTTGTTCACTTTGACAGTTGAGACAATGTTATAGAGGACTGTCAAGCATCTAACATTGGCTTATTTGTAACACCCTGAACCCCAGGGAATGCTCCATCGATACCCATTCTGGCTATTCCTCTACAGGTAGTTCTGCTATAACCCATGTTTTGCTAGTATGAATTGGCTGTAACGCGATTGATGAAGTGTGGACGCTGTTTGGATTACGCAAACTTCCTGCTGTACAGGTACAGCAATTTCCCTATGACACCGTTTTCAATGGCGATTTTCTGTAGCGTGATTTCCTATAGCACGAAGCCATCCAAGAACACAACTATCGTGTAATAGGAGAGCTATCTGTACATCAATGTAGTACATGGCTGAATACTACATTCCAATGTGATCCTGTTGTCTTGTTGCAAACAGCAAGGCTCCTAGAAAGTGGACAGGAACAGAAAATCCCGAAGAAAATTCCCAACCCAGGGCCACTGCCACCAATGTACGTGCCTCTCACTAACAATCCCGCAGTACATCATTACATTGTCAGACACCACAAAGTGTTGCTGGCACCTCCCTCCCTCACCTCAATCCAATACTATGATTACTCACCCACAAAGTGATCCATCATCCAGGGTTCATGATGTGGGGATGGAGCAAGTCGTAGGAGCTCCTGTCCCCGGGGAACAGTCGGGTAGTTAATGGCCTGCAGATAGATATCATGTCGACGCATCATTATGTTGCAGATCTCAGTGTTCTTTGCAGCATCACACACCTTCAGTGGGGGGAAGCAGCAGCCAGTTAAACCTGGTTAGCATTTCTTCTCTCAGATCTTATCCTTCCAAAATATGACCCAGCCATTATCCACAACCCTCTGCTTGTTCAGTGTCCATGCCATTGTCAGACTTCCTGATAATCTTTTCACTTTCTCAGTTGTAAAACATCTCCTAGCAGTCAGTCTCAAATCGATTTTTGCACCCTGACCATTTTCCCCTTGCCGCTTTGAGCTATTTGGGAGTATTATTCTAGCTCTAATTTATCCTGTGTAAGTCTCATTTTTCTCTTAAGTTTTCTTTTTTGAAACATTTCTTTTGGGAAGTTGAACAGCTCTTGCATATCAAGTTCTTTCTGCATTTTTTATCTGAAGTTGGGATTCTTCTGTCTAGTTCCTCAGTGTTGTGCTGATTGGTATGTGTCTCTGATACTCCAGGTACAATCTGACCAGGATGCTGATATTAATATAGGAATTAATATGGACTATGGATCAAATAGAAGTGATGGCTATACTGTACTTAGATTTCCAGAAGGCATTGATAAAGTGCCATACCAAAGGTTATTGTGGGAAATAAAAGCTATTGGTGTATGAGTAGCATATTGGCATGAATGGAAGATTGACTAGTTAACAGGAAGCAAAAAGTAGGCTTAAATTGGTCTTTATCAGCCTGGCAATGTGCTCGGTACTCAACTGTTCACAATTTATGTAAATTACTTGGATGAAGAGATGGAAATTATGGTTGCTATATTTGTTGGTGATGCAGAGCTAAATTATAAAGAGGACATAAGAAGGCAACACGATCCTTCAAATTCAGGATAGCCTCTGTCATGGTGTGTGACAACCCCATGTGCTAAATGGGACAGACATCAAACAGATCTGGCAACTAAAAACTGGCATCCGTGTGGCATTGTTGGCCATCAACAGCAGCAGTTGTGTATTCAACCACAATCTGTAACCACATGGCCCGGCATGCCGCTATTGTTCCATTGCCATCAAATTGAGAGGTTTTCACTAGTTCAATGAAGACTACAGGAGGGCATATCAAAAACAGCACAAACTAAAAATTAAATGCCAGCTTGGTGAAGCTACAACAGTGGGCTGCCTTTTTGCTAAATGGCAGAAACTGCATGCAATAGACAGGAAAAGCGATCCCACAATCAATGGATCAGATCTAAGCTCCTTTTCAAAAGTGGGGTGCCCAGAACTGTATAGAGTAATCTTTCCAAGGAAAGCAGCCCCAGCCTGTCCAATTTATCTTCATGTCTGAAGTGTCTCATCGCCAGAACTATTCTTGTAAATCATGTCTACATTCATTCCAGTACATTCACATATTCCTATTGTGTGGGGCCCAGAACTGTACACAACACGACTGAGGTTGATCAATGTCTTGTGTAGGTTCAGCATGACCTTTATGCAGCTGTACTTTATGGCCTTGTTAACAAAACCCAGGATAATGCTTTGTGAACCAGTCCTGCCACGTTTATTAACATGTGCACATATATAGGTCTCTATCTTCCTGCACACTGTTCAGAGTAGTAGCCTGTGTATTTTACTATCTTTCTCCATGTTCTTTCTACCAAAAATATATTTTCTCACACTTCTTTGCATTGAACTTTATCTGCCACCTATCTGTCCATCCATCAACTTGTCAATGGCCTTTTGAAGTTCAACACAGTCCTCATATTTACAATATTCCCAAGTTTATTATTGTGTGAAAACTTTGATATTGTCCCCTGCACTCTAAAGATCTCGAACATTATTAAAAATTAAGAAAAACAAGGGTTCCACGACCAACCCTGGGGAATTCCAACATAAACCTTCCTGAAAAATATCTAGTAACTATTATTCTATTTCCCATCCTTCAGCTGACTTTATATTCATGTTGCTACTGTCCTTTTTTTCCTGTGATCTATAACTTTTCTCACAAGTCTGTGATGTGCCAATGTACCAAATGCCAAAGTCCAAGTACACTACATCAATAGCATTATTTTTATCAACCCTCTTTAAAAAAAACTCCAGCCAGTCAGTTAAACATGATTTTCCCATGTTAACTCTCTGTAATTAACCCACATTTACTGATGTGCCTGTTAGTTATAGCCCAAATTATTGTTTCTAGAAATTTCCCCACTTCTGAAATTAAATTGGTTGGTCTATAATTTTTAGATTTATCCTTACATTATTTTTTGCACAAAGACATAACATTTCCAATGCTTCAGTCCTCTGGCATGATCCTTACATGATGATTGGATGACTGGAATGTCATTTCAGAACCAATAGATATTGTGCAGACAAGAGGGTCTATTTGAGATGGATTAATAGGTACAGTTAGTACAGATTATACTGTGGGTGAGAGTGTGGTGTGACAGTATGACATTGGTTGCCCTTTGCAGTTATCCTGGAGACAGTCTTATGTTTTAGTAGTTCTCCAATGAGATTGCCCTTGCACAACCTGCTTATCTGGTACTATCATGAGATTATCCTGGGAGCAGCCCTGTGACTCTGATTATATTACCCTGCGGATTACCCTGTGACACTGAGTATAATAGTATGATAACGCTGGGGATAGCTCTGAGACATTTACTATGCAGTGAAACGACTCAGGTGTTAGCCCTGTGTCATTGATTAGAAAGCAAGATTACCCTGGGACAACAAAGTGTGGAGCTGGATGAACACAGCAGGCCAAGCAGCATCTCAGGAGCCCAAAAGCTGACATTTCGGGCCTAGACCCTTTTGTGATGAAGGATCTAGGCCTGAAACGTCAGCTTTTGTGCTCCTAAGATGCTGCTTGGCCTGCCGTGTTCATCCAGTTCCACACTTTGTTATCTCGGGTTCTCTAGCACCTTCAGTTCCCATTATCTCTGATTACCCTGGGACAGCCCTGTTTCACTGTTTATATCATGAAACTATGCTATGTCACTGGTTACACAGTGAGATTATCCCTATACTGTCCTGTGTCTCTGGCTCTATAGTGAAGTTACCTGGGAACAATGTTGTGACACTGGGTATGGAGTTCGAGTTTAAAGTGGGTCAGTCCCATGTCACTTGTTATACTGTGAGACTATTCTGGGACAACACTGGTTATACAGAGAGATTATTCTAACACTTCTGTGTTGCTGGTAATACAATGAGGGTTACCTTGTGATAGTACTGTGCCATTGATTATACAGTAAGACTAACCTAGGTACAGCCCTGTGTCACTGGTTATACAGTGCAATTACCCTGGGAACGGTCCTTCATCAGTGTTTATACAGTAAGATTACCTTGGAGACAGCCTTGTGTTATAGACAAGGAAAATAGGAAAAGAAGTAGGCCATTCAGCCATTCGAGCCTGCTCTGCCATGTTCATAGCTGATCATCCAACTCAGTACCCTTTTCCTGCTTTCTTCCATATCCTTTTTTACCCTTTAGCCCTAAGGGCTATACCTAACTCCTTCTTGTAAACAGTCAATGATTTGATCTCAACTGGTTTCTGTGGCAGAGAATTCAACAGGCTCACCACCCTCTGGGTGAAGAAATTTCTCCTCAGTCCTAAATGGACCTACCCTACATCATTAGACTGTGATCCCTACTTCTGGACTCCCTTGTGCTTTCTTCTGTAGCCAGAACATCCTTCCCCAGATAACGAGACCAAAACTGCACGTAATATTCCAGGTGTGGCCTCACCAAGGCCCTGTACAATTGCACCAAGACATGCCTAGGCCTGTATGTAAATCCCCTCGCTATGAAGTCCACCATTCCATTTGGCTCCTTCACTGCCTGTTGCACCTGCATGCTCACTTTCAACGACTGGTGTACTAGGTCACCCAGGTCTTGTTGCACTTCCCCCTTTCCCAAGCTGTTACCATCAGCTGCAAAGGTGGATAACCTCACATTTATCACAATGCAGTCATGCTATGACAGCGCTGCGCTACTGGTTGTACAGTGAGGTTACCCTGTGTGTCTGGTTGCAGAGTAAGACTATCCTGAGGATAGCCCTGTATCACTGGTTGTCAGTGAGATTATCCTGCGACACTTGTGTATATAGTGAGATTATCCTGGGATACCCTGTGCCAGTGGTTCTGTGATGAGATGGTACTGCCCAAGATACTGATCACTTACTTGTATGGGGATGATGTGACTAGGACAGTTGATGACTGGCAGACCTGCGTCCATCAGCAACTGGCGCATGTACTTGACATTGCGCTGATGAGACCGACGCAGTGCCTGACCTTCCTCAGTCTTTAAGATACGCACAGACTCCAGGGCACCTGCCAGCACCATCGGTGGCAGTGCTGTGGTGAAAATGAAGCCTGCGGCATAGGATCTTATTGTATCGATGAGTGAAGCTGTGCTGGCGATGTAGCCACCCACGCAGCCAAAGGCTTTACCTGGAAAGGAAAAACATTCAACTTTCAATTTCAGCCCTGAGTTGGACAGTAAATATCTGGTAGACAAACAGGATGCTGGAAGAACACCACAAGCCAGGCAGCCCCTGGAGGAAAGGAGCAGTCAACATTTCGTGTATTACCTTTCTTCAGTCTTTGAATTCCAGCATCTTCAGTTTTTTCTTAAGTTCTAAGTAAATAGCTGGCCCTGTGTCATACTATTGCACATCCACCAACTGAAAACCCCAGCTCCCATTATCATGTACTTCATCCAAATCCAATTTTCCCTTCTCAGTGGCTATAAACTACCTCCAACATATCTTTTAACCATGTTGTTGGAGGATTGATCACTAATTGTCATGTTTAGCTTTGAAGAGAGACTAGATAGGTGAGTGTTTTCTTCCTTAGAGCAGAAAAGGCTGAGAAGGAAACTGATTGAGGTGTATAAGATTCTGAGAGGCATAAGTAGGGTGAATAGGGAGAAATTTGTCCTCTTAGTACAGGGGTCAATACCCAGGGGGCAGAGTTTTAAGGTAAGGAACAGGAGGTTTAGGTGAGAGGGGAAAGATTTAACTTTTAAGATTTAATTAATCCTTCACTGTTGCTGAGTCCAAATCCTGGAATTCCCTCCTTAAGGGCATTGAGGATCAACCCACAGCAGGTGGACTGCAGCAGTTCAAGAAGGCAGCTTACCACCACCTTCTCAAGGGCAACTAGGGATTGGCAAGAAATGCTGGTCAGCCAGCAATGCCCACATTCCACAAATAAATAGGGAAAACACGACCTAAGGGGCAACTTTTTCACGCAGAACGTGGTGGGTGTTTGGAACAAGCTGCCAAAGGAGGTGGTGGAGGCTGGTACAATTACAACATTTAAAAGGCATCGGATGGATTTGTGAATAGGAAGAATTTAGAGGGATATGGGCTAATTACCAGTAAATGGGACTAGATTAATTTAGGGTATCTGGTTGGCATGGACAAGTTATACCAAAAGGTTTCTCTCCATACTGTACATCTTTATGACTCTTGAGTGATTTGAGGAAAACATTTTTTTTCACTCAGAGGGCTGTGGGTACCTGGCACTTGCTACCTGGAATGGTGGTAGAGGCAGGAAACCTCAAGATATTTACGAACTATTTGGGTGCCAACTTGAAATACCATAGCATGCAAGGCTTTGAGCTAAGTACTGAAAATGGGATTACAATAGATGATGTTTGATGCTTGGGGCAGACACCATGAGCTGAAGGGTTCCTTTCCATATTATAAAAACCCTATGACTCAAGCATCGTTGCGACAAATAGATCACTAGAAAAGAGTCTTGATATTCAGCACCAATTATCTATTTAACCATGCTACAGGCCAGGCTGCTTGTGCCCCCATTCAAACAAAAACAGAAATTTCTGGAGACACTCAGCAGGTCTGGCAGCATCTGTGGAGAGAAAACAGAGTTAATGTATTGAGTCCAATTAACCTTCTTATAACTTCAGAACTGCTTGGGTTTCTTCCTTGGTGTCCTTGTAGCAGGCACAAACAGAGAGGGACCAGGTCCAGAAACCAACTACCCTTTTAAGTCAGAAGTAGCGAGGCTAATTGCAACATTCCACTTTCATGAGTTTCTTTACTGTAAGGAGAGTAATCATACCTTTTCTACTGACCCGAATTACTGAAGCCCCACACCTCTAGTTCAATTCTACTCTGCCTCCTAGGCTGTGACACTCTCCATGACCAGAATTGGCTACAATACTGCCATGCAGGATTTTATCAATGTTTAGCCAACCATCTACTCTCTGCCTCTATGTATAAACCAAAAAAATCCATATTCCTTTTTAATAGCTGCCTCAACTCAAAGATTTGTGTACATATCTCCTCGACCTCACCGTTCCTATACCCTCTTCAGGTTTTAAGATATTGTGTTTCATTCTTTCTGCCAAAGTGCATGCATTGCATTACATCTGCCATTTTCAGCCCATTTCAGCCCTCTACCTGCAGCCTGAAGTGGATCTTTTTTTTCATGTTTAGCTTTTCTCAGAGCTTCTGAACCTTTGTGAATTATTCCCTGTGTACCAAGTCCGGGTTGGAAAGAAATATGGAAAAAAACTAGTTGCCATAACAGAACCCACTAGAAACGCTATTGTTATTCTCCCTGCACCCCCTCCCCACTTCACCAATTTATTTATCAATAAGCATTTACCACAGAACTCTTCTTTATCCTTCAGCCAGTGACATCTTAATGCACTAAAACTCATGAGATTTCATTTTGTGTGAGATTTTTCTATACAGTACTTAGGTACCTTTGAAAGTTCACCTTCGCAACATCAACCATACTGTACCGTGAGCTCTTAATATTACTGCATCAAAATCCCTGTCTAATTACTTCAATTGATCAATAATCTTTGACAAATCTGTACTAGTTTCCCATGCTTTCTCAGTGCTGATTAATTTTACCATGGATTATTGTATTTAGATGTTGCTGTAGTCAGGCTAATTAGCCTGTAGTGACATACTTTATGCATTTTTTTTAATCAGAGATGTAATATTTACAATCCTGCAATCTTGTAGCATCACTTTCATTTCAAAGGAGCACCGAAAGGATGTCTACAGTTTACCCTGGGAGGCAGTCTAGAATGCCTCTCATCTGGGCCACATGGCTGTTTTTCACTTTGATGCCTGTCACGCTTAGGTACTTAATCTTGCCATTTGGATACAAAATTGGCCTAATGGCAGGAGACAGGGAGTGATGGTTGAGGGTTATTTTTCGGACTGGAGACCTGTGGCCAACAGTGTTCTACAGGGATCAATGCTATGTCCACTTTTGTTTGTCATTTATATAAATGATTTAGATGAGAATATGGAAAACATCGTTAGTAAGTTTGTGGATGACATCAAAATTGGTGGTATAGTGGACAATGATGAAGGTTATCTAAGAGACCTTGATCAGTTGGGCCAATAGGCTGAAGAGTGGCGAATGGAGATTAATTTGGATAAATGTAAGATAAATTTTGGTAAAGCAAACAAAAACAAGATATTTCAATTAAAAAGAGGACCTTGGGCAGTGTTGTAGAACAGAGAGACCAAGGAGTTCAGGCACATAATTCTTTGAGGCTTGCATCACATATAGGTAGGGTGGTTAAGAAGGCATTTAGAACACTTGCCTTCATTGCTCAACCTTTAAGTATAGGAGTCAGGATGTTATGTTAAGGTTGTACAGGACATTAGTGAGGTCTTTTATGGAATACCATGTCCGTGTTCTGGCCTCCCTGTTTTTGGAAGGATGTTATTTAAACTGAAGAGGGCTCAGAAGAGATTGACCAGGATATTGCTGGAAATGTAGGATTTGGGTTATGCGGAGAGGCAGAATAGGCTGGAACTTTTTTTCCCTAGAGCGTAGGAGGTTGGAGGCATGAGGGTATAGATAAAGTAAATGTCAAGTGTCTTTTCTCTACAGTGGTGCATTTCAAAACTAGGGGGCATATTTTTAAGGTGAGAGGAGAAATATTTTAAAGAGTATAGGGGGGCAATTTATTTACACACAGAGTGGTTTGTAGGTGGAATGAACTTCCAGAGGAAGTCATGGATGCAGGTTCAGTTACAATGTTTAAAAATCATGAGTAAGAAATGTTTGGATGGACATGGGCCAAGTGCAGTCGGTGGGACTGGTTTAGTTTAGTATGGTCAGCCTGGATTGGTTGGACTAAAGGGTCGATGTTTCCATGCTGTATGGGGACCACTTTGTGGACCACCTACACTTATTTCGCAACAAACAACTGCACCTCCCAGTTGCAATCCATTTCAACTCCCCCTCCCACTCCTTAGACGACATGTCCATCCTAGGCCTCCTGCAGTGCCATAACAATACCACCTGAAGGTTGCAGGAACAGCACCTCATATTTTGCTTGGGAACCCTGCAGCCCAATGGTATCAATGTGGACTTCACAAGCTTCAAAATCTCCCCAACCCCCCGGCCGCGTCCCAAAAACAGTCAGCTTGTCCCCACCTCCCTAACCTGTCCTTCCTCCCATTTATCCCCTCCTCCCACCTCAAGCCCCACCACCATCTCCTACCTACTAGCCTCATCCCGCCTCGTTGACCTGTCTGTCCTCCCTGGACAGACCTATCCCCTCCCTAACTCCCCACCTACACTCACCTTTACTGGCTCCACTCTTTGACCTATCTGTCTCCTCTTCACCTATCTTCTCCTTTATCCATCTTCTATCCGCCTCCCCCTCCCTCCCTATTTATTTCAAAATCCCCTTCCCCTCCCCCATTTCTGAAGAAGGGTCTTGACCCAAATCATCAGCTTTCCTGCTCCTCTGATGCTGCTTGGCCTGTTGTGTTCATCCAGATCTACACCTTGTTATCTCAGATTCTCCAGCATCTGCAGTTCCTACTATCAGTGGAATAACTCTTCTTTAGTTTCTTAATTAATCTCTTACCCGTACTGTGACAGTTTCTTCTACAGAAAGTGCCAAGTTTCCCACTTTTATTTCTTGCCTTGCTTTTCCTGAATACCTTGTAGTCGGGTATATTAGGTTCCCAACTCCCTCCTGATTTAAGTCAGGGCTTCATTAATGTTGCTATGTCAGAGTTCTAATGTGCTTGCACATTAGCAACCTTGTTCAACATGCTTCATGTGTTTACTTAGATTCACTCCAAACCTGCCTTAACCTGCTTTGCACTTTTTCCTTAATACACAACCCCTGGCCCCTCAACAATGGACAAATCAAAACTGTGACACTGACTCACCAAGTGTTCCTGATACGATGTCTATTTTGTGCATGATGCCATCCCGCTCACCAATGCCAGCTCCATGAGTTCCATACAGACCAACAGCATGTACCTCATCAACAAAGGTGATGCCTCCATATTTGTGAGTGACATCGCACAACTCTTCCAAAGGACAGATGCCACCTAGGTTACATGAAGTAGACAGTTTAATAATTGATTCTAGGCACACTATATGGAGACATGGTGAATGATTCTTCCTAGGAATAGTCAGTGAAAATTATATCATGAGTGACCTTACCACAAGTAAACAGTAGTTTTCACAGTGAATGACTCAAACAAGAATAAGTCATTGTCCGTACTAGAAACACTTTGCCGTTTCTTTAGTATCTTTTGGTCATTTCTGGAATTCTTCACAGCAGTATAGTGGGTGTTCAAGAAGGCAGTTCTTCACCACACTCTCAATAGCAATTTGAGAACAGCTAATAAATGCTAGCCCAGCCAGCGATACACACATCTCATTAGTGAATTTAAAAAGTGGACTCTGTACAGTTGCACAGCTATCGAAACTTACCAAGAAATTGAACCATACCATGAATGAACTGTAATACACTTTGAGTGACTCTTACCATGAATGACAGTGGCTCTGTACAGTCACGCAGTAAATGACCCTTGCCAGGAATAAACAGTAAACACAACTATACCACAAGTGACCCTGACCATGAATGAACCGTGGCCGTATAGGAGCACTGTAAATTACCATTACTAAAAGCAAACAGTGATCCTGTACAGTTGCACCATGAGACGCATGGTATAAGCGGTGAGCTGGCAAGATGGATACAGAACTGGTTTAGTCTTAGGAGACAGAGCATAGTGGTGTAAGGATGCTTTTCAGAATGGAGGGTTGTGACTAGTGGTGTTCCACAGGATTCAGTGCTGGGACCTCTGCTTTGTGGTCTCCATCAATGATATGGAAGAAAATGTGGCTGTTCTAATTAGTAAGTTTGTGGATGACTCAAAATTGGTGAAATTGTAGATAGTGAGGAGGATTGTCAGAAGATACAGCAGGATATAGATCAGTTGGAGGCTTGGGCAGAAAATGGCAGACGGCGTTTAATCAGGATAAGTGTGAGTTGATACGTTTTGGAAGGTCAAGTACAGATGGAAATTATACATAAATGTGTGTGCAGGTTCACAGATCACTGAAGGTGGCAGCATAGGTAATTAAGGTAGTAAAAAAAGACTTATGGAATGCTTACCCTCATTGAAAGGGACATTGATTATAAGAATAGGCAAGTTGTGCTGCTGCTTTGTAGCTTTAGGCCACACTTGGAACATTGTGTACAGTTCTGGTCACCACACTACCAGAAGGATATGTATGCTTTGGAGACGGTACAGAATGGGTTTTCCAAAATGTTGCCTGGTATGGGGAACTTTAGCTAGAAGAAAGCTTGGATAGACTGGGGCAAAAGTAGAAATTACTGGAAGAGCTCGGCAGTTCTGGCAGCATCTGTGGAGAGAATCAGAGTTAACATTTCGGTTTGAGCATCAATTCTTCAGAAACATTGACCCTGATTCTCTTCACAGATGCTGCCAGACCTGCTGAGCTTTTCCAGCAGCTTCAATTTTTGTCTCTGATTTACAGCATCCTCAATTCTTTCCATTTTTATTTAGATAGACTGGGTTTGTTTTCGCTGGAATGCAGGAGGTTGAGGGGCAATTTGATCGAAGTTTATAAGGCTGTGAATGGCATGAATAGAATCGAAATTATGAGCCTTCTTCCCAGGGTGGAGGAGTTAATGACGAAGGAGCACAGGTCAAGGTGCAGGGATGTTTACAAAAGATGTATGATACAAGAGGTTTTCACACAGAGGGTGGTGAGTACCTGGAACACACTACCAGAGGAGATCATAGCAAGTCATCAAGATATACAGCACAGAAACAGACTCTTCAGTCCAACTCATCCATGCCAACCAGATATCCTATATGAATCTAGTCCCATTTGCCAGCATTTGGCCCATATCCCTCTAAACATTTCCTATTCACGTACCCATCCAGATGCCTTTTAAATGTTGTAATTGTACCAACCTCCGCCAATTCCTCTGGAAGCTCATTCCATACACACACCACCCTCTGCATAAAAAAGCTGCCCCTTAGGTTCTTTTTGAATCTTTGTCCTCACACCTATGCTGTCTAGTTTTGAACTCCCCCCCCCGCCCAGGGAAAAGACCTTGCATATTTACCCTATCCATGCCCCTCATGATTTTATAAACCTCTATAAGATCGTCTTTCAGCCTGCAACATCCCTGGGAAAATAGTCCCCAACCTATTCAGCCCCATCCTATAGCTCAAACCTTCCACCTCTGGCAAAATCCTTGTTAAACTTTTCTGAACCCTTTTTAATTTCACAACATCCTTTCTATAGAATGGAGACCAGAATTGCAAACAATACTCCAAAAGTGGCCAAACCAAGTCTTGTACAGCTGCAACATGACCTCCCAGCTTCTATACGCAAAGCACTGACCAATAAAGGCAAGTGTACCAAATACCTTCTTTACTATCCTATCTATCTGCAACTCCACTTCCAAGGAGCTATGAACATGCACTCCAAGGTCTCTTTGTGCAGCCACACTCCACAGGAACTTACCATTAAATGTATATGCCCTGCCCTGATTTACCTTTCCAAAATGCAGCACCTCACATTTATCTAAGTTAAACTCCATCTACCACTCCTTGGTCCATTGGCCCATCTGATCAAGATCCATCGTACTCTGAGGTAACCTGCTTCGCTGTCCACTACATCGCCAATTTTGGTGTCATCTGCAAACTTATTAACCATACCTGCCATGATCGCATCAAAATCATTTATGTTAATCACAAAAAGCTATGGATCCTGCATCACTGGTCACACCACTGGCAACAGGCCTTCAGTCTGAAAAGCAACCGTCCACCACCACCCTCTGCCTTCTACCTTTGAGCCAGTTCTGTATCCAAATAGCTAATTCTGCCTGTATTTCACATGATCAAACCTTGCTAACTGGTCTACCATGAGGAACCTTGTCAAGCACCTTACTGATGTCCATATAAATCATATCCACTGCTCTTCCGTCATCAATCCTCTTCATTACTTCTTCAAAAAACTCAATCAAGTTAATGAGACACAATTTCCCATGCACAAAGCCATTTTAGCTATCCATAATTTATGCCTTTCCAAATTAATGTTAATCCTGTCCCTCAGGATTCCCTCCAAAAACTTGCCCACCACCAATGTCAGGCTCACTGGTCTATAGTTCCTTTTCCTTACCACCAGTCTAATAGTACCTCACCTCTGGCTATCAATGATACAAGTATCTCAGCAAGGGGCCAAGCAATCATTTCCCTAGCTTTCCTAGAGTTCTAGGGTACACCTGAGTATTTCCAGGGATTCATCTACCTTTATGTACTTAATGGAGGTAGTGGAAACAGACACAATAGCAGCATTTAAGAAACATCTGAACGAATACATGAATTGGAAGGGGATAGAGGGATATGGATCCTGTAAGCAAAGACACTTTTTGTATGGAAAGGCAAAATGTATCGGTCCAGGCTTGGAGGGCAGAAGGGCACGTTCCTGTGCTGTATTGTTCTTTGAGTTATCGTTTACCATGAAGAAACAGTAGCTTTATGTAGTTAGACAATAAGTGACCATTACTCTTCTCACCAAATTAAGAAATTAATGAATAGCCAAACTCTCTGAAAAGTGAGACAAAAACAGAAATTGCTGAAGAAAATCAGCAGACTGGCAGCATCTGTGGAGAGAAAGCAGAGTTAATGTTTCAAGTCCAGTGACCCTTCTTTATCACACTAACTCTGCACCATCCACCTTCATATTTGTTTGTTTTCCAGATACAGATAATGACGCTATATGGTACTTTTATATGGCAGGTTTTGGTTCGTGTGACTCCCAGTGCACTTTTGAAGGCATCACCTCTCAATGTTTATTGGACATTGAAGGTTCCACAACCACAATTGGAAGCAGGGCGTTCTCCCAGTCCCCCTAGAGGCAGCATTCTTCTGTCAGCCAAAACAACTATCCAGTTGATTAGAGATAATGGGAACTGCAGATGCTGGAGATTCCAAGATGATAAAATGTGAGGCTGGATGAACACAGCAGGCCAAGCAGCATCTCAGGAGCACAAAAGCTGACGTTTCGGGCCTAGACCCTTCATCAGAGAGGGGGATGGGGAGAGGGAACTGGAATAAATAGGGAGAGAGGGGGAGGCGCATCCCAAAACCAGTCCAACCTGTCTCTGCCTCCCTAACCGGTTCTTCCTCTCACCCATCCCTTCCTCCCACCCCCAGCCGCACCCCCAGCTACCTACTAACCTCATCCCACCTCCTTGACCTGTCCGTCTTCCCTGGACTGACCTATCCCCTCCCTACCTCCCCACCTACACCCTCTCCACCTATCTTCTTTTCTCTCCATCTTCGGTCCGCCTCCCCCTCTCTCCCTATTTATTCCAGTTCCCTCTCCCCATCCCCCTCTCTGATGAAGGGTCTAGGCCCGAAACGTCAGCTTTTGTGCTCCTGAGATGCTGCTTGGCCTGCTGTGTTCATCCAGCCTCACATTTTATCATCCAGTTGATTACCTGACCATCCATTTGCAAACTGGTTATGAGATCTTGAGCTCAAATTAGTGGCTGCACTTCCTCATGTCACTGCATTAGCTACACTTCAGGGAATAATAGTTGACTATGAAATGCCTCAGGATGTCATGATGCCATGAAAATGGTACAGAAATGAATATTTCTCCTTTCAAATTGAGCCGGGTGCATGAGGAGCCAGTCATATGCATCATAGGAAGACCCCCCAACCTGGCCAGCACATTGGAAACCTGGTACAATTTTCTTACCAAAATAATGGTGCCAGCATCACCAGATTTTGCCATCACTGAACAGAGTATCTTCCCTCAGGACCCATAATATTTCCACCTACAAATAGACATCTTAAAGGTGAAAGTTGATTCCAACATGTAGGTATTTCTTGACGATGAGGGTGCTTTTCATGTGCATTTGTATTTCTGCAGAATGTTACAACTTAACCTGGAAGAGCATTTCAAAAAGCATGCCCCAATGTTCCACATGCCATCCCAAAATGAATGACTGCTATAAAGCTTAAACTATACCCCTTTAAAGCCTAAAATTATTCACACTCCCATTCATAATTAAGACAAACAATTTGATAGATACTACAGTTTGAAAAAAGTATATAGACAGAGTAAACAAACTTCCAAAGATCTCAAATCCAGATTTCCAGTGTAGATTAGATTATCCCACACAAGCTGTTTAAAAAGTTTTTACAACTGATAATATTGCTGTTGTGTGTAGGATTATAGTCCTTTCTCAATTCATTAATTGATTGCATAGACCTAAGCCTTTTCTTGCATTAGAGCCCTTTCTTTTAAACTTCCTTAGTTTTCTGTCCTTTCCCACACAGAAGGAGAGAGAGGAAAATAAATGGTTTCTGTTTGGAAGCATTGGATGCCTCTGTCTGCTACCATGGTGCTTACATATTTTAACACTCTGCAGATCAACCAATCATAGGGCTGCTGTCAGGCAGAATTTCCTTAACTCAAAAGACTTTTGGTGCCACGCAGACTCAAATTTTTCACCCTCTTCTTCAAAAAGTAACTTTGCTCATTTCAAAAGTACACAGCCTTTGATTTTCGAGTTTTAAAACTCTTCTGGTATGTCAGTAATCTAGCAGCCAACTTCCATTCCAGTTTATAGTGCAGAAAAAGAAAAATGCTTGCAGGAAGCAGCTGTAGATCAGTGTTGAGGTTAAAAATCCATTCAGCTGACATAGTGAATGACGTGGAGGTGCCAGTGTTGGACTCGGATGGACAAAATCAGAAATCACACGACACCAGGTCATAGTCCAAGGTTTATTTAAAATCACAAGCTTTTAGAGCTCTGCTTCTTCATCACATGACAAAAGAGCAGTGCTCCAAAAGCTTACGATTTCAAATAAAGCTGTTGCACAATAACTTGACGTTGTGTGACTTCTGACTTTGACACAGTGAGTGGCTGTAATGCCACTAGGAATAGACCCCTTAGTCTATATGGGTGGTAGCTAGCTTGGATGGCCACAGTCTCCACTTGAGCTGTCCCTCGAAGTCCACTTATGGAACAAACAGCTATATCTTTCCTCAGGAAGTTGAGGGTTGCCTGTATTTTCCATGGAATGTTGAAACCTGGGACTTCACTAGGGTTGGAACTGAAACTATTCACTGGTCATTTTGCAGCATTTGATTTGTGACATGCAGAGAAATGAGTTACAGTCCTTCAGAACCCACAGACCAAAAGCCTGTCTGCCCAAATTTGCTAAGGTTAGCACTCTATACCTTAAATTACTCATATATGTATCCAAAAGTATAATTTTCTGAAAGAAATATAGAAACACAATGAACAGTTACTGCATATTTTACTATCTGACACTGGCCTCCATCATTTTTGTACCATGGTTATTGAACTGACTGGGGCTATGGCAATGTTATGCCTGATTCCTTACCATCCATTGAATGTACAGTTTCAAATGCAACGATCTTGGGAGTCTTTGGGTCTGACCTCTTCAGGAGCTGCTCTAGATGTTCAACATCATTGTGCCGGAAAACAAACTTCGGAACGCCACTGTTCCTGATCCCTTGGATCATAGAAGCGTGGTTCCCAGCATCTGAGTAGATTTCACAGCCTGTGGGATTCAAACAGATTCATAACCATTTGCTTGTTAATAGAGTCCCAATGTTTTTTCAGCATTTAAAGAGGCTCTCTGGCCCATTTTGTGCATGCTTATCATTAGGCACCTATCCATTGTAGCTCCATCTTCCAGGTGCATAGCCTTGTATGTTACAGCATCTCACATGATCATCTGAATAGTTTTTGGGTCTTGTTCTCAATCTGGCTATGACACTTCAATCAAACAGGAAATTAAAACTCACTGACAACACTTACTCTCCCTGTCTGTGAGCTCTTCCCCTTTCTTTTTGACTCACGGACAAAGGTCATAATCTTTCAGTCTACCCTAGACTCAGGAACTGCCAGAGGACCAAAGATTGGCTGACAAAATTGTACCATTCTTCAAAAATGATTGTAAGGATAACCCAAGCCATTGCACACCAGCCAGTTTAGCGTCAATGGTGTGGAAACTTCTAGAAACTATGATTTGAGTTGGAATTAGTCAGTACATATGAGTTACTTAGGAACAGCCAGCACAGGTTACTAAAGGGGAAACTGTGTTTGATGGAGTTCATTGAAAAGCAGCAGGAAGGGTTTTTCAGGTAATACTGTTGGTGTGGTGTACATGGATTTTTGAAACACGTTTGATGCAGTGCAACATAACAGGCTTATGAGAAAAGTCATAAGAACACAAGAACTAGGCATGGGGGAAGGCAATTCAGCAGCTCAAGCTATACTTCACCACTCATGGGTGATCTCATCTCGGACTCAACTCTATTTTTCTGCCCTCTCCCTATAACCCTTTAGGCCATTACTGACTAAAAATCTGTGTATCTCCTTAAATTTTCTGAGTGTCCCAGCATCCATTGCACTCTAACCTAGTGACTCCCACAGATTCATAACCCTTTGAGAGCAATAATCTGACCTTATCTCTGATTTAAATCTGTTACCCTTCTCCTGAAACTATGACCTCTTGTTCTAGATTGCCCCACAAGAGAAAATATCCTTGCTCTGTACAATTTGTCAATCCCCATTAGCATCTTATATAGCTCAATTAAATCTCCTGTCATTCTTTTAAATTCTAGAGAGTATAGGCCAAAACTGCTCAATTTATCTTCATAAGACCAATATCTCACCTTTGGAGTCAATCCAGTGAATCTTTCTCTGAACTGCCTCCACTACAATGTCACAAAACACAGGTTACTTATTTTTTGTGTGTGTGTAGTGATTTCTGACCTTGTCCACCCCAGTGAACACCGGCACCTCCACATTCAATACAATGACATCATTCTTTAAGTAAGAGAACCAAAACTGTATGCAGTACTCCGAGTGCTGACTCACTAATAGCTTGTGTAGGTGCAACAACCTTTCCCTACTTCCAAACCCTATTCCTTTAGCAGTAAACGCTGAAGTTCCTTTTACCTTCCATATTACCTGCTATGTTTGTGTACTGGCTGTCTGTGATTCATGCACAAGGACATCCAGATCCCTCTGAACTGAAGCACTCTGAAATTTCTCTCCATTCAGAAAGTAAATTACCTTTATGTTCTTCTGACCAAAACAGATAACCTCGCACTTATCTGGCTGAAATTCTGTTTGCCAACTTTTGGCCTACTCACCTAACCTACTCATATGTAAATTTCTTATTTTGTTCTACAGCCTATTTTCCCACCTATTTTAGTGGCATCTGAAAATTTGGTTTTAGTACCTGCTATCCCTGCTTCCAGGCTATAAATATAAATTGTCAATAGTTGAGGCCTCAGGGCTAAATTCTGCAGTAGCCCTTCTGGAAGTCCAGATATATTTCATTTACAAGATCCTCTTTATCCACTTTGTTTATTACATCTCCAAAGAACTGTAGCAAGTTAGTCAAACAAGATTCATTCTTCATAAAAACTACACTGACTCTGATAGATTGTGTTTTAACTTTACAAATATGCCGTTATTGCTTCCTTAATAATGGATTCTGACAATTTCCCCAGCAACAGATATTAAACTGACTGGTCTATAGATTGCTATTTTCTACCTCCCTGTCTTTTTGAATTAGGATGCTATATTAGCATTTTTCCAATTCACTGGAACCTTTCCTCCACCCAAGGAATTTTAGAATATTATAACCAGTTGATCCATTATCTCTACTGACTCTTTAAGACCTGAGGATGCAGACTTTCAGACCACAGACATTGGCTACCTTCAATCCCAACAATTTGCTCAATACATTTTCCGTAATGATGATAATTATTCTAAGTTCCTCCCTTCCTATAACGTCTGCCTAACCTGTTACTGTTGACATGGTATTATTGTCCTCCAGAGAAGAGTGAACATAGCTTGCTAGTATTTTAAATTCTGGTTGAGGGTGAGAAAGTGGAATCTGCAACTAGCGTTCTGAAATTAAACAAACGTAATTACAAAGGCATGAGAACAGATTTGGTTCTACAAGGCTAGGCAGAAAGACCAGTTAGTGTAACATCCATCACTAGGAAATTTGTTAGAATCTATTATTAAGGAAGTAATAATAGCACATTTGGAAAGTCAAAATGCAATCCATCAGAGTCAACATGGTTTTGTGAAAGGCAAATCAGATTGGACAAATTTGCTACAGATCTTCGAAGATGTAACATGTAAAATTTTTTGGGGCGGATTACATCCTCTAGATGTAATATATCTCAACTTCTGAAAGACATTTGATAAGGTTAATACACGAAAGGTTAATATACGAGATAAGCTCTCATGGGATTTGGCATAATTTATTAGTTTGGATAGAGGGTTTGCTAACCAACAGAAAGCAGAGAATTGGGATAAATGGGTCTGTTTCTGATTGGCAAGATGTGACTAGTCAGGTGCCACCGGGTTTAGTCCTCAGGCCCCAACTATTTACAATCTTTGTTAATAACTTGGTCGCACAGATAAAAGGCACTAAGATAACTAAAAAAGATAAAAGGTACTCAACATGAGGTTATCCATTTTGGTTGGAATGTTAGAAAGTCAACTTATTATCTAAATGGAGAGAAACTTCAGAATGCTAAGTGTCCTCCTACATGAATCACAAAAAAACTTAGGACAGCAGGTAATAAAAGAGGCAATGGAATTTAGGCATTTATTGCCAAAGGAATAGATTATAAACATAGGCAACTGTTGCTGCAACTGTACAAGGCTTGGTGAGACTGCACAAGCATATAATTCTGGCCCCCTTACTTGAGGAATGATGTTGTTGTAGTGGAGGCAATACAGAAGAAATTCACCAGATTAATTCTAGAGAGGAGGAGTCTATCTTGAGAAGAGAGATTGAGCAGGATAGGCCTGTACTGTCTGGAGTTCAAAAGAATGCGAGGAGATCTAACTGAGGTACATAAGATGATAAAAGGAACTGACCAATTAAACTTGGAAAGGATATATCCTTTGTGGGGCAATCAAAAATGAGAGGCCATAGTTTTAAAGCATAGCAGATTTAAATTAGAAGAATTTTAATTAGAAGAAATTACTTCTGTCTATTTCAAACTTGGTATTCACGATTCAAAAGTGTGGTGGACACTGGGGCATTGAGTAACTTTAGCAGGAGATAGACATACGTTTAGGTCATAACATACCGAAGGGTTATGAGAGCAGGCGGGAAAGTGGAATTGAAGCTTCAATGACATGATGATATTGAACGGTGGACCAGGTTCAATGGCCTGAATTGCCTACTCCTACTTCCTAGTTCTGTTCTTATGTTATATTTTGCTGTAAAATAATCTCTAATATATTCAAAGAACTCTCCCTTGAGGCCACCCTTGTGAATTTGTTTAATCCAGTCAATAGGCATATTTAAGTCACACTTGATTGTTGTCATATCTTTCTTACAAGCCTACAGTATCTCCTGGGTTATACTGTGGAACTACTGTTTGGGCACCTATAAATTATTCCCGCCAGGGACTTCCTTCCCTTGCATTTTATTTGTTCCTATCCAGACTGGTTCTACGTTATGAACCTCCAGTACCTACATTGTTTCCCACCACAGCATTCATCTCTTTCTTACTAACAAAGCCACACTTTCTTAGTTTATCCTTCCAAAACAGAGTTGGGTATTCAATTCCCAATCCTGGCTTCCATGTAATGATGCCCCAGTAATCGTCACGAAATAGTAACCATTCATCTCTATTTATCCTGTAAGCTCACAGGACTTATTTTGAATGCTTTATGCATTCAGCTACACAGTTTCAAGTTTGTTCTGTTACCAACCCTGTCTACATTTCTATCATTCCTTGGTGCAATATAACATTCACACATTCTATATCCTCCTTTTATTTTCTGGTAGCAATCAGCATCATGACTAACCTGCCCTTCTACTTTCTCCTGTAACTTAGATTTTCTATTTTTCAATTCAATTGAACCCGCTCCCCCCGCCCCCACCAAATTATTAAGTTCAAAGCCCTATTTACAGCCCTAGTTATATGATTTTGCTTGGGACATTGGTCTCAGCCTGATTCAGGTGGAGCCCAGCCCATCAGGATAGCTTCCCCAGTACTGGCACCAATGTCCCATGAATTTATATACAACATTGAATGCAGGACAGTACAGGCCCTTTGGCCCATGATGTTGTGCCAACCTACTATCCTACTAAGATCAATTTACCTGACATACCTTACATTTTACTATCCTCCATGTGCCTATCCAAGAGTCATTTAAAAGTCTCCAAAGTATCTGACTCCACTAACACTGCCGCAGCGCATTCCACATGCCCACCATTCTCTGTGTGAAGAACCTACTTCTGACATCTCCCCTATATCTTCCTCCAATGACCTTTAAATTATGCCCCCTCATAAAAGTCATTTCCACCCTAGGAAAAAGTCACTGGCTATCCACTCTATCTATGCCTCTCATCATCTTGTACATCTCTATCAAGTCACCTCTCATCCTTCTTGGCTCCAATGAAAAATGCCCTAGTTCCCTTAACCTTTCTTCATAAGACCCTCCCTCCAGTTCCAGGCAGCATCCTGGTAAACTTCCTCTGCACCCTCCACATCTTTCCTATAATGAGGTGACCAGAGCTGAACACAATATTCTAAATGTGGTCTAACCTGAGTTTTATAGAGTTGCAGCATAACCTCATGGCTCTTAAACTCAATTCCCCTGCCAATGAAAGCCAACATATCATATGCCTTCTTTACAACCCTACCAACTTGGGTAGCAACTTTGAGGGATCTACGGACATGGACCCCAAGATCCCTCTGTTCCTCCACACTGCCAAGAATCCTGCCATTAACCCTGTATTCTGCATTCAAATTTGACCTTCCAAAATGAATCACTTTGTACTTTTCTGGGTTCACGTCCATCTGCTACTCCTTTGCCCAGCTCTGCATCCTGTCAATGGCCCGTTGCAACCCATAGCAGCCCTCCATACTGTCCACAACTTCACCAGCCTTTGTGTCATCAGCAAACTTACTACTCTACCATTCCATTTCCTTATCCAAGTCATTTATAATGATCACAAAGAGCAGGGGTCCCAGAACAGATCCCTGCAGAATATCACTGGTCACCGAGCTCCAGGCTGAATACTTTCCATCTACTACCAACCTCGGTCTTCTATTGGACAGCCAATTCTGTATCCAGGTAGCCAAATTTCCCTGAATCCCATGCCTCCTTACTTTCTGAATAAGCCTACCATGTGGAACCTTATCAAATGCCTTGCTGAAATCCATCCACTGAAGGTAGCCTCATCGATGCGTTTTGTCACATCCTTAAAGAATTAAAATTAAATTAAATTAAAGAATTTGAACCTATTTTTCCCACAGCAATCTTTCAGCCACACATTTACGTCTTTATCTTGTTGACAATGAGCCAATTAGCTTGTGGTTATTAGTGATAATGGGAACTGCAGATGCTGGAGAATCCAAGATAATAAAATGTGAGGCTGGATGAACACAGCAGGCCAAGCAGCATCTCAGGAGCACAAAAGCTGACATTTCGGGCCTAGACCCTTCATCAGAGAGCTCGCTGACGAAGGTCTAGGCCCAAAATGTCAGCTTTTGTGTTCCTGAGATGCTGCTGGGCCTGCTGTGTTCATCCAGCCTCACATTTTATTAGCTTGTGGTTATTACTTTCTTTTAGTTCTGCTCTTTGATTTACCCTTGAGCTGGTCATATTCCCTCAGCAGAATCTCTTATTTTTCATTCTACTCTTATTAATGGTAACTATGTGAACCATGACAACTGGATTTTTTCCCCTCCCACTCCAATTTCCTCTGCAGCTCAGATGCAATATCCTAAACCATGGCACCAGATAGGAAACACAGCCTTTAAGACTGTCAATCCTCTCCACAGATAACAGTGTCTACACTCCTAACCATACTATCCCCAATTACAACTTGAATGATACCCTGTACTATGGTGCTACGGTCAGTTGCTCATCCTCCTTACAGTCCCTGCTCTTGTTGACACAGGGAGCAAGAATCTCAAACCCATTAGACAAGAACAAGGGCTGAGGTTCCTGCATTGCTACCTCCTAGATCCCTCACTCATAGTCACAGCCTCCAGTCCGTGACCACTGGCCAATTTTAGAGAAATTCATCCAAGGGGTGTGACTTGTCTCTGGAAACACAGCATCTAAGTAACTGTCCCCCTCCCTGATGTATCGTAGTGTTTGAAGCTCGAACTCCAGCTCATCAACAATGAGGTGGAGTTCTGAGAGCAATCAACAGTTGCTACAGATGTGTGGTCACTGGAAAGCAGTATTCACCAGTTCCACTTCATGCAGGTACAACTCATCACCTGGCTCTGCATTCAATTTTATTTAATTTGCTTTTAATTTACTTGTAAGATTTTCCATTTGTCTTTATTTTTGACGTTACTAAAAGTTTGTCTTTAGCTACTTAATCTGTAAAATATTTGTCTTATTTACTTCCAATCTGAGAGCATTTTGGAATTGGTGTTCAAATTAGCAGTTAACAAGTAATGAATGTAAGGTTTTCCTGAGCTGTCAGTCTGTGTGTTTTCCCACTGTGTTGACAATGAGCTCTTGCTCTGCAGATCAACCTCCTACCCCCCAACATCCCATTTTAACTCGCTCACTCGTCTTCACTCTGCTCAGTTTCTCGTCTTCAAGCTGCATTCCCATTCACAGCTGACTTAACTTTCAGGATTCACCTGTGTCTCTGACTGTTTCTGACTGTGAAGCTGCTCTCCCTTCCCTTTCCGCTTCTAACTGCACTATCTGAAGCTGCAGTTCCCGAGTGCTGGCTATACCTCACTCAATGCTGATTTTGACCCTCATTTGGCTCACTTTGTAGCTCAGAGAATAAAAGTAGCCATACAGTTGCAATATGGATACTAAAGTGACAGAGTGATAGGCATTAGAGGGGAGCTGTCAATAAATATTTTTTAAGGTGGACAAAAGTTTTGTTATAGAGTTCCCTGCAATCAGTGTTGAGACCCTTGCTTTTCCTGATATATTTTAATGATCTAGATCTTCATGTGCAGGGAACAATTTCAAAGTTAGCATCCTATACCGAACTGGGTAGTATTGGAAACTATGAGGAAGACAGTTTAGAATTCCAAAAAAAGGTAAGTTGGTGGCATGGTCAAATAGGTAGCAGATAAAGTTTAATGTGGAGAAATGTGAGATAATGCATTTTGGTAAGAAGAATGTGGACAGACAATATAAACTAAGGAACACAATACTTAAGACAGTGAAAGTCCTGGCTATGTATATGCATAAATCACTGAGGTGACATGTTAGATGGAGAGAGCAGTTAATAAAACAAATATTCTCCCGGGCAAGGAAGCTCTGCTGATGTTACACAAGACCTTAGACCTTAGCTGGATGGTTTTCTGCAGAGTTCTGGGCACACCAGATTAAGGATATGAACACACTGGAGAGCGGAGGGTTTACAAAAATAATTCCAGAGATGAGGACCTTCAATAATGAGGATAGATTGGAGAGTTTGGGATTGTACTGTTAGGAGAGAAGAAGGCTAAGTGGAGATTTAAGGGTAGTTTTGAAAATCATGAAAGGATCATGAATGAGAAGTCAAAGTTTTAAAGTAATTTGCCAATGTAGCAAATGCGATATCAGGAAAAACCTTTTCCCACAATGACTCATTCGGGTCTGGTATGCACTGCTTGGAGATGTCTTAGAGGCATGTTCAATCAAAGCTTTCAAGAGAATATTGCACGATTATTTAAATAGAAAAAATGTAATGTTATGAGGAAAAGGTGGGGCAATAACAGTCATAATGCTTGTTGGAGAGCCAGTGCAGATATGATGGGCGACATGGCCTCCTGCACCATAATGACTCTGTGGTTCTGTCTTCCTCTCTGTTTCCCACCTCCACACCCCCTTTCTTCCACACCAAGCACTAATTTATCTCTGTGATCTTTGGCCTGTACCTGGGAGCAGTTTGGCCAGGGTGAAGAGAGTTGAGTCATTGGCCACGTAACAAGATGTGAATAGAAGTGCGGCATCCTTTTGGTGGAGGTTGGCTAGCTCCAATTCTAGGTCCACGTGGAATTTGCTAGTTCCAGAAATGTTCCGAGTTCCCCCAGCTCCTGCACCGTACTCCTGTGCTGTCTCCCTGCAGAACACAGAGTGTATAGTGTTTATATGGCATGAAGAAATTGCACTTGAAAATGTCCCTACCAGGCACTCAGGTTGGCTTAATGCATTTCCATTGAAGTTCAATGACAACAATTGTAGGCAAATAAAACAGACACCTCCCAAACCAGCAATCTCCATCGTCTACAAGAGCAAGGCCAGCAGATAGCGGGGCACACTACCACCTGCAAGTTCCCTGCCAAGTCACGCAGCAAGCTGACTTGGAACCACTACCATGCCCTGACTGTCACTGGGTAAAAATCCTGAAACTCCCTCCCAAGCAGCATTTTGGGTATCCCTACAACTCGTAGACTACTGTTGTTCAAGAAGCAATTAATTCAAGAGAAATTAGAGATGAGTAAAAATTGGTCTAACCAACAGCTCCCATGTCCCATGATTTTTTTTTAAGTGTGAGCACAGCATTAAGAGTTCACAAATGGTAATGGGTTGAATAAACAAGCTGTTTGGTGGTCTTGGATTGAGAGGAGAAGGCAGCGCACCTTGCCCCTCCCCTCCACCCCAGCCTCCAAAAAGAATGTTCTCTTACAGAAGTCAACTAAGAGATTATTTAAAAATGACTTTAAACTTGTCAGTGTTTTGTAATTTATGATACATGAAACTGAATGCATTTTTATGGTATATAGGATTTGAGTATTGCTAAAAGAGACAGATTTTGTCAAAGCTTTTTGTGTTGCTTTCATCAGGACAATTCACACGAATACCAATTAAGAGGCAGCCAACATTTATATTTTATGAGAGGTGGCTACTGATTGGTTGGCTGCTGGAGTCTGATTGGTGTTGCCATGGAGAACGCAGCAGTTAATAATGACTGACAGTTAACTGTCAGTTTTTGTTTACATATTATATAGTATTTGGTGGTGGGGTCACTTTGAGCCTGGCCTGCGAGCATACGAAATAGGATTAAGATTAGGTTATTCAATTTGTTGAGTCTGTTTTGTCATTGAATATAACCATGGCTAAACTTCTACCTCAGCCCTGCCTTCTTACACTATCCTCATATCTCTTCATTTTTTTAGTAGATCTTGCCTTGAATGTACACCAGAAGGAGTTTAAAACTAGAGGCATAGGTTTAAAGCAAGAGATTTAAAGGAGAAAGATTTAAAAGGGACCTAACAGGCAAATTTTTCACGCAGTGGATGGTGCGTGTATGGAATGAACTACCAGATGAGGTGGTGGAGGCTGGTACAATGACAATATTTAAAAGGCATCTGGATGGTATATGAATAGGAAGGATTTAGAGGGATATGGCCAAGTGTTGGAAAATTGGATAGATTAATGTAGAATATATGGTCGGCATAGACAAACTTAACTGAAGGGTCTGTTTACATGCTGTATATCTCGATGACTCTAAGTAAGCCTCCACAACACCCCTGGGATAAAGATTTCAAAGGCCTGCAATAAATTCAGTGAAATTTCTCCTCACTCAGTCTGAAACGACAAACCTCCTTTTCTAACACTGAGATACCCCATCCTCACTCCAGTTCTAGGAAACCCAACCTTCAGAAATATGCTCCCAGCACAAGTCCTATCAACCTTCTCAATAGTTTTATATATTTCAAAGTGATTTTTACTCATTCTTCGAAAGTACATTGGATATAAAACATGAAACAGAGAATTTGACTCCGTGAATCCACACAAAGATTTATGCTCCACAGCCACGTCCACCAACTTTTCTCATTTAACTCTGTTAATATTTAATTTTTAAATATTTCTCATTTAATTCCATATCAATATACTCCTGAATTTTCTTCTCCCTCAGATGCTTACCTGGCTTTTTCTTTAGTAAATTTATCCTGTTCACTCAATCACTCCTGATAGCAAGCTTGGTACTCTCGACATGAAAAATTCTCTTCTGAATTCCCTAACTGATTTGCCATTAACTCTGTTATGTTGGCAGCCTCTAATTTTATTCTTTCCCACATGTGGAAACATCCTTTCAGCATCTGCTCTATCAAAGCCCCGTAAAGTCCTCAAATAGGTCAGCACTCTCTGTGCCTTTTCAAAACCCAAAGCTTTCCCACGTATAAATGAATTCAGTGACAGAATTTGGCAACCGGTATTGTAAAAGGGTGGGTGCATTGTCTTCCTTCCCCACCAAGAATCTTGTACTAAGAGGAAGGACTCTGTTTAAGGTACACGCTGCATTCTAAAGAAGCCAGAATTTGAAGACCTAGTCAGAAATATGGATCTCCGATGAGGTGAAGAAAAGTAGGATTAGAGTGACATCCAAGCAGTTATCGGACTGAGGAAATTATAGAATTGCAGGAAGGACTAGGCCAAGTCACAGAGATTTGTGAATGAAAGACTGAGGTTGATAAATCAAGGTGTTAAAGCGTTCACATTGGAAGAGATAAATCGGGATAGATACGTAAAATATTAGATCTGGAAAAGGACATTATGGACAAGTGGTCATGATCTTAAAATTAGATCTTGGCTGTCGAAGATGGAAATGAATAAGCAAAGATTTGTAGGAATCCAGAATTCTCTCCCCCAAATGCTTTGGATGCTGAGCCAATATAGGAGCTTTCAACACTGCTATAGATTTTTGTTGAGTGAGGGATGAATATAGAGCCAGGGCAAACAAGTGGAGTTGAGATACAGATCTGTCAACATCTAATTGCATGGAGCAGAAACTCGAGATGCTGAATGACTTTCCCCTTTTCTTGGGTCTCAGAGCAATTGCTTGGTAAAGCTATGATGAGAAAAATTGAGACCCTACAGCACCACCACGCATTGCAGAATTGGTTTCAGAGGCAGTTTCTGATAGGGATTTATTATACTAAAATATTGTCACAAAGTCTGATGAAAGTATTGTGGAAACAAGAAGTTTTTGGCTTTTTTGCTCTTATACACTGACTAGGTGAAGCTATCCAATATAGTACGAATCATATCATAGAATCCCTACAGTGTAGAAACAGGCCCTTCAGCCCAACAAGCCCACACCAACCCTCAGAGAATCCCACCCAGACCTGCCCCCCAATTACCTATCTAATCTACACATGCCTGAACACAATGGGCATTTTAGTGTGGCCAATCCACCTAACCTACACATCTTTGGACTATGGGAGGAAGCCTACACAGACAATGTGCAAATTAAACATAGACAGTCGCCCATGGATAGAATCGAACCCAGACCCTTGGTGCTGTGAGGCAGCAGTGCTGGCCACTGAACTACCATGCTGCCTGTTTCCCTGTTTCCACTCTTGTTCCTGTACTTAGTTGCACATATGCAAATGAGTGAATATATAAGTACATGTCAGCTTCTACATTACTTACATAATGGCTTTCAGGACACGTGAGTGACTGCCCATCCCTAGATAGTCATTGCTGCACCACACCGAAACATTCTTCTTCTCAGCCAGCGGCTCATGGTACTCCGCTAATGGATATTCCTCTGCCTTTCTATTCACAGTTTTGAACACGCGGTAGGTATGGTCATTTTTCTTTTCTTCAATCTTCTGCGCAAAGAATTCATCATAGTTAAAGACGGGCAGATCTGCCAATAAGAAATGGGAAACTTGTATGGTCAAACACACCAGGAGAAAATAGCCAACCAGCTTCTGTCAACCAAATTAATCAGCAGACGACTGAACTGACCAAATTAGCAAAATAAGTGAACTGTTCATTACCTTCCAAAACAGCTTGTATAATTGAGCAAGCAAACAAACTAATCCAGGCAGCTAGTCAAAGTCTCCAAGCAACTAACCAAACCCAGCAACCCATCACCAAATGGAATAATTTAGCAGCTAATTTAATAACCAAGCAAGGTTAATAACCAGGGGAAGGTGCCGGGTGTGGTGGGGTTGGAGGACAGTGTGGAGCGAACAAGGGAGTCACGGAGAGAGTGGTCTCTCCGGAAAGCAGACAGGGGTGGGGATGGAAAAATGTCTTGGGTGGTGGGGTCGGATTGTAGATGGCGGAAGTGTCGGAGGATGATGCGTTGTATCCGGAGGTTGGTGGGGTGGTGTGTGAGAACTTCCTACAGACTAAGGGGGTGGCCATGGGCACCCGCATGGGCCCCAGCTATGCCTGTCTCTTTGTAGGTTACGTGGAACAGTCCCTCTTCCGCACCTACACAGGCCCCAAACCCCACCTCTTCCTCGGGTACATTGATGACTGTATCGGCGCCGCCTCTTGCTCCCCAGAGGAGCTCGAACAGTTCATCCACTTCACCAACACCTTCCACCCCAACCTTCAGTTCACCTGGGCCATCTTCAGCACATCTCTCACCTTCCTGGACCTCTCAGTCTCCATCTCAGGCAACCAGCTTGTAACTGATGTCAATATCAAGCCCACCGACTCCCACAGCTACCTAGAATACACCTCCTCCCACCCACCCTCCTGCAAAAATTCCATCCCCTATTCCCAATTCCTCCGCCTCCGCCGCATCTGCTCCCACGACAAGCCATTCCACTCCCGCACATCCCAGATGTCCAAATTCTTCAAGGACCGCAACTTTCCCCCCACAGTGAGCGAGAACGCCCTCGACTGCGTCTCCCGTATTTCCCGCAACACGTCTCTCACACCCCGCCCCCGCCACAACCGCCGAAAGAGGATCCCCCTCGTTCTCACACACCACCCCACCAACCTCCGGATACAACGCATCATCCTCCGACACTTCCGCCATCTACAATCCGACCCCACCACCCAAGACATTTTTCCATCCCCACCCCTGTCTGCTTTCCGGAGAGACCACTCTCTCCGTGACTCCCTTGTTCGCTCCACACTGCCCTCCAACCCCACCACACCCGGCACCTTCCCCTGCAACCGCAGGAAATGCTACACTTGCCCCCACACCTCCTCCCTCACCCCTATCCCAGGCCCCAAGATGACATTCCACATTAAGCAGAGGTTCACCTGCACATATGCCGATGTGGTATACTGCATCCACTGTACCCGGTGTGGCTTCCTCTACATTGGGGAAACCAAGCGGAGTCTTGGAGACCGTTTTGCAGAACACCTCCGCTCAGTTCGCAACAAACTACTGCACCTCCCAGTCGCAAACCATTTCCACTCCCCCTCCCATTCTTTAGATGACATGTCCATCATGGGCCTCCTGCAGTGCCACAATGATGCCACCCGAAGGTTGCAGGAACAGCAACTCATATTCCGCCTGGGAACCCTGCAGCCTAATGGTATCAATGTGGACTTCACCAGTTTCAAAATCTCCCCTTCCCCAACTGCATCCCTAAACCAGCCCAGTTCGTCCCCTCCCCCCACTGCACCACACAACCAGCCCAGCTCCTCCACTCCACCCACTGCATCCCAAAACCAGTCCAATCTGTCTCCGCCTCCCTAACCTGTTCTTCCTCTCACCCATCCCTTCCTCCCACCCCAAGCCGCACCCCCATCTCCTACCTACTAACCTCATCCCACCTCCTTGACCTGTCCGTCTTCCCTGGACTGACCTATCCCCTCCCTACCTCCCCACCTATACTCTCTCCACCTATCTTCTTTTCTCTCCATCTTCGGTCCGCCTCCCCCTCTCTCCCTATTTATTCCAGAACCCTCACCCCATCCCCCTCTCTGATGAAGGGTCTAGGCCCGAAACGTCAGCTTTTGTGCTCCTGAGATGCTGCTTGGCCTGCTGTGTTCATCCAGCCTCACATTTTGTTGTCTTGGATTCTCCAGCATCTGCAGTTCCCGTTATCTCAAATGCCCAACCATGTAACCTGCGACTTAGCCTAGCCAACCATGGTTGAGTCAAACTAACCTTACAAACAAAGTGTTCATTTCCACCAAATTGTGAACCATGCAATCAAAAAACTCACCATCTAAGCAACTCAACAGTCAAACCAGTGCCCAGAACAAGCAGAGAACCGACGAAGCTACTTGGAGAATAAACGCAGAATAAGACCTTTTGGGTGGAATTGTTTCTTTGTTGTAGCTTCAATATATTTCTATCTTCAAAATTATCACCCATCCATCAAATAAACCCATCAGTCAAACTAGCCAAAAATTAATGCTTGCTATCAAATTACGAAATAAGACATTGTGACAACAATTCAGGGGATGCAATGCCATAGTGGTACAATCCAAAGATCCAGGTAACATTAGTGGAATTTGATTTCAATAATATCTGGAATTAGAAGTCTAATGATGACCATAAAACCATTGTTGGTTGTCATGAAAACTCAACTGATTCACTGATGTCCTTTAGGGAAGGAAAACTCTCTTCTTATTTGGTCTGGCCTATATGTGACTCAAGACAGCCAGCAATCTCCTTGACTCTTAACTGCCTAGCAAGCCATTTAATTGTACCAAACACTAAACATCTCAAAAGGGAATAGAATTGATGAATGACCTGCCAACAACTAAGGTACCGGAAATGACAGTGATACCTTCATTCTTGTCGACCCTGCAAATTCCTTCTGACCAACATCTTGGGATTAGTGCCAAAACTGGAAAAGCTATCTCAGAGACTAGTCAAGCAACAGCCTAATATCATCATACTCACAGAACATACACATACCATACTCACAATGTTTCAGCCAAAGCCATCGTATCAGCAGGCTAAACCATACAGAGGTTGTGGCACAGTGGTATGCAGTCAAGAGTAGCTGAAGGAGTGTCCAGACCCAAAACATTAGCTTTCTTGCTCCCCTGATGCCGCTTGGCCTGCTGTGTTCATTGAGTTCTACACCTTGTTATCTTAGTCAAGGATACGTTGCCCTGGGAGCCCTCAACAATGACTCTGGTTCAGTTCATACATGGAAAAGGAAACCGCCTGCTGTTTCCACATAATGTCTTCTCTGAACTCATGAATAATTTTCCTCCATGTTTAAAACCACTTGGAGGGAGCACCGAGTGTGGCAAGGGCGCAGAACTTACTTGAATGTCTCATGAAGGTGGTATAAACAGTGCCATCAAGCAATGCTTGCTTAGCAACAACCTGATCACTGACATTCAGTTTTGGTTCTGCCACTCAGCTCCTGGCCTCATTATCGTGTTATTGACAAAACAGTTGAATTCTAAAGGTGAGATGAGATTGACAGACCTTGACATTCACACTACATTTGACTGGGAGTTATGTCAAGGAACCTAGGAAAACTAGTGTTGTGGGTAAATTACCAAAAGCTACCTTATTCAGCTACTTATTAAGAAATCTCACAATCAAATACTGAAACATTTCTTAAACTTTATTGTATGTGGAAAACAAATAAGACCCCTCAGGAAAACAAGTTAGGCCTCGCAAACCCAACTTAGCTATTAACCAATTAATGATAGAATTTAGCTATGATTCCAACCAACAGTATCTGTCCCTGGATGTGCCCCAGTTTGATCCTTATGCAGTGCTGTCCTTGGAAGTTCTGGTGAAGAACCCTGGAATTGAATTTTTATATAATTTTCTCTCTTTCAGGCTTGTGATATGACATTATTGATGATTCTTTAGATTCTTTCATCCACAACATTGATTACATTTTTGGAGTCCTCACATCTGCAGTTTGCCTTCTTTTCAGCTTACCTGTTCCTTATCATAATTAGCATTGACTGTCCATGTAAAAACACAGCCTTCTTGCAGTTCACCCCTTTATCTCAGGACATTTCTTCTGCAGGCAGTCTCAATTGTCCATTTGTCATGAGGCAGTCGGTTATCAAGCAATGTTACCTCCTCTATCCCAGGAAACAGCGAATTTATGTTTCTTTGACTTCTTTTTCCCAGGGATGGTTAATTAGCATGTTACTTTTAATTTCTTTATAACAGTTTCTGTTTGTTTCTTTCATCCTAAGAAACTGTTTATTCTATACAAAGTTATTACTGACTCTTTAAATCATGAACAGTCATTAAAGTTGTGAAGTTCGCAGTATCACACTCGAATCAGGAGGAATGGAGAAAGATTCTCTTCTGGTTGCAGCCATACCTGACGAAATGGAAATGATTGTGCTTGTTGGAAGCCAGTCATCACAGTTCCAGGGCAAGAGTTCTTCAGGGTAGATATTTTCCCAATCAGCCTGCTCAGAAATGTTATTACTCACCTCCAGAAAAGGAAGGACTTGAATTGGAATTCTGGCCCAGAAGTAGGGATGCTATCACTGTGCTACAAAAGCCCACTCCCTCAAGGTTGCGTAACAGAGTGATAGAGCCAAACAGCGCAGAAACAGACCCTTCAGCCCAACCAGTCTATGCCAAACATAATGCTGAGCCAAATCAGTCCCATCTGCCTGTTCTGGTCCATATGCCTCAAAACCTTAAATAAAAACTAAAAGAACTGCGGATGCTGTAAATCAGGAACAAAAACAAAGTTGCTGGAAAAGCTCAGCAGGCCTGGCAGCATCTGTGGAGGAGTAAACAGAGTTAATGTTTCGGGTCTGGTGACCCTGCCTCAGAACATTTTTGAGGAAGGGTCACCGGACCTGAAACGTTAACACTGTTTTCTCCTCCACAGATGCTGCCAGACCTGCTGAGTTTTTCCAGCAACTTTGTTTTTTTCCCTCAGAACCTTTCCTATTCATGTACTTATCCAAATGCCTTCTGAATGTTGTAATTGTACCCACATCCACTACTTTCTCAGCAAGTTCATTCTACACACAGCAACTCTCTGTGTAAAAACTTTGCCTCTCATGTCTTTTTTAAATATCCCTCCTCTCACCATAAAAATATACCCCCTAGTCTTGAAATCCCCCAACCTAGGGAAAAGACAATTGCCATTAACTCTATCTATACTTCTCATCATTTTATAAACTTCTATCAGGTCGTCTCTCGACCTCCTACTCTTCAGTGGGAATAATTCCAGCCTATCCAGCTTTTCTTTATAACTCAAACCTTCCATACCTAGCAACGTCCTAGTAAATCTCTTCTGAACTCGCCCCAGCTTAATATCCTTCCTAAAACTGGATGACCAGAACTGGAAGCAATCTTCCGGAAGAGGCCCCACCACTGACCTGTAAAACCTCAACATGACTTCCCAACTTCTATTCCCAAAGGTCTGAGCAATGAAGGCAAGCGTGCCAAATGCCTTTTTAATTATCCTGTCTATATGTGATGTAAACTTCAAAGAATTATGTACTTGAACCCCTACTTCCCTACACTACAACACACCGAAAGCCCTACTATTAATTGTATAAGCCCCATTGTGTCCTAAGAAAACCACCTTCAGCTGTTTCATCAATTAGCTTCCCTTCCTCATAAGATCAGATCACTGATGTTTACATGATGTTCAGTGCCATTCGTAACTCCCTGGATGCTGAAGCAGCTCATGTCCAAGTACAGCAAGATTTGGACAGCATCCAGGTTTGAAGAGTTGATGAGTGGCAAGTCACATTTGTGCTACACAAGTGCCAGGCAATGACCATCTCCAACAAGAGAGAAACTAACCTTTGCCCATTGAATTTCAATGGCGTTACTATCCCTGAATTCCCACTATCAACATTCTAAAGATTATCATTGGCCAGAAATTGATCAGATCTCACTATGTAAATATTTTGATACAACAGCAGGCAAAGAGACTAGGAATCCTGCTGTAAATAACTTATCTCCTAACTCCCCAGAGTCGTGTCAACCATCTGCAAAGCACAAGCCAGAGTGTGAAGAGGAATACTTGCTGGATGAATATAAATCCAACAACATTCAGGAAACTTGACACTGTCCAGGATAAAGCAGACTACTTGAGTGGCATTATAACCACAAATATTTACTTACTACACTGCCGATCTCAGTAGTAGCAAGGTGCCCTGCAGAAGTTCATCAGGGCTCCTTAGACAGCACCTTCAAGACCTTTGGCCAAAATCACCGAGAAGGTACAAGGACAGCAGATACCTGGAACTTCATCACTTGCAAGTTCCCCTCCAAGCCAGTTGTTATCCTGACTTGGAAATATATCACCATTCTTTTAGTGACGCTGGGTCAAATCGTGGAATTTCATTCCTAATGGAATTTTAGGGGTACCTACATCAAATGGACTGCAATAGTTCAACTTAGCACCACCTTCTCAAGGGCAACAAGGAATGGGCAATAAATGCAGGTCCAAGCAGCAGCACTCATTTCCCACAAATGAATTTCGTAAAATAAAAACTGGCATGGAAAAAAGCACACACAATCAAAATAAACAACATTCTGAGCTGAAATATATATTTGAGTGTGACATTACTAATAAAACTCATGCACCTCATACATACCCTTGGTTATGTTGTCGCGGATAAGATGGGTAACAGCAAAATTGGGAAGTGAAGGTAAAGAGTCTTGAAGCCTCTTAAATGGACCAGAAATCCAACCAAGAATTGACGCGCTCTTGGGGGTCTCTGTGAAAGGTAAGTTAAATTGTAGAATGTAATAGCTGACTATAAGGTACTTTCTTATCTAGACCAGACCATTGGTATTCAATAGGTCTATCTACTCCATTCATTCCAGTATTCCTACAGATATTTCCATTGACCATGATTCAGTTAAGACCCTTTTGAGTCAGAGGGTAGAAGATCAGTCATGATATCTTTGAGTGGTAGGGTACATTTGCAGGGTTGAATGGTCCACTCTTATTGGTTTCTGCTGTAGACACCACCTTTCAAATACGACCTTAAACTAGTGCCATGTCTGTCCTCCCAGACGTTAGAACAAGAAGGGTAATTGATCTCTGCATGGAATGCTAGGCTAATATTTATCACTACAATCGCTGCCTCTATCCCTAAGGACTACGACACTTTAATAAGGTGGCACAAAGTCAGCGTGCCAAGGGCAGTTAAGGATGGGCATAGCCAACGATGCTCACATCTCATCAACAAATAAAAATATAAATAAGATTATCTTGTCATCAGTAGTATGAACTTTCTTGTTGCGTATAAACAGCTGTAACATGTTTTGCAGAAAATTGAGGTTGTGAAATATGTTTTAGAAATACGAAGTTTCCTTCTTCATCAATTTCTCACTGCTCTGTTTTGATTCAATGTTCGATTATGATCCTCCAAAAGCTGAAATAAAGAGCTTTGGTCAAGGGCGAAGCCACTACAGTTCATGGGTTGAAGGAAGTCCCCATAGTGTTGATACTTTGGGAGCTCCAGGATTTTAATCAGCAATGATATAGGAACAAGCAACATGATGTCAAACTCAAGGTAGCCTGTGTAACATGAAGGCAAGCATGGAGACAATGGTGTTCCCTTTCTGGTGTTCTCCTTCACAGATGAGTATGCAGGATTGAGATATGTTATTTGAGAAGCTTTAATTAGTAACTGCTGTGCTTCCTGCAGATAGTAAACACTACAGTTATGGTACGGCATTAATGAATTGAATGGGGTGATTAAATTGTTGGATTGCACTACCTGAATGGCACCAGGATTCTTGAGTAGTGTCACAACAACATCCTCCCAAGAAATGAATAGCCTGCCATCACACCCGTCATTTCTTATTCAACCTTTTCAGTGCCGTTACTAGACAGTGGCTTGTGGAGATTCATGGGCTTGTTAGTCGATGTATAAACCCTGCCTGAACCTCTCCATTAGATTCAACCCCCTGGTTAATTCCCTGTTACTCATTATAGAAGCTCCATACATTTCTTAGTTATATTCCTCAAATTCAGTCTCAGTAATCTATTATTTTATATAAAATATAACCATACTTTTCCACAGTACTGCCCAGTTGGAGGCCCAAGTTTTTGGGTAAGATACTTTCAAGGCCCTATCTATCGTCCCAACTGGTCATGAAAGATTCTATGACATGATTTGAAGAAGAATGTGGAAACCCTTCCTGGCCAACTAAGTGGATAATTTTGTCATTACTATAACAGAAGTATTCTATGAGACGGAGAGAAAGACAGGGGAGGCTTAAAGAGATGGGCAACACAGTGGCTTAGTGGTTAGCATTGCGGCCTCACAGCGCCAGCAACCCGAGTTTGATTCTCCCCTTGGGCAACTGGCTGTGTGGCGTTTGCGTACTCTCCCCATGTCTACACTGGTTTCCTCCCACAGTCCAAACTTGTCGACTGCCCATGCTAAATTGCCCATAGTCTTCAGGGATGTGTAGATTAGGTGGGTTATAGGGAAGTGCCTGGGTGGGATGCTCTGAGGGCCAGTGTAGACTTGTTGGGCCGAAGGGCCTGTTTCCACACTGTAGGGATTCTATTCTATAAACAATTGTAATAGTGGTAGGCCACTGGGCCCTTCGAGGTTGCTCTGTCATTCAAAATGATCATCACTAATCTTCCAATTGAGTGCCCTTTTCCCATTTTCTACACCATACCCTTTCAGCCCTTTACCCCTCAGAGCAATGTCTATCTTCTTGTTGAAAACATTATTGTTTTGTCCTGAGCTGCTTTCTGTGGCAGAGAGTTCCACAGACTCACCACTCTCTGGGTGAAGGAATTCGTCATCGTCTCAGTCCTAAACGGATTGTTCTGTATCTTTAAACTGTGACACCTGGTTCTGGACTCTCCGGGCTTCAGGATCATCCTTCCTATGTTTACCCTGTCTAATCGTGTTAGAATTTTATGGATTTCTGTGAAACATACTCTCATTCTTCGAAACTGTTTCTAAACACTTCTCAGCTGGAAACATATATAGTCTTAACCGATCCAATCCCTCTTCATAGGTCAGTCTTGCTATTCCAGAAATCAGTCTGGTCAGCCCATTTCTGAAGAAGGGTCCCAACCCGAAACGTCAGCTTTCCTGCTCCTAAGATGCTGCTTGGCCTGCTGTGTTCCTCCAGCTCCACACTTTGTTATCAGCCTGGTAAACCCTTGTTGCACTGTATCTATAGCCGGAAAGTTCCTCAGATGAGGAGACCAAAATGGCGTATAATGCTCCAAGTGTGATCTCACCAAGGCCCTGTACAATTGCAGCAATTATGGAATGGTGTCAGTTAGCCACGGTGTTTTCTACACAAAAATGGTGACTACATTAAAGCAACATTCAATAAGTCTATAAGACTTTGGTGTACCCTTAGGTTATAAAGATACTGAAGAAATGCAAGACTAACTCCCTTTGTTTTTAATCTTCTTAATCTACTCACTTCCACATTATTGAGGGCTGGTACCTGTCACATCCTCTTGTACTGCCAGGCTTGCTTTGCGAATGACCATGTTGATATCCTTTTTGATCTCCCATTCCACGAAAGGACAGTTAGCACTGAAGCTGGCATCATTGGGTGCAGCAGCCTGATTGGAGTACTGAACCACTGCCTTTGTACGGGAAAACCCTGATGCAATCAGTGTTCCCTGATCTGAAAGTAAACATAAATGCACATCCAGACACTGAATACATGTTAAACAAGAACAGCAGCTTCGTTGATCTCAGCATTATAACAGAGAGCTGATCAACAATGACACATTCTATGCAGAATTGTATTGTACACAAAAGTAGTAGGAACTGCCGATGCTGGAGAATCTGAGACAACATGGTGTGAAGCTGGATGAACACAGCAGGCCAAACAGCATCAGAGGAGCAGGAAAGCTTGACGTTTTGGGTCGGGACGGAACAACAAGCTTTCCTGCTCCTCTGATGCTGCTTGCCCTGCTGTATTGTACACAATATCATCACTGGCTCAGGGATCTCAGTTATTTACATTGCTGGGTTGCAAAGAGGTAGCAAAGTCGACATAGTTAGTTCAGCAGGAAAATTCCTAGATGTACCCACAATTAAAGTGTTGAATTGAGCAATGTAAGAGCAGCGTTACTCTGGACAGCGTAGAGGGAAATTTGTTGTGTATCCAACACCGTGTTGCACCTGCTATGGGAGTGTTTGGCGTAGAAAGAACTTTACTCGGTATCTAACCCTGTACTGTATTTTCCTGGGATAGTTTAACAGGGTGAGCATAGAAGGAGCTTTTTTTTTTAATCTATCCCTCTGCTGTAGCTGCCCTGGGAATAATTGCTGGGGACAGTGCAGAGATTCACTCTGTATCTAGTCACACACAACATCTCTCCTGGGAGTGTTTAATTAAGACAATGCACAGAGACCTTTACTTTCTATGAAATTTCCTGCTGTTCCTGTCCTGATAATGTTTGCTGGGGACAGTGTAAAGGAAATCCTACTGTATATCTAATCCCATGCTTTGACTACCCTGAAATTTTTTATGGGTAGATCAATCTGTTGAAATCAGTTAAAGATTGCTTAGAAACAGATAGAAACTCAGCATAAAACAGGAAAAGGAGGTGATGGGCTCATGGTATTATCACAAACCTATTAATTCAGAAACTCAGGTAAAGTCCTGGGGACCTGAGTTTAAATCCCACCATGGTAGATGGTGAAATTTAAATTCAATAAAAAACAAAAGTCTGGAATTAAGAATCTATTAATGGCTGTGAAAACATTGCCGATTGTCACGAAAAGCCCATCTGATTTTTCGGGGAGGAAACCATGGACTACGTGTGACCCCAAATCCAACAATATCATTGACCTTTAATTGCACTCTGAAATGGCCTAGCAAGCCTATCAATTCAAGGGCGGCTAGGGATGGACAATCAATGCTGGTTAGCTGGCGCTTCCCATGTGTGAATAAAAGAAATTTCCCTTTGCCCCCAGTCTTACCAGATGGTTCCTTCTTTTTTAGCCACTTTATGTGGGCACTTGTAGACAGTGGGCGAAACATCACGGGACAGCGTTGAGCATAGATGAACAGAGATTGGCCTGCTTTCTGGAGGAAGACAGGAGGAACTCGCAACAGAAACGGGCACCTGTGCATGAAGATGTTCATCTTCGACGTTACTGTGCAAAAGGAAACTGTGTCAGATATATCTGAAACCATTTCATTGCTGAGAAAGACAGCCCCCAAGGCTAGAGAGTGACTGAGCTCCAGCTGGTTGAATGCAGGATCCCGGGGAGAGAGGCTGGGTGCAGGATCCAGGGAGATAGGTCAAGATCCCTGGGAAAGAGTGGAGAACAGGACCACAGCAAAAAAGAAGGCATGTAAAAGCCAGAGAGAGAAAGGCCAAGTGTGGTCCCCAGGAAGAGTGGAGTTAGATGCAAGATCCCATGGAGAGAAACGCCAAGTGCAGGGTCACAGGATTAGAATACAGTTGGTTCGCTATAATGCAATAGTTGCATTCCTGCGCAGCACCATGTTATCAAAAATCGCACTTTTGAAATAATAGGCCCTGTGGAAAAAGCAGGTTTAGGGGCAGACCAAAAAAATCACTCAAAATTTCTCAAAAGTCATTCAAAAGCCTAACGCAAAGGATAACACAGTTTGAATAAATTTGTATGTAATGATGAAATAAACCACCTTACCTTGAAAAGATATCAAAATGACTTGATGGGGGAGGAAGTTTTGATGTTGCTGTGTTGTTAATGCAGGAGCTGAGGGTCATCATCATCATAAACATCATCATCACCTTCAGATCACCTTCAGGTACAGTTGTGGTTTCAGAGTTATGGTAAAAAATAGTTAATCCAGAAGTAGGTGGCTGTGGTTGATTGTCTTCTCACTGTTTCTTGGGGGTTGGCTTAAAAAAAGCTTCCAGTTTTCACTGCTTTGCCCTTTTTGTTCTTTCATGAAGAAGCTGTACCAAATAAGATCTTACGCCACAAAATGCTACCCTGCTACACTTTGCATTGTAATTGTTGTCCTCTGAGCTGCATATGCTTCTCAGTTTCCCACAGGATAGAAGACAGAACAGAAGTGGAAAACTCTCCTGGTGCTGCATCCTGGATTTCATCTTCTTCATCTCCGGTTTTAACTTGCCCCTCAGTGACAAGTTGTTGTAGATCAGCTGTAGAAAAGTCTTCACAGTGAGACTCAAGCAGCTCTTCAGTATCCTCACTCTTCAAATCCAACTTGCTTTGCAAAATCAACACAATATTCTTTGATTCTTGAAAGTTCCACTGATGGATCAAAACCTTTAAAATCTTGAAAAAAATCTGGGAGAAGCTTCTGCCAAACAGTATGCAAGCAATACTTACTGACATCACTCCAGGGCTCCATGATAATATCAATTGCATTCTTGATGTTAAAGCTCTTCCAAAATTGAAGAGCACAGTCCTTAGCACCACCAACCCCCCGACCCCCATCAGTGGCTGCAATCAGCCTTTTAATTGTGTGTCTGAAATAATAAGCTTTAAAAGCTGCTATTACACCCTAGCCGATGGCCTGAAGCAGAGAGATTGTGTTTGGGGGTAGAAATAGGACATTGATGTTTTCAGGAAGCTCACCAATGGTGGGAAGGTGGATTGGCGCATTATCCAAGATGAAGACAATCTTAAAGTGCAATTTTTTTTTCCTGCAATACTTTCTAAAGACACCTTCCAAAACATCAACAATGATGTCAGAAAAATATTGCCCTGTCATCTAACCTCTCTTGCTAGACCTAAAGTAGACACCTAGAGTGGACTTAAGGCTCGCAGGTTGGCAGAGTGATACACAACCACAGCTTTAAGCTTTAAGCCCCCACTGGCATTGGCATTGGCAGCACAGTCGTATGATCTTTTGCCACCTTAAAGCCTAGAGCATATGCTTCATTCATAGAAATGTAGGTTCTTGATGCCGAGAGTCTGCAAAATAATCACATGATGCTGACGCAGAGACTGTTTCGGCACTACCATTGTGCATGCGCAGGACAAAGTCCATGAAATGATCATGTGATGTCGATGCATACTCCTCCGCACACCTATGGATTCATGTTATAACCAACACAAGTTCGCGTTTTAGAAACAGCGTTCCCCTATTCATTAGCCACGTTATAGCCAATTCATGTTGCCAGAACACGCATTATTGCAGAACCGACAGTACTTTGGACAAAGCTATTGTTAAGGATGGAGGAACCATGAGACAGGATCTAGGATGTAGAATCCTACAAACAGTGCCATGTTCCTATGGGGTGCCCCAGGCCCAGTTTCTTTGTCCGCGCTACAGCTTTCCAGGAACAGATCAATGCTTCAGGATGTGGGGCCTTAGTCACAGGGCCATACTCTACAGTGCAGTGTCCGCAGGGACAAGGTCATTGTCCACAGTATTAGGACTTCAGGTGGAAGGCCATGCTGCAGGAATGTGGGCCTGATGGACAGGGTCATTGTCCAGGAATTTGGGTCCCATTGCCGTATAATACTGGTGAGACTAAGAGCGAGTTACGTTACTTGCAATGAATCTCACACCCCTCAGCCAGACTGCACAGTTTTTAATACTGCAGTATATTTAACTCCAACTTATATAAATCTGATCATCCAACTCCTATTAGACTGTAACACAATCAGAAATTGCTGGAGAAACCCAGCAGCTATGGCAGCATCTAGGCGGAGAAAGCAGAGTTAGCGTTTTGGCTATGGTAACCCTTCTTCAAAGCTGATAATAGTTAGGGAAAGGTGATATATATGCTGAAGTCAGGGTTCAGTGAGGGGGTGGGGGAGGGGGGAAGGTCCCAGCCACGCCTTCCAGGTGAAGCAGTGATTTACCTGTGCTTCATTCAATTTAGCCTACCATTTCCACTGCTCATAATGTAGCCTCTTCTACATGAGGGAGATAAAACACGGACTGCATGACGGCTCTGTGGAACACCTATGTTCTATCCATAAAAAAGACCCTGTAGTTCTAGTAGCCGGACACTTCAACACCATACCATGTTGTCTGTCCAACATTTCTGTCTCTAACCTGCTACAGTATTCCAGTGAGGCTGAGCGCAAGCTGGAAGAACAGCATTTTATTTTCTGCTTGAGAACCATTCAAGACTCAACATCAAATTCAATAATTTTAGAACCCAAACCCCTCCTTCCTTGCCCTTGATCACCCCCAAGCATAGCCAGCCCATTTTATGGTCCCCCTTTTCAGTTTGTTTTATTCCGTGCCTTACTATTATCCATTCTGCCTAACTTTTTTCTGTTTCTCTGGGCACCATCTCCATCTATCCGCCTACCTTTTCCAAGCTACTATCATTTTTGAATAAGGGTCATTGAGTGTTAATTCTGATTTCTCTCTATAGATATTGCCAGACCTGCTGAACTTCCCCAGCATTTTATGTTTTTGAACCAAATCTCCAACATGGTTCTTTGCCCTAGTTAGTCTTTGTCCAGTCTTTGTAACTGCTGTCAGACTGAATTCAGTTCTGAAAATTCTAATTGTTCTCTATCCAGTTTGTTTCTGACTAAATGAATTAGCTGCTTTGAGCAGAGTTGTCAGTAAACAGTCCCAGCAGCCCATGACTGCCTTTCCTTGACTGCTGACTGTATGGTTCAGATAAGCTAGAGATATTCTGCCACACCCAGAGCAACAGTTTGATCACGCCCAATGTTTGCTGAAGATTTGGGTCGCCAAAAAAACCATTTTGAATACTTCCGCGAAGGAGAATTACATGCAGCACAGGGCTTTCAGGAGCAAGACCCATTTGATTGAGAGGTTCTGGGGTTGTATGTGTAGGTGATGTGGGAGTGGGTATCAATCCCAATGGCTGCATTTGTTTGGATTTAGCATTTCATTCTGTGCCATAAGATGGACAAAGGAAAGGACCATCAGTGTGTGGGCTGTCATGAGGAATGGGTGCTTTTTTTAATCTATTTGCTCTTTCCCTGGAAAAGGACAGTGCTGGCTAAGATAACATTTGTTGCTTATGCCTAATTACCTATGCCTTCATAAATTGCTGGAGTCCCTGGGAGTGGGAGAACAGTGTTGTCAGGAAGACAGTTCCAGGATTTTGACTCCGTGACAGTGAAGGAACAGCAATTTCATTCCAATATGGATCAATACAACTGCTCTGGTGATCTGCGCATGGCAATTGGCATTAGGATACCATTTGCAGCATTGACGTCTGGTTCTAGAGGTCACTGTCACACATGGGCCTCAGAGGCTGGGGCAGTCAGTCAGAAAATTTGAAGAAACACTTGTCAGGATGGTGTTTGGTTTGAAAGAAACTTGCAGGTGACGGAGCTCCCATGTGCATTTTGCCCTTATCCTTCTCAATGGTAGAGGTTCGTGTTAGGAAGTTGCTCTTAAAGGAGCCTGGGTTAATTATTGCAGTATATTGTGACCACTAGCATATTGCTGTTACTATGTATCAGTGATAAAAGGAACAAATGTCTAAGGTGTGTATACAGTGTCCGTGCACAGTGGACTGCTTGTTCTGGTTGGAGTCTGGCTTACTGAGTGTTGTTGGAGCAGCACTCATCCAAGCAAGTGGAAAGTGGTCCATCACATGTTTGCCTTGCTCCTTGTGAAGAGTGGAAAACTATGAGCTATTTGGAATGCAAGAGACCCCTGCCCTAAAACATTCTCAACCCTTGTTGGAGTGGTTAGAAAACTCATCATGTGCAGGAGTCATAGGCATCTGTGTCATAAGAGATTTCCTTGGTCAATGTCTGCACAATATGAGGTTCCATGGTTTCCAACACTAACCCTACGCACCCCAACCCCTACCCCAACCTCAGGGTGGCTATTACAGCCCACAATATGTGTCAGAGTTTGTGAAAGAGTTCTTTTCAGGTTGCAACCTCTGAACAAGGATGGCAGGCACAAAGGAACACCACCATCTGAATGTTCTCCTCAAAGTCACATGCAATCCTAACAGAGGTTCCTCTACTGAAGTATGGACTGGGTGACTGCTTTGCAGAGCATCTATTTTCTGCCTGAACTACCTGTTGCCTGCCACTTTAATGCAACATCCTGTTCCCTGACCAACATGTCTGTCTCTGGCTTGCTGCAGTGTTCTAGTGAAGCTCAATGCAACCTGGAAGATCAGTACTTCATTTTCTGCTTGGGGACCCTGCAGCCCTCAGCACTCAATATCGAATTCAATTATTCTTTGGCTTAAACTCTCCCATGTCCCAGCCCCCTACCCCACACAGCCTGCCATTACACACTACCTGTTATTAGTCACTAATAGTCTCCATTATCAACTATTCACCCTGCCAGCCTGATCGTTATCAACTCTTTGTCTGTCCAACTGCTGTTCTCTCTCTTTAGGCTCTATCCTATTGTTTACTCCTGACCCCATTCCCCTCCCCTTTTTTCTGCATATAACCTGACGTTTTCCCAGCCACCATCAATTCCAGTGAAGGGTCACCAGACGCGAAACGTTAACTCTGTTTTTTAATTCACAGATGCTGCCAGACTTGCTGAGCTTTTCCAGCAACTTTGTTTTTGTTCCTTTACTGTCACTGTGTTAAAGTCCTGGAACTCCCTCCCTGACAGGACAGAGATGAAGAGAAATCAATTCACTCAAAAGCTTGTGAATTTTTGGAAATTTATAGATGCCTCCACATTTGACATATTTAAAGCTGAAATAGTCAGATTTCTGGGGTCTCCGAGAATTAAGGGATCTGGGGAGAAAACAGAGAAATGGAGATGAAGCCAAAGCTCACCCGGGATTATCTTGAATGGCAGAACAGGTTAAATTATGGTATGGTCTAATCCTGATCTTATTTTCTGTGTAATTATGAAGGTATTCCTACACCATATGGGCTGCAGTGGTATAGGAAGATGGGTTACCGTCATTTGCAGAAGGGTATTAATGATGTAATAAATGTTAGCCTCGCCTTACAGAGATACTCAAATCCCATAAATTTCTATTTTTTTAATATTTTCAAAAAGACTTGCTTAGTTCTGACAAAACCCAGCTCCTCCATACCTGACCTCAGAACCTGCAGGCTTTTTTGAACTGTCTCAGTCATACAGCAAGTCTTATAGGAGTAAGAGTGCAATGAGGGGAATCAACTATAAATCAGGAGTTGGAGTTCAGAAAATGTTTGTGAGTGTGTAATGGAAGGGTAGGAAGAGGTACAGCCCAGAACTCCAAATGTGTTTAGAGTGTATCAATGAGGCATCAGTGAGGGACAGTGAGCGAGTATTTTGGTTCAGATAAGAGGGTGCTAGTGCAAGTGCTCACAAGAAAGTGCGAGTGCTGCATCATATGAATAAGTGAGGACTAGTCCTGGTCATCGAAATGAGTGAACTTTGAACATATTACACATTAGACCTAGTGCAGACCAGTGACATTGCTCATCCTTTGCTCACTGAGAGTTCAAGGAGGGCTCCTATTCTTTCTGTGGCTTACATTGACACTAAAAGCCTCTCTCCCACATCCTTTAAGGGCTTCCTGTCACCTTAATTTAAATGCCGCATAAAACCAGCACTCAGAAATTTATCTGGTCTTGAGATCTGCAGTCCTCATGCTGAGGCACCCTTCCTACCAGCCCCAACCCATGAATTTCACCCAACAGTAAGCAAATCCATTCCCATCAGCAATGAGAAGGCCTTCACGCAAGCATAACTGTTCAACTAGAATAAATTGGCAGACACTTACTGCACTTGTGAATAATTCATAATTTAAGTCTTACAATTTCCTACTGACTTCTGAAAAGTTACGCTCTTTATAAAGAATACAAGAGCAATATGATTTATTTAATGTCATAACAGTTGTTATACAGCAGTCTCGCATTATTTAGTCTCTTACCTGTCAAAATATTCACGAATTCAGTTTCAATCACTTCCAGTTAGTTGCCTGTTGTCCTGCACTGAGAACGAACATTCAACGATTAGGAAAATTGGAACAAAACTTTTCTTTAAGCTCTGGAAAGCTATTGCTGTTGGGTGGAGTGTGATTTCATACTTGGTAGCAATTGGTTCCCTGTCAAGTGCTGGGGCAGCTCAGATAAGGAGCTGGCTGCATGCTCAGGGTGCCTGATAGAAGCTTGGAAGGACCTGCTGGAGGAAGGATAAGATTGCAGCTCTGGAAAGTGCAGAACGAGTGGGCTGAACAGTTCTGAAATGGTACACAGAATGCCTTACTTGAGAACATTGGGAAGGCGGTAACAGTCTGAAATGTCATGGTCATAGGAATAGAATTAGATTGTGTAGCCATTTAATTATAAATGAACAAATCTCAAATTGAAAACTAGTATCTGTAATGGTGTCTATGAAACTGTTATTGTAATTACTCCTCTATCTTGTTCACTATTGTTAGCCATCCTTACATAGCTAGTAGTTGCCATGTGGTGCTTTTCTCACAGTGGTGCGTTAACTACCCCCTCAGATAGCCTAACATGACACTTAGTTGGACTGCAGTGACTCAGCACCAGCTTTGCGCATATAGGGGTGGGCACCAGAATGCTGACTTTGCAAACTTCACACACATTAAAGTAGAATTGATGCTCAGAAGGATCATTTGGCCCATCTTGAAAATTTGAAAGGCCAAATGTTTGGATCTAGTGGGTAGTGGTGGAAGGGTTTTTTTTCTTGCTGGAAGTCTGTAACTAGTGGTGTTCCACAGGGATCCTTCCTGACATCTCTGCTATTTGCGATATATATCAGTGACATAGATGAAAACTTAGGCAGGTTAGTAAGTTTGTAGATAACACAAAGATCATTGAAGTTGTGCATAGTGTAGAAGGTTGTCAAAGGATAAATGGGATACAGATCAGTTACAGATGTAACCGGAGAAATGGCAGCTGGAGTTTAATCAGGTGAGTGTGAGGTGCTGCACTTTGAGAGATCAAATGTTAAGAAAAATATACAGTTAATGGCAGGACCCTGAACAGCGTCGATGTGCTGAGGGATGTTAGGATTCAAGTCCATAGTTCCCTGAAAGTGGTCACACAAGTCAATATGGTAGTAAAGAAGGCATATGGCATGCTTGCCTTTACTGGTCAGGGAATTGAGCACAACAGTCAGGATGTTATATTGCAGCTTTATAAGGCTTTGGTTAGGCCACACTGAGAGTATTGCATCAATTCTGTCACCACATTACAGGAAGGATATGGAAGCTTTGGAGGGGGTGCAACACAGGTTACAGGGCTAATATAACATAGTAATACAAATAGGTATGGTATGGTACCAAGATATAGTAAGGGAAGAACGGTTAATGTAAGATATGCAAGTTAATAGCATTCTTACATGAGCATAATTTTTTTTCAAAAATTGGAGTAACTTAGATGCTTAATGAAAATCATGGCAGCAGAGCTCTCACCGGTGATATGTTCTTTCTGTGCTATGTGGTAAGTCATGGAAGCTTCAGCTGTCCCTGGTAACCATGTGTGCAGGAAGTGCATCCAACTGCAGGTATTGACTGTATTTCAGAGCTGGGGCTGTGGGTGAACTCACCGTGGAGCATCTGTGGTGTTGACTAAGTTGCAGAAAGCACGGTCAATAAGGTGGTTGTCTGCAGACTGAACAAACAGAAAGGGCATGGAAGACCAGCAGGCACAGCAGTAGAATGTAGATACTGCAGGAATCTCCTGTGGCTGCCCCCTTTCTAACAGATGTGACATTTTAAGTGGAGGAGATGAATGTGGAGGCGAATGCTGTGGGAGCCAACATCATGGCACTGGGCAGTGGTTCTGCTACACAAAAAGAAGGAAGAAGAATGACACAGTGGAACAGTGGAAGAGGATTCAATTATAAAGAGAACAAACAGGTGTTACTGCAACTGCAAAAGAGACTCCAGGATGATATCTGTGATAATGGGAACTGCAGGTGCTGGAGAATCCAAGATAATGAAATGTGAGGCTGGATGAACACAGCAGGCCCAGCAGCATCTCAGGAGCACAAAAGCTGATGTTTCGGGCCTAGACCCTTCATCAGAGAGGAGGATGGGGTGAGGGTTCTGGAATAAATAGGGAGAGAGGGGGAGGCGGACCGAAGATGGAGAGAAAAGAAGATAGGTGGAGAGGAGAGTATAGGTGGGGAGGTAGGGAGGGGATAGGTCAGTCCAGGGAAGACGGACAGGTCAAGGAGGTGGGATGAGGTTAGTAGGTAGGAAATGGAGGTGCGGCTTGGGGTGGGAGGAAGGGATGGGTGAGAGGAAGAACAGGTTAGGGAGGCAGAGACAGGTTGGACTGGTTTTGGGATGCAGTGGGTGGAGGGGAAGAGCTGGGCTGGTTGTGTGGTGCAGTGGAGGGAGGGGACGAACTGGGCTGGTTTTGGGATGCGGTGGGGGAAGGGGAGATTTTGAAGCTGGTGAAGGATGATATCTTACCTCACTGTGCTAGAGTCAGAGATGTCAGTGAATGGCTGCAGGGTATTTTGAAGGGAGAGGACAAACAGACAGAGATCATGATACACTTAAGTATCGATAACATACATAGTAAAAGGGTTGAGATCTTGCAAGCAGAGCTTAGGAAACTAGGAAGTAGATTAAAGAATAGGATCAAAAAGATAATCAATTCTGGATTCTGTCCAGTGCCACGTGTTAGTGTATATAGACTAGAAAGTTAGCCCAGATAAAGACGGATGGTACAGATGGGAGGGTTTTAGATTTCTATGATAGTGGGACTGTTTGGGGGTAATGGGTTGCCCCGTGTCAGAAATGGGAACAAGATTCTTGCAAGGAGGTTTTCTAGTTTTATTGAGGGGAGTTTAAACTGACTCAGTGGGCAGGGAAGGAAGGGGAAATAGTGGGTCCAGAGAGAAGGTTTAGCAGGAGAAAATAGAGTCATAGACATCTACAGCACAACAGTGGGCTGAAGTGGGCCCTTCAGCCCATTGCTTCTGAAATATTCTAATCCCATTTTCCAACTCTTAGCCCACAGACCTGTGTGACTTCGCATCACTAGTGCACATCCAAATACCTCTTCAATGTTATTAGGGTTTCTACCCCGATTGCCCTTAAAAGTAGTGAATGTATCATGCAAACCTTCTGCTCCTTACCTTAAATCTATGCCCCTGTCAATGATCCCTCCATTAAAGGGGAAAAGTGTCTTCCTGTCTAACATATCTATGCCCCTCACAATTTTATACATCTCGATCATGTCCCCTCAATCTCCTCTGCTCTGAGAAAAGCAACCGAAGTCTACCCATAACTGAAACTATCCAATTCAGGCAACATCCTGATAAATTTAATAAAACTGAAAGAACTGCTGATGCTGTAAATCAGGAACAAAAACAAATTTGCTGGAAAAGGTCAACAGTTCTGGCAGCATTTGTGAAGGGAAAAACAAAGTTAATGCTTCAGGTCCAGTGAGCTTTTTCAGCAACTTTGTTTTTGTTCCTGATAAATTTGCTCTGCACCCTCTCCAGTGCTATCAGATCCCAGCCAAAATTAGAAGAGACTGCAACAGGAAAGAGAAAGCACAGAAATTATAAGCCAGTTAAGGCACAAGGCAGTTGGCACTTTTTGATGGTATTTTAATGCAGAGAACCAGACAGTCAAGGCAGATGAGTTGAGGGCACAAATTAAACTATGGGAGTATGATGTCTTTACCATTGTTGTCACTGAGACATGTTTGAGAGAAGAGCAGGCTTGGCAGTTCAATATTTCAGAATATAAGTTTTCAGGCCAGTCAAGGAAGGAGGTAAATGAGGAGGTCATGTTGCACTGTTGATTAGGGATTCAATTACAGCAGAAAGGAGGGATGACGTCTTAGAAGGCTCCTCAATTGTAACTAAATGGGTAAAGTTTAGAAACCAGTGGGGAGCAATCACATTGCTGGGAGTGTGCTGCTGACCCCCAAATGATATATAAGAAACAGAACAGCAACATGCAGGTAAATTTCAGAGAAGTGTAAAAGTAATAAGGTAGTGATGGTAGAAGATTTCAACTTACCCAACATCACCCTCACCACAATCATCTCCATGAACCTTGAGCCAAGCTCACTAATGCCACCTGCACTGTTTCGAGACAATTGTGTATACTGACGATAACCCATTAACGTTTTCGGAAAAATTTAAAGATGAAAATACCAGACTGCTTGGATGGAGGCACGGTGCCAGGGACCCAGGTTTGACTCCAGCCTCAGGCAACGGTCTGTGCGGAGTTTGCACATTCCCCCTGTGTTTGCATGGGTTTCCTCTGGGGGGTCTAGTTTCCTCTCACAGTCCAAAGATGTGCAGCCTAGGTGGATTGGCTGTGTTAAATTGCCCATAGTGTTCAGGGGTGTGTGGGTTATAGGGGGATCAGTCTGGGTGGGATGCTCCAAGGAGCAGTGTGGACTTATTAGGCTGAAGGGCCTGTTCCCACACTGTAGGGAATTTAATCTAATCTTAATTTGAAAATTATACATGCAACAGGACAAGAGAACACAATTGCTGATGTGTAGTCATGATTTTGATGTAGGAAGATGAAGGTGTTTGGTGGTGGAAGAATTGAATTGAAGTGGACTATAGTATTGAATGAGTCAATGTAACGTATACGTATTGTAGTGTACTAATAAGGTATAAAGGCATCTTTGTATGTTGATGGTTCTTTATTTTAAGGCAGGAGATATGATGTAACTATGGCTTTAAGAGGCACATTTTTGTCCTTTTTTTTGAAGAGAGTTTTTGAGCCATAGATGAGAAGCTACCTCATCCAAGCCAATAAAGTAAACAGCCTATGAGGCCTTGGGTTTTGTTTTTAAGATTGTAACAATAGAAGCAAAATGGATGGGTGGATTCAGGCTCCCATAGAACCAAAGAATTAATTAGCTTTCAGTAATTGTTGGGGTTTTTGACAGTAGAACCTGTTAGATCTTTCTCAACCACAGCAAAAAGCTTGAGTTTTCTCTCTCTCAACCAGATTTTCTCTTGGTGTTCTTTTTTCCTGGACTGGTGAAATGTCGCATGTGAGACAATCTGTTTTACTGAATTTGCTTTTGCCAACAATGTGTTTATGGGATATTACTATATTGAAACACTTGCTGTTGAGTAGTTAAATAATCTATTATTCTGTTAAGTTTTCCAATAGAGTTAAAGTTATATTTATTCTTCTTTATGGAGGGTGAGAATAAAATGTGTTTTGTTTAAAGCCAAGGAGTGTAACCAATTACATTACATCTGGAACTCAGCACCTTAAACTTGCCTTTAAATAAGATCAAAGTTAGGGTTGAGACTATCCTTTTGATATATTTGAAGAGGGTTTGGTCTGGTCCAAGTTCCACTGTTCAAGTGCCCTGCTATTAAATCTTCTTGTAATGGACTCTGGCATTTTCCTCTGTAACAAGCTCAAGAAAATATTTATTATGACATTACCATTTCTTTATATCTACTGTGGATTCTCCATTCTCATCTACTAAACCAACACAAAAATATATAAATATGTATAGAAATTCTTGCTCAGTACATTTGCCCTTCTTGTTAATTTCTTCCTCCCATACTGTAATTCATATTTATTGATTAATCTTGTTGGCACAAAGCATTGCTACTGTTGACATTGCTGTGTTCTGACAAGTTTTTTTTAAAGTCACTCATGGGAGGTGGGCATCAGTGGCTGGGCCAGCATTTATTGCCCAATCTTGGTTGTCCTTGAGAAGGGAGTGGTGAATTGCTTTCTTGAATCGCTGCAGACCTTATGCTGTGGTAAACCTACACAGCCCTTAAAGAAGGAATACAGGATTTTAACCCAGTGACAGTGAACGAATGGTGATATATTTCCAAATCAGCATAGTGAGTAGCATGGAAGGGCACTTGCAAGTTTTCATCCTGTGTATATATGCCATTCTTGTTCTTCTAGATGAACATGTCCTTAACCAGCATTGAGATTGTCATATGCTATGCAACTCACTTTAAATGATATGAGTCATTTAGCAAGGTAGGTCATATACCAATTTTTGTTCCTGTTTCTTTCTCTCCCAGGCCTGGTTGCTACAGCTTTGTAGATGCCAGTTTGCAGAAATTTCCATGCTTGGTCAACATTGTCTGGACGAAGGTTGCACCTTAGTTCTGCTATTTCTAGGTGAATAGTCAGTATTGTTGTCTGCACTGTCATAACTGCCTGTTTTGGACAGATCTCATTCTCATAATGTCAGATCAAATTGGTGCTATTGCCTGGATTTCGGATGGCACCATAACAATTTGTGCTGATGTCTGCTGAAGAAGGGGATAATGTAGAGTCCACTCTGTGCACAAAGTTTTGGAAGCCACCATACCTTTCAACTTGCCAACACCATGCTGATCAAGTTATGTTTATACCATTAACCTGTGCAAAAACTAACTCCTATGTTAAAATGTCCAAGGAGAAATAATTTTTCTCTGTGGCAACTGCTCTAGAATATCATCCAGATTATTATGGATATGACCCTTGTCTTTGACATTGACATAGGAGATAGGTAATAAGCAGAGATGGTGGTATCAGAACTGCCATCTGATAACGGATGAAGAGCTATGAGGCGTTCAGCGGTTGTGACAGGCATTTCAATTGTCTGCATCAATTTACTGTTGACAAAAAAGCTCCATCTATGATCACAGACAGCAAATTGACTTTTGCCGTGGCAGTAGAATATAAAATTGACAGTAATAATTAACCCAGTATTGGCTTGTCTCGACTCTTTGAGAGTAGCAATGTTGATATTGAATGTTATACTGTTGTCTGTGAATATCCCCACTGGCTTTATGATGGAAAGAAGGCTGTTGATGAAACAAATGAAGATGTTTGGGCCTAAACCACTACCCTAAAAGCTCCTGCAGGGATGTTCTGGAGCTCAGATAACTGATACCCAACAACTACAACCATTCTCCTATGTGCCAGGTATGGCTGCAATCATTGGAGGTTTCCCCCAGTTCCCATTTATGTCAGTTTTGCTAAAGTTCCTTGACGCCACACTTGGCATTTAGCCTTCATATCATTCCCTCTCACCTCAACTCTGAATTTCAGCTCTTTCGCCCACAGTTAACCTAAAGCTGTTGCGAGGTCAGGAGCTGCATGACCATAGCAGAACCCAAACTAAATGCTACTGCTACAGGTTACTGCTAAAAAGGTGCTGCTTAATAGCACTTTTGACGGCAGCTTTAGAATTATTTGAGTAAATAGATTAGATGAAGAGGAAGCAGTGGATATATATTTGAATTTCCAGAAGTCATTTGATAAGATATCACATGCTAGGCTACTTTATAAGATTTAATAAGAGGTCGTATATTAACATAGATAAAGGATTGCCTAAGTAATAGATTACAGAGAGTGAGGATAAAGTAGGCATTTGCAGGATGTAACTCATGAAGTGCCACGCGGATCAGTACCATAGGCACAATTATTTACAATATATATTAATGACTTAGTTAAGGAAAATGAAAATACTATAGCTAATTTTGCAGATGACACAAAAATGAGTGGGAAGGCAAATAGTGAGACACAAAGTGTCTACAGAAGGATATAGACAGGTTAAGCAAGTGGGTAAACTCTTGGCAGATGGAATATAATGTGGGAAAATATGATGTTATGCACTTCGGCAGGAAAAATAAAGGAGCTGAATATTATTTAAATGGAGAAAAACTGCAGAAAGCTGCAACACAGCAAAATTCTTTACCACAGAGGGCTGTAGAGGTTGAGTCTTTTAGAATATTTGAGGCTGAGATAGACAGATTTTTAGTCAGTAAGGGAATCAATAGGGAAAAGTTGAAGGTTATCGGGTCAGCAATCAGAACTCCTTAAATGGTGGAGCAGACTTGATGGGCTGCATGGCCTGTTTCTCCTCTTTTTTATAGAATCCCTATGGTGTAGAATCAGGCAATTCAGCCCAACGAGTCTACATCGACCCTTTGAAGAGCATCCCACCCAGACACATCCACCTACTCTTTCCCTATAATCCTGCATTTCCCATGGCTAATGCAACTAACCTACACATCCCCGAACCCTAAGGGCAATTTAGTATGACCAGTCCACCTAACTTGTACATTTTGTGCTCATATGGACCTAACTAATGATCGAGAAGAACCTGCTAAAGTGATTATTGGCCAACCTGGATTTGTTCTGCTTTTTGTTTACAGGGTTTACCTAGATAGTTTTCCATATTGTTGGATAGCCAGTGCTATACCTGTATTGGAACAGCTTGGCTAGGATTGTAAGAAAGTTTCAGTACTATTGACTAAATGTCAGAGCCCATAGCCTTTATAGTCAGTATCCATTGCCCTATCAGAGCTGTTTATCAATGTCAACTGAAGTGAATCTAATTAGTTGAAGTAAAGACCTCTAGATGAAGCTGAGATTAATCATTGGCCCAGAACTTTAGCTGAACGTCATTGCAAATACTTCAACCTTAACATTTGCACAGATGTGCTGATCACCACCACTACCATTTAATGGCTGAACTCTCCCATCATTGAGGATTAGGATATTTGCTACACCTCTTCTTTGTTCTTTGAGAAGGTAACCAAACAGGTAGATGAGAGTAAACCGGTTGATGTGGTGTATATGGATTTCAGCAAGGCGTTTGATGAGGTTTCCCACAGTAAGCTATTGTACAAAATGCGGAGGAATGGAATTGTGGAAGATATAGCAGTTTGGATCGGAAATTGGCTTGCTGGAAGAAGACAGAGGGTGGTAGTTGATGGGAAATGTTCATCCTGGAGACCAGTTACTAGTGGTGTACCGCAAGGGTCGGTGTTGGGTCCACTGCTGTTTGTCATTTTTGTAAATGACCTGGATGAGGGCGTAGAAGGATGGGTTAGTAAATTTGCAGACGACACTAAGGTCGGTGGAGTTGTGGATAGTGACGAAGGATGCTGTAGGTTGCAGAGAGACATAGATAAGCTGCAGAGCTGGACTGAGAGGTGGCAAATGGAGTTTAATGCGGACAAGTGTGAGGTGATGCACTTTGGTAGGAGTAACCAGAAGGCAAAGTACTGGGCTAATGGTAAGATTCTTAGTAGTGAATGGGCAGAGAGATCTCGGTGTCCATGTACACAGATTGAAAGTTGCCACCCAGGCTGATAGGGCTGTTAAGAAGGCATACAGTGTTTTAGCTTTTATTAATAGAGGGATCGAGTTCCGGAACCAAGAGGTTATGCTGAAGCTGTACAAGACTCTGGTGCAGCCGCACTTGAAGTATTGCGTACAGTTCTGGTGACCGCATTATAAGAAGGATGTGGAAGCTTTGGAAAGGGTGCAGAGGAGATTTACTAGGATGTTGCCTGGTATGGAGGGAAGGTCTTACGAGGAAAGGCTGAGGGACTTGAGGCTGTTTTCGTTAGAGAGAAGAAGGTTGAGAGGTGACTTAATTGAGACATATAAAATAATCAGAGGGTTAGATAGGATGGATAAAGAGAGCCTTTTTGCTAGAATGGTGACGGCGAGCATGAGGGGGCATAGCTTTAAATTGAAGGGTGAAAGATATAGGTCAGATGTCAGAGGTAGTTTCTTTACTCAGAGAGTAGTAAGGGAATAGAACGCTTTGCCTGCAACAGTAGTAGATTCACCAACTTTAGGTACATTTAAGTCGTCATTGGATAAGCATATGGACGTACATGGAATAGTGTAGGTTAGATGGGCTTGAGATCGGTATGACAGGTCGGCACAACATCGAGGGCCGAAGGGCCTGTACTGTGCTGTAATGTTCTATGTTCTATGTTCTTCCTTCAGTGAGGTATTCAAATATCCACTGCAATCAGTGACAGGATGTGACAGGATTACAAGCTCAGATCTGTTTGGTTGAATGTGGAATTACTTGACTCTGTCTTTGTGTCACTGCTTATTATGTTTGGCACGCAGGCGGTCCTGTATTGTTCCACCACTTTTTATGTCTGGTGCTGCTCCTGGTGCGTCCTCCTGCATTCCTAATTGAACCATGATATGTCTCCTGATTTTATGGTAATGGTAGAGTAAGGGATATGCCAGGCTATGAGGTCATGTGTTGGATGAGTTATGCTAGCCTTGCAAAAATCTCAGGTGCAGGAGGTAATTAGGAAGGTTAATGAAAATGCTAGATCTTAATTCAAAGGTACATAACAGTAGAGAATTCTTACTGCAATTGTACAAGGTGCAGGTGAAAACACATTTGGAGTATTCTGAGCTTTCGTCCCCTTAAGTAAGGAAAGATATTATTTCATTGGAGAAATTTCAGAGAAGGTTCAGTAAAATGATCTCTGGTATGGAGGGATTGTCTCATGAGAAAAGGTTAAACAGGGTTGGGACTCTACTCGCCAGAATTTAGAAGAACAAGGAGTGATCTCATTTAACTATATAAGATTCTTAAGGGACTTGACAGAGTAATTGCTGAGAGAATGTTTCTCATCATGGGAGAAACTAGGACGGGGGGCTTAGACTGAGGACAAAGGAGTGCCAACAAGACTGCGTTGTGGGTCTTTGGAATGTCTTGCCATAGAGAGCTATGGGGCAGAGTCCTTGTGTATACTCAAGGCTGAGATAAATAGGTAGATTCTTGATGAGTAAGGGAAACAACAGTTACAGCCAGAACACAGGAAAATAGATGAGAGGTGTGTTGGATCAGCCGTGATCATATTAATTGGCAGAGTAGTCTTGATGGACCGAACAGTCTACTCCTATTATGGTCGTATGGTCTTAGATCCCTGGACCTGCTCTTCAATTTTATGTCCAGAGAGGAATCAAGCACTGTTTCATTATAACCCTGCTCATACAAGCTATATCCTCATATTCCACGAGTGTGAAACTTTAGCTACACTGAGTTCTGAGAAAGGGTCACGGACTCAAAACATTAACTCTGTTTCTTTCTTCGCAGATGCTGCCAGACCTGTTGAGCTTTTCCAACAACTTTGGTTTTGTCCCTGATTTACAGCATCCACAGCTCATTCCACTGAACTTTAGCTAAGTCTTTTGTGAGGGACTTCCTCAACCCCTACTTTCCAATCTATCAGAGATTCACTTCTCAGTTTCTTTTCTGTGAGAACCATGTTAATCAGTCTACTAGCCTTCAATCAGACTATCAGGATCACTGCAGAGTTTTAATTAAAGACTGTTCCCATGTACTGCAGCCCTAGGAGTTTCATTAAACTACTTTCAGGGAGAATGGTCTTCTTCGATCATCTATCTTAATGCTATTTCTCAATTGATTGTCATACATCTGAGCATTTAAATTGTTACACATGTTTCTTTAAAATAAGTTTATTCTCTGAAATAATATAGAAAATAACATTGTGAAATAAAGTTAAAAGGTTTTTAACAATTTAAATTAATAAATCTTATTCTTCTTCCTCTGCTTTGCGGTCCAGCGAAGAAGAGTCGACCCCCACCTCTTCATAATCCTTCTCGAGTGAGGCCATGTCTTCCCGTGCATCTTGGAACTCCCCCTCCTCCAGACCCTCCCCCACGTACCAGTGGACAAAGGCTCGCTTGGCGTACATCTTGTCAAATTTGAGGTTCATGCGAGTCCAAGCCAAGGAAATGGCAGTGGTGTTGCTCAGCATACAGAGGGCCCGCTGCACCTTCGCTAAGTCACCCCCTGGTACCACTGTCGGGGGCTGATAGTTAATGCCAACCTATAGTGTAAAAGGGAATAAAAAATATGCCAGATTCAACTGTACAAACCGATGCAACAACATCAGATCTGCTGGTTACAATGTAATTTTCAAGCTTAGATTTATGAATGTGTCACTGGACAAGTACCCAGACCTGCTTGATCAATTGCTTTTCTCCCAAATTTCAAGCTTCAGTTTCTCGTGGAATATGCACAGTGAGGCAGCATTCATAGCTAATTCAGCTTTTTATTACCTCTTTCCAATGTGACTATGATTCTGAGAAAGCCATGCTTTTATTTTCAGGCAATATTCACATGGCAGACTGAGGGCTTCAATCAAGGATCAAAGTTCTCCTCAAGTTCTACTCAGTTCGACTCAAGACTCAGACGGAGGTCCGATTTGATCCAGAAAAAGGGAGTGTTTGTTCTTGATGGTTGTGGACAGAGAGTCAGCTTTTTATCTGGATAGAGTAGACATGCCTGTGCGTGAGAGATGTGACCTACATTTTCCACATTTCTCCAGGGACCCATGGATTGAACACAAATCCCACACTTACCTTGAACCCAGTTGGGCACCAGTCAACAAATGCAATCGAGCGCTTGGTCTTGATGGTGGCGATGGCAGCGTTAACATCCTTGGGAACCACATCTCCTCGGTACAGCATGCAGCACGCCATGTACTTGCCCTGGCGGGGGTCACACTTCACCATCTGGTTGGCTGGCTCAAAGCAGGCGTTGGTGATCTCTGGCACTGAGAGTTGCTCATGGTAAGCCTTCTCAGCGGAAATGAGAGGTGCGTAGGTCACCAGAGGGAAGTGAATGCGGGGATAGGGGACCAGGTTGGTCTGGAACTCTGTCAGGTCCACATTGAGGGCACCGTCAAACCGGAGTGATGCCGTGATGGACGACACCACCTGTGCAATGAGACGGTTGAGGTTGGTGTAGGTTGGTCGCTCAATGTCGAGGTTTCGTCGACAAACATCATAAATGGCTTCATTGTCCACCATGAAGGCACAGTCGGAGTGCTCGAGGGTGCAGTGGGTGACAAGCACTGTGTTGTAGGGCTCAACCACTGCAGTGGAGATCTGGGGAGCAGGGTAGATGGAGAACTCCAGCTTGGATTTCTTGCCGTAGTCAACGGAGAGTCTCTCCATCAGGAGGGAAGTGAAACCTGAACCGGTGCCACCCCCGAAACTGTGGAAGATAAGGAATCCCTGCAGCCCTGTGCACTGGTCAGCCTGTGGGCAAATAAAGGGCAGTAAATTAAAATGTAAAAAGAAGTCATTAAAGTGCTGCAGAGAACTGTCTACACAGGACAGGAGAATGGAGAGGATATTGGTCCCTTGGAGGAAGACAGTAACAAAGATCAGCTGGATGAGTTATAGAGCAAGGAGTGTGAAGCAGTAGGGGTATAGAGACTGTGCTTGGAGTGTGGTGTCAATGGGTATCCCAGCCATTGTATGTGCATGTTGATGGGAATATTGGAGTAACAGTAATAGTGACCCAGGAGCCAATGAGTAGGATTTGTGTATGTGAATCATGTGGCCACTGATAAGGTCTCCCTTGCACAGAAACAGTGGGAAATAGCAAAATGTGAGTGGCTAATAACAAGCTGTAGCTGGGATTGAGCACTGTCATTTTTATACAACTTACCACTTTCCGTATGCGATCCAAGACCAGATCCACAATCTCCTTCCCAATGGAGCAGTGACCCCGGGCGTAGTTATTAGCTGCATCCTCCTTGCCAGTGATGAGCTGCTCAGGATGAAACAGCTGTCGATATGTGCCGGTGCGGACTTCATCTGCAGGTTGAGAGTACATATTTAAAACATAGAATATTCCAGCAAATATGATGCCTTCCTGCCAAGTTGCAAGGAGTTTAATGAGAAAACTAGCTAACAATCCTATCATCAATCTCTTACCAATCACAGTGGGCTCTAGATCGATGAACACAGCACGGGGGATATGTTTTCCTGCCCCGGTCTCACTGAAGAAAGTATTGAAGGAGTCGTCTCCTCCTCCAATTGTCTTGTCACTGGGCATCTGCCCATCCGGCTGAATCCCATGCTCCAGGCAATACAGCTCCCAGCAGGCATTGCCAAGCTGCACTCCAGCCTGGCCAATATGAAGAGAAAGGCACTCACGCTAAAGAGGAGAAAGAAAATACAGTTGTTTTTACACCTTCAAATCAGTCAGTACAACAGTAAAGAGAAAGATGTGTGAGGAGCAACAGGTTCACACACTGTGAATTCACTGTGATCACCATCTGATGAACTTGGTCTCACTTTTACAGGCCTCCATTCAACCTCAATTTATTGAGGATCATTCCATCCCTTATCCTAATTTGCATGATTCCCTGCGCTATGAATTCCCACTCCCTCTTTGATATACATACTCCATAGATACGGTCTGTCCCTGTGCTTTTCATTTCTTCACATTTTTATTCCCTTCTCTCTTTTTGGATGCTGTTATTCCTTTTGAGCTTCTTTTCCTTGGGGGATTAGCTCCCTCCCAGTTGGTTATGCTTCATCTTAAATTGTTGCATTTGCTATCAACTCCCCCTGTTTCCCGGTGGTTCTCACTCTTTCTGTGAATTTCCACTCTTCCAATGTATTCACCCTCCTAATAAATTCTGTCACCCATTCTATGGATCCTGCTTTCCCTGTGGACTCATTGTCTTGATCAAAAGCCATTACCCAATGCATTTGCCATCTCGTACCCACTCACCATGATCTTCTTCTTTTTTTGCCGTTCTTGAGAATGAGCAGTTTGTTGACGTTCGCCCTATTTATACCGCGCTCCATAGAATGTTCCAATCAACCGAACCGTGCTCTGATTGGCCTCCGACAATAAAAGATTATGGTTGCCTAGAGAATCAACAATAACAAACATTCACTGATGCCCGGCGCTGATTGGTTCCGCCGTTTGCGCAAAGAATCAATCAATCGCAATGATCTGTTGATGGCGGATCACTAGGCAACGCGGCTATCTTTGTTGATCAAATCTCCTTCAGTCAAACTGAAAATTAAAAATCATCTATCAATCAGTCATGGTTACATGGAAATCTCAGCTGATTAGCACTAAGTTAGAATGCTCAGGGAGCCAGTGCAAACATATGGACTGAATGGCCTCCTTCAGGACTATAATAATTCTATGATTCTGAATCCATCTATTTTAATGCGACCCCAGAGATTAATCACACATCATCAAGCTAATGAAGTTCCAACAATTCTATCTCAACACTCAAATGTTCATTAATTATTCTTCTTTTTATTCTCTTACTGAAATGTGTACTGCTGTGATCCTGTTTTAAATGGTTGTTGAATTTGTCCTTTAGAACCTTTCCATTGTGAATTGATCATACTTATTTTTCCTTCTCAATCTTTCAATCCAGTGATTAATGGCCAATGTCCCCCTCTTCATTATCATTCACACGTGTGACGAGGGCCTTCTTCCATGTTTCCTGCAGCCCCTTCCTGTGGACAAGGACCAGTGGCCAAGGATCCATTCAGTATAACTATCATCAAATGTGAGGTTGATGCATATCCAAGACAAAAAACGTAGCTGACTTCGTCCATTTACAGAGAAAACACTGGACTTTCGCGGGTGCCCCCCCCCCGGAACCATAAACAGGATTGTAATTAAGCGGGAAAGAGTTTTCATTAGGACTAATTCTTAGTTTCCAAAAAGATAAATATAAGAATTCATGTCATCCATCGCTGCACAAATAGCCGAACTTTGTTTATTCATTGGACATCAATAGATGACATGTAAATCATTGATGTTGTAAATCGCAGTGGGGGAAAAGCCTTAGGCTACAGACCAGTATGGACAGGCTGGTCAGATGGGCTAAACAGTGCCAAATGAAATTTAATCCTGAAAAGTATAAAGTGATGCATTTTGCAGGGACAGAAAACTGTACACCATTTGTGCAGGCTTAAAATCTCTGTTTTTGATGGAAGACCTTTGTTTAGTGAGACTACATAGTAGATTCGCCAACTTTAAGTACATTTAAGTCATCATTGGACAAGCATTTGGATGTACAGGGAATAATGTAGGTTAGATGGGCTCCAGATTGGTATGACAGTTCGGCACAACATCAAAGGCTGAAGGGCCTGTACTGTGCTGTAATGTTCTATGTTCTATGTACATTCAGGAGCTAATTCAGGTCTTAATCACATCTTCTCAAATTTTCCAATAGCTTCATCCTTATTTAAAAGCAACACTGTCCGCAGAAATTCAAGGCTGCAGTTAAGGTGTCAGTGTGAGAGAATTTCACCACAACTCTCAGATGGAACTCCTCTTCGGGCAAGTGTAATATTTATATTGTTTTATATTCCTGTCCCTGAATGTCAGAACAGCTATTGACTAAGACTAAACGGATGAATTGATCGAGTCGGAGAGAAGATTGCCATAAACCTTGTTGTTCTAAGGTCCGGTGAGTTGGACACAGGACCCAGAGTTACCTTCAGTTAGACAACAAACAGTAAACTGGAGTGAGCAAATTTTCTTGATGATGGTGATAGGTACATTAAAGCCAATTGATAACACATCTCCTTAGTACAGCTTGGAGCATGCCATGTATTTAATTCCCCATTTAGTTAGCTGGCTCAAAGCAGGAGTCAGTGACCTCCACCACAGATGATTGCTCATGACAAGCCTCATTTACAACATATTGAGTGTGAAGGTCACCATCAGGAAGTGCATGCAGCAATAGGGAACAAGGTTAGTGTGAAATTTAGTTGTGTTCACCTTGATGGAATTGCCAAGCCAGAGTTATAGAGTCATAGAGATGTGTAGCATGGAAACAGACCCTTATTTGGCCCTGAGATGGTAAGAACTGCCAATGCTGGAGTCAGAGATAACAGTGTGGAGTTGGAGGAACACAGCAGACCAGGCAGCATCAGAGGAAATCTAAAGAAGAGTCCCGACCTGAAACATCAGCTTTCCTGCTCCTCTGACACTGTCTGGCCTGCTGTGTTCTTCCAGCTCCACATTGTGTTATCTCTTATTGGCCCTTATCCCTCTAAACCCTTCCTATTCATATACGTATCCAGATGCTTTTTAAATGTTGTAATTGTACCAGCCTCTACCACTTCCTGTGAAAGTTCATTCCATATTTGGGCCACTTTGTACATGAAAAAGTGGCCCTTTAGGTCCCCTTTAAATTTTTCCCCTCTCATCTTAAACCCCAAAAGAAAGGAGGAGAACCAAGCCCCCATCTGCATCAATGGAACTGAGGTTGAGAGGGTGGAGAGCATCAAGTCCCTTGGAGTGATTGATAACTAACAACCTATCCTGGACTTTGCATGTAAATGTGACAGCCAAGAAGGTACAATAATGCCTCTTTTTCCTCAGGCAGCTCAGGAAATTTGGCACATCCATGAGTTTCCTCACCAACATCTACAGATGCACCATTGAAAGCATACTGCCCGGTGCATAATGGCCTGGTACAGCAACTGGCCTGCCCAGGACTGTAAGAAAGTACAGAAGGTTGTGTCCACCCTTCTATCCATGGACTCCATTTACACAACTCGTTGCAGCAGACAGGATGTCAACATCGTCAAAGACCCATCACACTCTAGTAACAATCTCCTACAACCTCTTCCATCAGGCAGAAGGTACAGAAGCCTGAACAGATGCACCAGCAGGTTAAGGAACAGCTTTCTCCTAGCCATTATTAGACTGATGAATGGACTCTCCAGCCTCGAATAATGTTAATCTTGCTAACTCTGATCTCGTTTAGCGCTCGCCCTGTGCAATGTAATCTGTATGCCTCTTTTATAACACCCTTTAATCTGTACAACCTTGCTTACTGTCATCTGCCTGTACTGCTCTTAAACAAAGTTTTTCACTGTACTCTGGAACTTGTGACAATAAATGAATGAATGAATCAATCAATCAAACAACCTATGCCCCTCTAGTTTTGGACTCCCCTACACTGAGGAAAAGACCTTGACTAATAATCCTATTCATGCCCCTCATCATTTTATAAACCTCTATAAGGTTACCCCTCAGCCTCCACTGTGATGGATGTTGGGAGCTGGGGTGACAGAGTGGGAAACCCTGGGCCAACAACATTGATGTTTTTATGCCAAGAAATTTCAGGAAACGTTTCATTGTTGTATGGATATATGGGTAGAAGTTTTTTTTTGTGGTTTCAATTCTGAAAGACTTAACTCTAATTTGTAAACTGTTCACTAACCTTAGACCAACTGAAAAAGTCCTTTGCATTTCATAAGATGTCTGATAAAACATTGAAAGATTCCTAGAAAGGTTAAAGATTTTAAGGTAACGCTGGAGTGTGGTGACATTTTACAAGCTATATACAGCAGATCTTATTCTTCAGTATCTTATAATCATTCTGCTCTTCTAAACCTGAGTTCTATGTTTATAAGGATTACTAACAATGTTCTCTTACACCTACGTTCAGGTTTAAAGTACCAACAAGGCTCAACTACCAATGCTGGAATCGCAAGACGAGGGAAGTAAGGGCCCATCGGCTTCCCACAAGCCTGAACACCTTGTGGAAATCTGGAAGCGAGGCCCAACCAGTGCCGAACAAGACTTGACCCCACAGTGACCTGATATTGAGGAGGCCCAACCAGACCAACTGCAAGACCCGCAGAGCTCTCAGGAACAAGTCTATTGTTCAGGAGCCCATTGGATGCGCCTACGTACCCTACCAACACAAGAACCGCAAGCCCAGAGACCATAGATGACAAAGTGTGAAGCTGGATGAACACAGCAGGCCAAGCAGCATCTTAGGAGCACAAAAGCTGATGTTTTGGGCCTAGACCCTTCATCGGAAAAGGGAGACGGGGAGAGTGTTCTGAAATAAATAGGGAGAGAGGGGGAGGCAGACTGAAGATGGATAGAGGAGAAGATAGGTGGAGAGGAGAGCATAGGTGGGGAGGTAGGGAGGGGAGGTCAGTCGGGGAGAACAGACAGGTCAAGGGGGCAGGATGAGGTTAGGAGGTAGGAAATGAAGGTGCGGCTTGAGGTGGGAGGAGGGGATAGGTGAGAGGAAGAACAGGTTAGGCAGGCGGGGATGAGCTAGGCTGGTTTTGGGATGCAGTGGGGGGAGGGAGATTTTGAAGCTTGAAAAGTCCACATTGACACCATTGGGCTGCAGGGTTCCCAAGCAGAATATGAGTTGCTGTTCCTGCAACCTACAGGTGGCATCACTGTGGCACTGCAGGAGGCCCAGGATGGACATGTCGTCTAAGGCACGGGAGGGGGAGTTGAAATGGTTTGCGACTGGGAGGTGCAGTTGTTTATTGTGAACTGAGCGTAGGTGTCCTGCAAAGTGGTCCTCAAGCCTCCACTTGGTTTCTCCAATGCAGAGGAAGCCACACCGTGTACAGTGGATACAGTATACCACATTGGCGGATGTGCAGGTGAACATCTGCTTGATGTGGAAAGTCATCTTGGGGTCTGGGATGGGGGTGAGGGACGTGGTGTGGGGGCAGGTGTAGCACTTCCTGCGGTTGCAGGCGAAAGTGCCGGGTGTGGTGGGGTTGGAGGGGGCCGTGGAGCGGACAAGGGAGTCGCACAGAGAGTGGTCTCTCCGGAAGGCAGACAAGGGTGGGATTGGAAAAATGTCTTCAGTGGTGGGGTCAGATTGTAGATGGCCGATGATGCGTAGTATCCAGAGTTTGATGGGGTGGTATGTGAGGACTAGGGGTTTCTGTTTTGGCGGTTATTGCGGGGACGGGATGTGAGGGATGAGGTGTGGGAAATGCGGGAGACACGGTCGAGGGCATTCTCAACCACTGCGGGGTGTTGGGGGGGGGGGGGGGGCGGGTAAGTTGCAGTCCTTGAAGAACAAGGACATCTGGGATGTATGGGAGTGGAATGCCTCATCCTGGGAGCAGATGCGGTGCAGGTGAAGGAATTGGGAATAGAGGATGGAATTTTTGCAGGAAGGTGGGTGGGAGGAGGTGTATTCCCGGTAGCTGTGGGAGTCGGTGGGCTTGAAATGGACATCGGTTTGTAGGTGGTAGCCTGAGATGGAGACAGAAAGGTCCAGGAAGGTAAGGGATGTGTTGGAGATGGTCCAGGTGAACTTAAGGTTGGGGTGGAAGGTGTTGGTGAAGCGGATGAACTGTTCGAGCTCCTCTTGGGAGCAAGAGGCGGCGCCGATACAGTCATCAATGTAGTGGAGGAAGAGGTGGTGTTTCGGGCCAATGTAGGTGCGAAAGAGGGACTGTTCCACATAACCTACAAAGAGGCAGGCATAGCTTGGGCTGATGTGGGTACCCATGGCCACCCCCTTTGTCTATAGGAAGTGGGAGGAATCGAAAGAGAAGTTGTTGAGGGTGAGGACGAGTTTGGCTAGGCGGATGAGGGTGTCGGTAGAGGGGGATTGGTCAGACCTGCGAGACAGGAAGAAGCAGAGGGACTTTAGGCCATCTGCTTGGGCAATGCAGGTGTTTAGGACTGGACGTCCATGGTGAAAATGAGGTGTTGGGGAATTGGAAGTTCTGGAGGTGGTGGAGGGCGTGGGTGGTGTCATTGACGTAGGCAGGGAGTTCCTACACCAAGGGGGAGAAAATGGAGTCTAGATACGTGGAGATGAGTTCGGTGGGGCAGGAGCAGGGGGAGACAATAGGTCGACCAGGGCAGGTGGGATTTTCGGTTTTGGGAAAGAGATAGAAGCGGGCAGTGCAGGGTTGGGGAACAATGAGGTTGGAGGCTGTGGGTGGGAGGTCACCTGAGGTGATGAGGTCATGGATGGTTTGGGAGATGAGGGTTTGGTTCTCGGGGATGGTGTCATGATCAAAGGGGCGCTAGGAGGAGGTGTCAGAAAGGTGGCATCTGGCCTCAGCAATGTCAAGGTCAGTGCGCCATACTACAACTGCGCCTCCCTTTCTGTGGGTTTGATGGTGAGGTTGGGATTGGAGCGGAGGGGGCAGAGGGCTGCCCGTTCTGCAGGGGAGAGGTTGGAGTGGGTTAGAGGGATGGAGAGGTTGAGGCGGTTGATGTCTCGACGGCAGTTGGAGATGAAGAGGTCGAGGGAGGGTAGGAGGCCTGGGGGTGGTGTCCAGGTGGAGGACTTGTGTTGCAGGCGGGTGAAGGGGTCAGTGGAGGGAGGGTTAGGCTCATGGTTAGAGAAGTAAGCGTGGAGGCGGAGGTGGTGGAAAAACTTTTCAATGTGTTTGTTGATGTGTGGGTGGAGGGGGACAAAGGTGAGCCCCTTGCTGAGGACTGACTGTTCGTCTTCTGTCAGGGGGAGGTCTGGGGGGGATGGTTAAAATTTGGCAGGGCTCAGTGTGGCTGTCTCCTCTGGGGTTACAGCCAAAATCAGGATGTTGTATAGCTTGGTGAAGAATTTATATGTTCCAGTGTTCGCATGCATGTACTGACCTAGTGCTTCAAGGTGGAAGTGTTTCAAGGTTTGGATGTTTCTGTCAAAAGAGATTTAGAACATAGAACATAGAACAGTACAGCACAGTACAGATTCTATGGCCCACAATGTTATGCCGAGCATTTACCCAAAACCTAAGGTCTATCTAACCTCCACCCCTACCTTATACTATCATCCATATGCCTTCCTAATAGCCACTTAAATGCCCCTAATGAGGCCAACTCCACTACCTCTCTGGCAATGCATTCCATGCCCCTACCACTCTCTGAGTAAAGAACCTACCCCTGACATCTCCCCAATATCTGCCTCCTTTCACTTTAAAACTAAGTTCCCTTGTAAAAGTTACCTCCATCCTAGGAAAAAGTTTCTGGCTGTCTACTCTATCTATACCTCTGATCATTTTGTACACCTCTATCAAATCACCTCTCATCCTTCATCGTTCTAAACAGAAAAGCCCTAGCTCTCTCAACCTTTCCTCGTAAGACCTTCCCCCCATTCCAGGCAACATCCTGGTAAATCTCCTCTGCACCCTTTCTAACGCTTCCACATCTTTCCTGTAATGAGGTGACCAGAAATGGACATAATACTCCAGAAGTGGCCGAACCAGGCTTATGTATAGCTGGAGCATAACTTCCTGGCTCTTGAACTCAATCCCTCTATTACTGAAACCTAACACACCATACGCCTTCTTAACAACTCTCTCCACCTGGGTAGCAGCTTTCAGGGAACTGTGAACATGAACCCCAAGATCCCTCTGCTCCTCCACACTGCCAAGAATCTTTTCGTTAACCCTGTATTCTGCTTTCAAGTTTGTCCTTCCAAAATGAATCACCTCACACTTTTCAGGGTTAAGCTCCATCTGCCACTTCTCAGCCCAGCTCTGCATTCTATCAATGTCCCTTTGTAACCGAGAACAGCCCTCTGCACTGTCCACAACACGACCCATCTTGGTATCATCCGTGAACTTGCTAATCCATCCTTCCACTCCTACATCCAAATCATTTACAAAAGTCACAAATGGAAGAGGACCCAGAACAGATCCTTGTGGTACACCACTCATAACTGAGCACCATGTTGAATATTTTCTGTCCACTACCACCCTTTGTCTTCTGAGGGTCAGCCAATTCTGAATCCAATCTGCCACATTTCCCCCGATCCTATGCCTCCTTACCTTCTACAGGAGCCTACCATGGGGAACCTTATCAAACGCCCTACTTAAATCCATGTGTACCACATCCACTGCTCCATCTTCATCCATGTGTTTGGTCACCTCTTCAAAGAATTCAGTAAGGCTTGTGAGGCATGATCAACCCCTCACAAATCCATACTGACTCTCACGAATCAAACTGTGCCTTTCTGAGTGATCATAGATCCTGTGTCTCAGAGCCCTTTCTAATGCTTTGCCCACCAGATTTGCTGAGTTGTTGTAGTGTGTTTGAAAGCTGTTACATACTACCATCACTGAGCATCAGTGATGGGGAAGTAAACATTGAAATAATTGGTTGGGGTGGCAAAGAAGCAGAGTTGCTTTTTTTTTCTGGATGGTGCTGAGCTTCTTAACTATTCTTATAACGGGACTTATCCTGGCAAGTGAAGTGTATTCCTTCACACTCCCGACTTGAGCCTTATAAATGGTGGATAGACATTGGGTAGTCAGCAGTTGAGTGAAACGTAGAGTTAAATTAGGAATATGACTTCTTTGGGATTGTGTCTCTGAAATGGATAGTGTTGGGAAACAAGTTGAAACTTTAAGGTTACAGAATTTTTATAGCACAGAAAGAAGCCATTCAGCCCAGCATGACCATACCAGTCATCAAACATCTGTCTACTCCCATCCCATTTTCCAGCTCTTGGCCTGTAACCTTGTTTCTTGTGATGGTTTGTGTTATGCTTAAATGGCAGTGAATTCTAGATACCCACAACCCTCTGGGAGAAAATCCTTTGTTTAATGTTTGTATTATAATCTTTTTAACTGGAGTTTTTCTTTCTTTAATTTGCATGTAAATGTATCTTCTTCAATGGTGAACCATCAAGTTAACCAACTGCAAAGCGTAAGTAAATCATCTATCAATTCTGGTTACATTCTAAGATCTGACTTGTCCAGCATTACCATCAACTGTAATAACAATAGCATGGCACAAAGTGAAATACTCATTCAGAAAGCCAGCATGGATATAATGAGCTGAATGGCCTCCTAAAGTGCCATAAAAATGCTGTGATTTTCTGAAGTCAATAAGCTTCACGTTGTGTAATATCCTCTAGTGAGTGATTTGATCAACCTGGAATTTAATTCTTTTAGTCACTTCTCACATCTTCCTTAACTGTCCAGTCTAAAGGAGTGATTCCTTAATCCATGACACTGTTTAGGATCACAGTTGGAACATGTTCAGTGTTCTCACCAAATCTCCTAAACCTTTGTATGGAAAACAAACTGATCCTGTAGATTTCCCACAATATGGTTACATTAATTTTAGTGAGTGTCTTGACTCTGTATTAATAGTAGTTTCTTTGGATGTTTTAACATGCTGACCTGTTCCTCTGCTGTAAATACAATGCAATTCATATTGCCCATCATTTCTTTATTTTGTTTGACAGCATCACCATTATCAATTTGAAGGGCCTTAAACTGGGACACTGCTACAAGTCCAGTGGGAAAAGCAAGCAACAGGAGGGATGAAATGAACAGAGAGAAGGGATGAGAGAGTCACTATTTGAGATCAGCAGGTGAGTATTCAGCGGGGATAACAGGAGTAGAGACAGGAGAAAGCTTCTGTGAGTCCAGTGGGAGAGGTGAGATCACAGCAGTGGGGATAAAAGAAGCAGCGAGTGAGCGTGAGAATCAGTACGAGACCAGCAGGAGAGGTATGATCACAGCAGGAATAAAAGGGGCAGAGGTGGACAAGGGAGAGACAGTGGCTGGAAATCCAGCATGGAAAGGAGAGTGTACAGCAGGGATAACAGGAACATTGAGAGAGTGAGAGAATTTCTGAGCAACCAGTGAGAGGAGAAATGAAGCAACAAGGATGAAGGGAGCAGTCAGAGTGACTGTGAGATCAGCAAGAGAGGCGATGAAAAGCAGGAATGAAAAGAGTAATGAGAGAGTCACTCAAAGACCAATGGGAGCAACTTGTGGGCGTAAAATGTGCAGGAAGAGCGACAAAGTTAGAAAGACATCGTGAGAACAGCAGGAGAGGCAAGGCCACAGTGGGAATAAAGCAAGCAGCAAGGGAGAAGAAATGAGAGAGTGTGAGCAGAGCAGGACAGGTGAGAGGGCTGCAGGCATAAAAGCAACAGCAAGCAAGAGAGCAAAAAGGTGAGTTTTTGAGTGCAGCAAATGAGATAAGAGCACAGTGGGGTTAAAGACGTACTTGAGTGGATGAGGCACAGACGGAGACAGAGACAGAGACAGAGAGGGTAACCAGGATAACAGGTGGGAGAAGATATGAAACAAAGATGGTGTGTTGACACCTTGTCAAGTATGCGAAGGTCAGCTGCAGAGAGCCCTGAAGGGTAGGGTGAGTAGCCAGCAGTCACGGCCCACATTGGTAGAAATAACACCAACAGAAATGGATGTGTTCCTGCACTCAATTTTTATGGAGCCTGGTAGGAAATTAGCAAGAAAGACCTCCAAGCAGTAATCTCATGATTTCTTTGCCCTGTGTAAGGAAATATATAAGTAGGAGGATAGAGCAGATGGATGCATAGCTGGAAGGATAGTGTAAGAGAGAGGATATTGGGACTGGCTTTGGGTATGATTGGATCTATAGAATCTGGATTGCACCTGAACAAAGATGAGTTTCTTGCAGAGCGATTTACTAGTGCCCAAAACATTCCTGCTCCTGTGATGCTGCTTGGCCTGCTGTGTTCATCCAGCTCTACACCTTGTTATCTCAGATTTACTAGTGCTGATGGGATTATTTAAACAACTTGGCAGGAGTGAGGGGTCTAGGAGGCCATATCAGAGACAAATACTAATGTTCACAGAAAACTGAAAGAATTGGATAACATTTGTGTAGGAAATAGTAAGGTATTAAGTGTGTTCAGATTATGAGAGAAAATGAAAACAAAGCATAGCCAGAATTTCTGAAGAAGGGTTCAGACCCGAAACGTCATCTTTTCTGCTCTTTTGATGCTGCTTGGTCTGCTGTCTTCATCCAGCTCTACATGTTGTTATCTCATTGTCCAGCATTGGCAGTCCCTACTATCTCCCATAAACCAGAATTTGTGCCTGTATGTGATAGCACTGAGTGCAGTAATAAGATTGGTGAGCTACGGGCACAGAAAGGCATGTGGATGTATGATGTTGTGGGGATAACAGAAACTTGTCTCAAAGAATGGCAGGACTGGATATTAGAAAATTCTTGGGTACAAATTGTACAGAACAGTATGGAAAGGAAGAATGGGGGAAGGGGTGACAGCATCGATTAACAAGAACCTTTCAGTGCTTGGGAGGATGGATACCGTCAAAGGAGTTAAGGCCTTTCTGTCTCTTCCTGCAGCTTTTATACCCACTGTTCACTGGTTGCTCCCACTGGCTTCTGAGTGACTTACTCATTCCTTCTCTGATTATTCCCGCTCATTTTGGTTAGAGCTAAGAAACAATTACATTGCTGAGTGCAGTCTATAGAACATCATGTTTTTTATTCACTCACAGGACGCGAGCATCATTAGCTGACCTACATTTATTACCCATTCTTAGTTGGCCTTGAGAAGGTGCTGGCTGCTGCCTTCTTGAACCACTGCCGTGCATGTGCAATGGTAGACCCAGAATATCGTAAGGGAGGGAATTCCAGGATTTTGACCTAATGCCTATGAAGGAACAGCGGTATTATTTCCAAGTCAGGGTGGTGTGGCTTGAAGGGGTACTTGCATGGATGGTGTTCCATGCAAGTACCAGGCCAGGCAGCAACAGAGGAGCAGGAGAGTTGATGTTTCATCAGGACTTGGTGAGGGGTGGGCGTGGGGAGCTGGGAAATAAATAGCTGGAAGATGGCTGGGGCTAGGGGAAGGTAGGTAGGAGGCAACAAGTGGATGCAGGTAGGAGTGATGAGGATTGGTCAGTGGGAAGGGTGAAGCAGATAGGTGGAAAAGGAGATGGACAGACAGTGTCAGGCCAAGGAGGCGGGGATTAGACCAGGTCTGGAGGAACTTTGAAACTGGTGAATTCTATGTTTAGGTTGTCAGCTGGAGGCTCCTGAGGCAGAATATGAAGTGTTGCTCCTCCAGTTTGCGTGTGGCATCATTGTGGCACTGGAAGAGGCCCAAGATAGACATGTCACCCAGGGAGTGGGAGGGGGAGTTAAAATGGTTAGCAATTAGGGTGTTGTTGATTATAGCATATGGAGCACGGGTGCTTCGCAAATCTGTCACCAAGTCTATGTTTGATCTCACTGATGTAGAGGAGGCCACATCAGGAGTAACGGATACAATAGACCAGGTTGGTGAACTCCTGTCTGATACTGAAAGTTTGTCTTGGGCCTTGGACACTTCTGACTTTATGTTGGAGGAAGGTCATTGATGAAGCAGCTCACTCCTGCAGAGACGTCCTGGAGCTAAGATGACTGACCTCCAACAACCACAACAATCTCCATACATGCCAGGTATGACTCTAGCCAGTGCAGAGTTTCCCCATGATTTCCTTTGATTCCAGTTTGAAAGGACTCAATAACACATGCGGTCTTGTTGGCAAGAGGCGTCACTCTCACCTCTCCTCCGGAATTCAGCTCATTTTTTTTATGCGTTCAAGGCATGAGGGCGTTTCTGGCTATGCAGCATTTACTGCCCGTCCCTAATTGTCCAGGGGGCAGTTTAGAGTCAGCCACATTGCTGTGAGTCTGGAGTCACATGTAGGCCAGACTGGGTAAGAATGGCAGTTTCCTTCCCTAAAGGACATCAGTGAACCAGATGGTAATAGGAACTGCAGATGCTGGAGAATCCAAGGTAACAAGGTGTGGAGTTAGATGAACACAGCAGGCCAAGCAGCATCTTAGGAGCTGGAAAGCTGATTTTTCAGGCCTAGACCCCCCCAAAATGTCAGCTTTCCTGCTCCTAAGATGCTGCTTGGCCTGTTGTGTTCATCCAGCTCCACACCTTGTTACCTCAGTGAACCAGATGAGTTTTTCCTGACAATTGACTATGCATTCATGATTATCATTAGATTCTTAATTCAAGACTTTTTTTAATTGAATTCAAATTCCAACATATGCTGTGGTTGGATTTGAACCTATGTCCCTGGAATGTTATCTGGATCTCTGGATTAACAGTCCAGATAATACCACTAGGCCATACCTTCCCTATTGTCCATTTTCCAAAGGCTATAATGAGATCAGGAGCTGAGTGACCCTGGCAGAAACCAAACTGGGCCTCACTGAGAGGGTTATTGCTGAGTGAGTACTGCTTGATAGCACTGTTGATGACACCGTCCATCTCTTTAACGATGATTGAGAGTAGACTGATGAAGTGACAATTAGCTGGGTTGAATTTGCCCTGCTTTTTAGTGTACAGGACATACCTGGGTAATTTTCCACATTTGTGTTATAACTTTACTGCAAGAGTTTGGTCATGTATGTGCAATGTTCTGCTGCGCAAATCCTTAGTTCTATGCCAGAATGTTATCAGGGCCCATCAGCATTGCATAACCCAGTGCCTCAAACAATTTCTTGATATCATGTAGAGTGAATGAAATTGGTTGAAGAATGGCACCTGTGATACTAAGAACTGCTGGAGGAGGTTGAAATGGATCATCCACTCGGTATTTCTCATTGAAGATTGGCGTGGATGCTTCATTCATAACTTTTACACTGAAGTTGTGGACTCTTCCGCATCGAGTGTCCTCTTCCAGTAGATTGTTTTATTGTCCACCCCTATTCACAACTGGATGTGGCAGCGCAGCAGAGCTTAGATCTGATCCATTTGTTGTGGGATCATTTAGTCTATCACTTGTTGCTTATGTTGTTTCGCATGCTTCACCAGGTTGACACTTCATTTTTAGGAATAGAACATAAGAACATAAGAACTAGGAGCAGAGGTAGGCTATTCAGCCCTTCAAGCCTACTCCGCCATTCAATAAGATCATGGCTGATCTTTTCGTGGACTCAGATCCACTGACCTGCGTTCTCACCAAATCCCTTAATTCCTTTATTGTTCAAAAAAAACCTACCTTAGCTTTAAAAACATTTACTGAAGTAACGTCGACTACTTCACTGGGCAAGGAATTCCATAGATTAACAACCCTCTGAGTGAAGAAGTTCCTTCTCAATTCAGTCCTAAATCTGCTCCTTCTAATCTTGAGGCTACGCAATCTTGTCCTAGTTCACCTGCCAGTGGGAACATCCACTCTATTCTATCTTATCTATTCCCTTCATAATTTTAAATGTATCTATAAGATCCCCCCTCAATCTTCTGAATTCCAATGAATATAATCCCAATCTACTCAGTCTGTCCTCATAATCCAACGCTTGCAACTCCGGAATCAACCTAGTGAACCTCCTCTGCACCCCCTCCAGTGCCAGTACATCCTTCCTCAAGTAAGGAGCCCAAACCTGCACACAGTACTCCAGGTCTGGCCTCACCAGCACCTTGTACCACTACAACATAACCTCTCTGCTTTTAAACTCAATCCCTTTACCTATGAAGGATAAAATTTCTTTGCATTCCTAATTACTTGTTGTACCAGCAGGCCAAACTTCTGTGATTCATGGACAAGGACACCCAGGTCCCTCTGCATAGCAGCATGTTGCAACTTTTTACCATTCAAGTAATAATCCCTTTTACTCCTATTACTCCCGACTTCACATTTATTTACATTGTATTCCATCTGCCAGACCTTTTCCCACTCACCCTATGTATCTATGTTCCTCGGCAAAGTTTCACAGTCCTCTGCACACTTTGCTCTGCAACTCATCCTAGTGTCATCTGCAAACTTTGACACCCTGCACGTAGTCCCCAACTCCAAATCATCTATATAAATTGTAAATAATTGCAGTCCCAACACCGATCCCTGAGGCACACCACTAGTCACTGATTGCTAGCCGGAATAGCACTCATTTATCCCCACTCTTTGCTTCCTGTTAGTCAACCAATCCGCAATCCATGCTACCACTTCACCCCTAACACCTTGCATCCTTATCTTATGCAGCAGCCTCTTGTGTGGCACCTTGTCGAAGGCCTTTTGGAATTCTAGGTACACCACATCCACTGGGTCCCCATTGTCCATCTTGCTCGTAATGGCTTCATAGAATTCCAAAAGATTTGACAAGCATGACCTGCCCTTCATGAACCCATGCTGCGTCTGTCCAACAGGACAGTTTCTATCGAGGTGCCATGCTGTTTCTTCCTTGATAATAGACTCAAGCTTCTTCCCCACTACATAGGTTAAGCTAACCGGTCTATAATTCCCCATCTTTTGTCTACCTCCCTTTTTAAACAGTGGCATCACATTTGCTGTTTTCCAATCTGCTGGGAAAGCCCCAGAGTCCAGTGAATTTTGGAAAATTACTGCCAGTGCACCTGCTATTTCTCCTGCCAGCTCTTTTAGTACCCCGGGATGCATTCCATCAGGGCCAGGAGACTTATCAATCCTTAGCTCCATTATTTTTCCCAACACTACCTCTTCTGTAGTAATGATTGTTTCCAGGTCCTCACCTACCTTCATCTCTTTGTCAATTACTGGCATGTTATTAGTGTCCTCCACTGTGAAGACCGATACAAAATACCTGGTCAATGCCTCGGCCATTTTATTGTATCCCACAACTAAATTCCCCTTCTCATCCTCTAAAGGGCCAAAGTTTACTTCAGACACTCTTTTTCGTTTTATATATTTATACAAACTTTTACTTTCTGTCTTTATATTCTGCACTAGTTTTTTCTCATGTTCTATCTTGCTTTTCTTTATAGCTCTTTTTGTGGCTTTTTGTTGACCTTTAAAGTTTTCCCAGTCTTCTAGTTTCATTCTGTTTTTGGCCACTTTGTATGCCTTCTCTTTCAATTTGATAGACTCCCTTATTTCCTTAGACACCCATGGCAGATTACCCTTTTTCTTATAGTCGTTCCTTTTCACTGGAATATACTTCTGCTGAGCACTTTGAAAAATTGCTTTGTAAGTCCTCCACTGCTTATCAACTGTCCTACCATAAAATCTTTGTTTCCAGTCTACTTTAGCGAAGTCCTCCCTCATTCTATTGTAGTCCCCCTTGTTCAAGCATAGGACCCTGGTATTGGATTTTATCTTCACACGCTCCATCTGTATTCTGAATACATTCATACTGTGATCACTCCTTCCAAGATGATCCGTAACTATGAAGTCATTAATTATTCTTGTCTCATTACACATGACCAGATCTAGGATAGCTTGCTCCCTCGTCGGTTCCATTCCATACTGTTCCAGAAAACTATCACGGATACGCTTAACGAACTCCTACTCAAGGCTACCCTGACCGAGCTGGTTTGACCAATCTACATGTAGATTAAAATTCCCCATAATAATTGCCATACCATTTTTACAGGCATTAGTTATTTCTTTGTTTATTGTCCACCCCAATGTGATGTTATTATTTAGTGGCCTATAGACTATGCCTATCAGTGACTTTTTCCTCTTAGAATTTCTAATTTCCACCCAAATGGATTCAACTTCATTCTCCACAGAACCTATATAATCTCTCAGCACCACCCTGATGTTGTCCTTGAATATCAGAGCTACACCACCTCCCTTACCTTCCTGTTTGTCCTTCTGAATAGTCTGGTACCCCTGGATATTTAAATCCTGGTCGTGACCATCCTGTAACCGTGTCTCCGTAATGGCTACCAAATCATGCACAATGATTTGTGCCGTTAACTCATCAATCTTGTTACGAATGCTATGACCATTCAGGTAAAGTGCCTTTATGCTAGCTTTCTTACCCTCATGACTTCCAACATCTCTAATAATATCACCTGAGTTATTCTTCCTTTTTATTTCATCCATAGTCTGCTTTGAACTTAAACCCTCCTGCACACATGCTAACCAGCTGCTTACCTTTATATTTACTATCATACTCCCTGTTATTTTCACTTTCCCTTCCCCCCGACTCACTAGTTTAAAGTCCTAGTGACCACCCTATTTATCCTTTTTGCAAGAACGCTGGTTCCAGATTGGTTCAGGTGGAGACCGTCCCATCGGTACAGATCCCCCCCACCCACCCCCCGGTTCCAAAACTGATGTCAATGCCCCATGAAATGGAACCCCTCTTTCCACAACATTCCCTTAGCCACATGTTTACTTCCCTAATTTTCTTATCCCTAAGCATCGGCTCGGGCAATAATCCGGAGATTATGACCCTCGAGGGTCTGTTCCTTAATTTCGTTCCTAGTGCTTGATAATCCCGAAACAGTCCACTGTCCTGGCCTTGCCAATGTTGTCAGTCCCAATGTGGACCATAACAAATGGATCCTCTGCCACCCCAACCACCCCCCCCCCCGCCCCCCACGACTACATCAATATCCTTTCAAGCCAGTCAGAGATGTCCTGCACCCTGGCACTGGGCAGGCAACATACCATGTGGAACCCCCCGATCCGGCTGGCAAAGGATACTATCTATCCCCCTAACTATAGAATCCCCCATAACTACCACTTGTCTTTTTGCTCCCCCCTCTTGAATGGCCTCCTGCACCATGGTGCCATGGTGAGCTGGCTCATCCTCCCCCCCCAGCCGTTTTCCTTATCCCCACAGGGAGCAAGTATCTCATACCTGTTGGATAAGGTCAAAAGCTGAGGCTCCTCCACTCCTGAACTCAGGGTCCCCCCTACCTTCTTCACTTGCACTCACACCCTGTTGTCCCTGATCACTAACTGAATTTGAATTACTTAATCTACCAGGTGTGACTGCCTCCTGAAACATATCGCCCAGGTCACTCTCCCTGTCCCGGATGTGCCACAGTGTTTGAAGCTCAGATTCCAGATTTTCAACTCTGAGCTGGAGTTCTTCCAGCAACTAACACTTGCTGCAGATGTGGTCACTGCCATTCACAATGGGCTCAGCCAGCTCCCACGTCGTACAGCTACAGCACATCACCTGTCCAGCCATGACTACGCAGTTAATTATTTAATTACTTTACGTAAATCTATGAGTTAAATACTTTCTAATTCTTCCCTGCTATGGTCTTTTTCAAATAACCAATTAATAGATAAATAAAGAAAGAAAGTAAATTTTTAACCAATTGCACGATACAAAAGAAATAGAAAAAAGAGAAAAATCCTGCCTTACCAACACACCACTGAGTCCTTTTTTTTGGTTAGAGGAGGAGGGCAGGCGGGAGACACTTCACGTGTAGCGTCTCGGGTTCAGCCACCGCCCCAATGTATTCCCGGCAGCCCCGGTCCTCGCTTTCGCCTCTCTCTTTGCTGCTGAAAAATGAGTCACGCAAGGTAGGGCTTTTATAATCCCAGGCTGCCCTTGCGCTTCCTCCTTGACTCCCACCGCTGAAACAACTAAATGCCTTGTGCTGTCTTTGGCATACTCTCCTGCACTCTCCATTGAACCAAGGTTGATCCCCTGGCCTGATGGTAATAGTTGAGCAGGGAATATGCCGGCCACGAGGTTGCAGATTGTGCTGGAGTACAATTCTGCTGCTGTTGATGGCCAGCAGTGCCTAGTGGATACGTCATTTTGAATTGTTAGATCTGTTCAAAGTCAATCCCATTTAGCATGGTGATAGTGCACACAACACGATGGAGGTTACAGTCAATGTGAAAGTGGGATTTCACCTACACAAGGACTGTGCAATGGCCACGCTTTCTGCTACTGTCATAAACAGATACATCTGTGGCAGGCAGATAAGTGAGGATGAGGTCAAGTATGTTTTTCTTTCTTGTTGGTCCCCTCGCTACCCGCACAGATTCAGTCTAGCAGCTATGTCCTTTAGGACCTGACTACCTTGACTACACCCTGTTCAACACCCTTGTCCCTCCTAAGCTGATGATTATCCATGTCTTTGTCTGTCCAACTGTTCCACTCTCTGTTTGGGGACTATCGCCACTATCCTTTACTCCTTACCCCCTCCCCCTACCCTAAATTTAGCATAAAACTCAACATTTTCCTAGCTGCCATCAATTCTGAGAATGGGTCAGTGGACCCAAAATGTTAACTCTAATTATTTTGCATAGATGCTGTCAGACCTGCTGAGTTTTTCCAGCAATTTCTGGATTTGAAACTAAATGCCAAATCAAAGTCTGGCACAGATGCTTGTTTATCAAAACTGAGTATCTATTATCAAGCAAAGAACTGCAGGTACTGGAGATCCGAAATACACGAAGTCAGAAGGTGCTGGAAAAAGCCGATCTGGCAGCATCTGTGGGGAGGAAACAGAGTTAAGTCCAATGCTAAATAAAAACCGAAATAACTGCTGATGTTGTAAATCAGTAATAAAAACAAAGTTGCTGGAAAAGCTCAGCAGCTTTGGCAGTTAACGTTTCGGGTCTGGTGGCCCTTCCTCAGTCACCGGACCCAAAACATTAACTCCGTTTTTTCCTTCACCCTTCTTTATAACTGCTGTCAGACTATATTCACGAGAGTTTAGAAGAATGCGTGGAATTTCATAAAAATCTATAAAATTCTGACAGGGTTGATGCAGGAGGGATGTTCTCGATGACTGGGAAGTCCAGAACCAGGGTTCACAGTTGAAGGCTAAGGAGTAGATTTAGATTTTATTGCCATGTGTACTCGAGTAGAGGAATACAGTGAAAAATGTACAGGGTCACCTTTCCCTGGCACCATCTTGGTATACGAAAGACAGTATTTAAAACAGAAACAGAAATAAAACAAACACTCAAACGGAAAGGAAACATCCAGATCACTCCCATCTTCCACCTTGAGTCCTCATGGCAGAAAAACAAAGATACGAAGTCCATCCCTCAGTCTGCAAACACTCAGGTGCCACCAGGTCCCTGCATGCTGCCTCAGCCATGCTGTCAGGTACCCAGGCCCAGCTATGTCCTAGAGCTGTGCTGCTGCCACCGGAATCATGTCACCATTCTTTGGCGCCAAGTTGCCTCTACCAACTTTGTTGTTGGCATGAGTCTGCAGTGGGCTGACCTGAGCCTTTTAGGACAAAAATGAGCAGTGATGTGATTTTACTTGTTATTGTCACACGTACTGAGATACAGTGGTAAGTGTTGTTTTGTGCACTATCAAGGCATAAAGTACACTGTTTCTTCACAGACAGAGTGGTGAGCCTGTGGAGTTGTCTGCAATGGGAAATTGTTAAGGCCGAAACATTGAAGGCTTTCAAGAAAGCAGTAGGTATATTTCTTACGATAAAAGGGATCAAAGAATGTGGGGTGAAAGCGGGAATGTGGTGCTGAATTGAATAATAAGCTGTGACCAAATTGAATGGCAGAGCAATCAAAGGATGGAATGGCCTACACCTGCACCTGTATTCTGTGTTTCTGTATTTCTATGTCAAAGGGAAGCATGCTTAAACAATTTATTAGAATTCTTTCATGAAATAATTTGTGCAGTAGATAACGAGGAACCAGGAGATGCATTATATTTAGATTTATAAATGACATTTGATACAGTGCTCCATCAAAGCATATTATGGAACATAAAAGCTCATGCGTGTATGAGGTATAGGAAGTAACATATTGACATAGACATAAATTTGACTTGCTAACAGGAAACAGAGAGTAGAAGGAAGTGGGTCTTTTTCAGGCCGACAAGATCATGGAATCAAAGTGTTATTCCGATGCAGAAGGAGGACTGTTTGATGCATTGTGATTTCACTGGTTCCAGTACCTAGTACCAATCTACTTGCTTTTCCCAATGTGCCGCTATACAATTTCTATTCAAATCCCTCTTGAATACCCCAATTAGACCTGCCTCCATTACATTTCCAGTCAGTGCATTCTATACCCTAGCTACTGGCTAAATAGAAAGGCTTCTTGTCACATCACCCTTGCTTCATTTGCACAACACTTTAATTCTGTGCTGTTTTGTTCTCATTCCTTTTACTAGTAAGAACAGATTCTCTCTATCAACCCAGCCCACTTCATTTTGGCAGAAAAAATGAAAAAGACTAAATTAATAGCTGTGGACTGTGAAATGCAGACAGAACCAGCTGTTCTCGTGAATGAATCACAGATGGTTAGTACACAGCTACAGAAAGCTAATAGAATATTATTTATTGTAAGGAGAATTGAATGCAAGAGAAGGGACATTGTGTTTCAGTTATGCAGGGCATTGGAGAAGCCATATCTGGACTACTTTGAACGTTACTGCAGCAGCAGGAGTGGTGAGAACAAAGACCAGGGGCCTGCCGCGAAGGTAAGTTCTTCATTTCGGTGGCACAGCTGAGTAGGAGTGGTCGAATTGCGCTCTCAGAAAGTGAATGAACTGATATATTTGGGCAGTGGCTACACCCAAGACACTACACGTGTTATGTCTCCCACCCACCCTCCTCCTCTGACCACAAAAAAAGGTTCTGTGGTATGTGGATTAGGTAAGGGTTTCCTTTTTTCTTTTTTTTGTCATGTGCTGGTAAGTAGAGTGATTTAGTAAATTTTTTTAATTTCATTTATCTAGTATTTGATATTATAGTAGGACTAAGTTAAGCTTAAAAGTGAAATTAGCAGGAGATCCCAGACCCATGTTATGCTCCCCTTGCTCAACGTTGGAGCTCAGGGACGCGGCTGATGTCCCTGATTCCTACACATGCAAGGGTTGTGTCCAACTGCAGCTCTTGTTAGACTACATGACAGCTGGAGCTGCGGATGGGCTCACTTTGGAGTAGCCATGATGCTGAGGAAGTCGTGGATAGCACGTTCAGCAAATTGGTCACACTGCAGATTAGGATTGCTGAGGGAGAAAGGGAATGGGTGACCAAAAGGTAGAGAAAAAACAGGATGGCTGTGCAGGTGTTCCCTGTGGTCATCTCCCTCCGAAATAGGTATACCATTTTGGATACTGTTGGGGGAGATAGCTCACCAGGGGATGGCAGCGGTAGCCAGGTTCATGGCACTGTGGCTGGCTCTGCTGTACAGAACGGCGGGAAAAAGACTGGAAGGGCCATAGTCATAGGCGAATCAATTGTAAGGGGAGTAGAAAGGCAGTTTGTGGTCAAAAACGAGACTCCCAAATGGTATATTGCCTCCCAGGTGCACAGGTCAGGAATGTCTCAGATAGACTGCAGGACATTCTGAAGTGAACAGCCAGCTGTCGTGGTGAATATAGGCACCAATGATATAGGTAAATAACAGGATAAGGCCCTACAAGCAGAATTTATGGAGTTAGGAGCCATGTTAAAAAGTAGGACCCAGAGGTAGTAAGCTCAGGATTGCTTCCAGTGCCACATGCTAGTCAGAGCAGAAATGAAAGAAAAGGCAGGATAAATAAATGACTTGAGAGATGGTGCATGAGGAAGGGGTTCATATTTTTTGGACATTGGGACCAGTTCTGGAGGAGGTGGGACTATTATAAATCAGATAGTCTATAGATGGGTAGCACTGGAACCAATACTCTACAGGGTGCCTTTGCTAATGCTAGTGGGGTCAGTTTAAACCAATGTGGCAGGGGGATAGGAACCAAATGAGGAGGTTAGTGGATACTACGGAGGTAGTAACTAAAGCCTGTAAGGAACTAGATAATGAAGTCAGTGTGACTAGGGGAAGAGTAGGCAGAGAGCAGATGATGGATGCAAAGGGACAGGTGGTCTGAGTGCATTTGTTTTAATGTGATAAGTGTAGTACGTAAGGCAGATGAACTTAGGGCTTGGATTAGGACTTGGGAGTATGATGTTATTGCCGTTACTGAGACTTTGTTGAGGGAAGGGCAAGATTGGCAACTAAATATCCCAGAACATAGATGCTTCGGGATGGAGAGAGAGAATTTGTAAGGAGCGTGCAGGAGGGTTTTCTAGAGCAGTATGTAAATAGTCCAACTTGGGAAGGGGCCATACTGGGCCTGGTGTTGGGGAATGAACCCGGCCAGGTGGTTGAAGTTTCAGTAGGGATTACTTTGGAAATAGGGATCACACTTCCATAAGTTTTAGAATACTGATGGCCAAAGACGAGGGTGGCCCTAAAGTAAGAGTGCTGAACTGGGGAAGGCCAACTATAGCAAAATTCAGCAGGAGCAGGGGAATGTGGATTGGGAGCAACTGTTGTAGGGTAAATCCACATTTGATATGTGGGAGGTTTTTAAAGAGAGGTTGATCAGAGTGCAAAATAGACATGTCTCTGTGAAAATGAGGGATAGAAGGGGCAAGATTAGGGAACCGTGGATGACAGGTGAAATTGTGAGACTAGCAAAGAGGAAAAAGAAAGTATACATAAGGTCTAGGTGACTGAAAACAGACGAAGCTTTGGAAGAATATTGGGAAAGTAGGACCAATCTGAAACGAGGAATTAAGAGAGCTTAAAGGAGTCATGAAACATCCTTAGCAAACAGGGTTAAGGAAAATCCCAAAGCCTTTTATTCGTTCATAAAGAGCAGATGGTAACTGAAGAAAAGGTTGGCCCACTCAAGGACAAAGGAGGGAAGTTATGCGAGGAGTCAGAGAAAATGAGTGAGATTCTTAATGAGAACTTTGCATCGGCTTTCACCGAGGAGAGGGACATGACGGATGCTGGGGTTAGGGATAGATATTTGATTACTCTGGGTCAAGTTGGCATAAGGAGGGGGTAGTGTTGGGTATTCTAAAAGGTATTAGGGTGGACAAGTCCCCTGGTCCAGATGGGATTATTCCAGGTTACTGAGGGAAGTGAGAGAGGAAATAGCTCAGGCCTTAACAGCTATCTTTGCAGCATCCTTGCGCATGGATAAGGTCCTGGAGGACTGGAGAATTGCTAATGTTGTCCCCTTGTTTAAGAAGGGTAGCCAAGGATCATACAGGTAATTATAGACTGGTGAGCCTGACGTCAGTGGTGGAGTAGCTGCTGGAGAAGATCCTGAGGGATAGGATCTATTTACACTTGGAAGAAAATGGGCTTATTAGTGATTGGCATGGTTTTGTGCAGGGAAGGTCATGTTTTGCCAACTTGAAAGAATTCTTTGAGGATGTGATGAAGTAGATAGATGAAGGAAAGGCTGTGGATGTCATATACATGGACTTCAATAAGGCATTTGATAAGGTAGGCTGATGGAGAAAGTGAAGTCGCATGGGGTCCAGGGTGTACAACCTAGATGAATAGAGAACTGGCTGTGCAACAGGAGACAGAGTGTTGTAGTGGAAGGGAGTTTCTCAAAATGGAGAACTGTGACCAGTGGTGTTCCACAGGGATCCATGTTGGGACCACTGTTGTTTGTGATATACATAAATAATCTGGAGGAAGGTATAGATGATCTGATTAGCAAGTTTGCAGATGACAATAAGATTGGTGGAGTAGCAGATAGTGAAGGGGACTGTCGGAGAATGCAGCAGAATATAGACAGATTGAGAGTTGGGTGGAGAAATGGCAGATGGAGTTCAATCTAGGCAAATGTGAGGTGATGCATTTTGGAAGATCCAATTCAAGAGCAAACTATGTGGTAAATGCAAAAGTCCTAGGGAAAATTGATGAACAGAGAGATCTGGGTGTTCAGGTCCATTGTACCCTGAAGGTGGCAATGCAGGTCGATAGAGTGGTGAAGAAGGCATACAGCATACTTTCCTTCATCGGACAGAGTGTTGAGTACAAGAGTTGGCAGGTCATGTTACAGTTGTGTAGGACTTTCGTTTGACCACATTTGGAGTACTGTGTACAGTTCTGGTCGCCACATTACCAAAAGGATGTGGATGCTTTGGAGAGGGTGCAGAGGAGGTTCACCAGGATGTTGCCTGGTATGGAGGGTGCTAGCTATGAAGAGAGGTTGGGTAGATTAGGATTACTTACATCAGAAAGACGGAGGTTGAGGGGGGACCTGATTGAGGTCTACAAAATCATGAGCGGTATAGACAGGGTGGATAGCAAAAAGCTTTTTCCCAGAGTTGGGGACTCAATTACTAGGGGTCACGATTTCAAGGTGAGGGGGAAATGTTTAAGGGAGGAATGCGTGGAGAGTTCTTTACACAGAGGGTGGTGGGTGCCTGGAACATGTTGCCAGTGGACGTGGTAGAGGTGGGCACAATAGCATCATTTAAGATGTATCTAGACAGACACATGATGGGCAGGGAGCAGAGGGATACAGATCCTTAGAAAATAGGTGACAGGTTTAGATAGAGGTTCTGGATCGGCACAGGCTTGAAGGCCGAAGGGCCTGTTCCTGTGCTGTAATTTTCTTTGTTCTTTGTTCTTTGTACTGGCCACTGTACTTAGAGAAGGATGATAATACATTGAAAGCAGATCGGAGAAAGTTGACAAGACTAGTATCTGGAATGAGTGAATTACGTTATGAGAAAAGGCTACTCAGACTAAGGCTTTATCGTCTCGAGTTTAGAACTGTCAGAGGTAACTTAATTGAAATATTTAAGATCCTGAGGACACTTGACGAGGTAGATGTGGAAAGAGTATCTCCTCTTGTTGGAGGATCTAGAATCAGGGATCATAATTTAAAACTAAGGGGACAGCCGTTTAAAACAGAGATGTGGAAACATATTTTCTCTCAAAGAGTTGTGTGTCTTTAGAATTCCTTTCCTCAAAAGGCAAAGGATGCAGAATCTTTAACTGTTTCTAAGGCAGAGGTAGATTCTTAATTACAAATGGGATAAAATATTATCAGGGATGTGTAGGAATGTAGAGTTGAGGTTAAAATCAGATCAGCCATGATTATATTAAATAGCGGAACAGATTCAAATGATCAAGTGGCCTACTTTTGTTGTATTGTTTGTACGTTTAAATATTTAATCTAATTCCTCTTAAGGACTTCAATCTAACCTGCCTCACCATATTTCCCAATAGTTCATTCCATATAACTTACTGTATGAAAAAGTTTTTTTTCTCACATCACCATTGCTTTATTGTCACATCACTTCAAATCTATACTCTCTCATTCTTTTTCCCTTTATGACCAAGAATCCTCCCCCAACTTCTATCTTCATGACTGAAGTTTTTCATTCTTGAAAACATTCTTGTTGACCATTTCTGCATTCTCTCCAATGCGTTCACTCCTTTCCTCTATTACTCCAGCTGAGGTCTAACAAGCGTCTTGTATAAATTCAACAGCACCTCTCTGCTCTTGTACTGTATCGCCCTATTAACAAAACCAAGAACACAGTGTACTTTATTAACTGCACTCTACACCTGCCCTGTTACCGCAATGTTCTACACATGTTTACACCCAGGCCCCTGTACACCTGCTCCCCAAATGAATTGTATTTGTGTTTTCAGTACATATTAACCTATTGGTATCTCACTTGAACATAATAAACAAATCTCCACAGCCCTCTGGGGTGCAGAATTTAAGAGATTCACCACCCTGTGATTGAGGGCACTGTTTGTTAGGAATGAAAGGGCGAAGTAAATCAAATGTCAGTCGGAGAATACTTAGGGCACAGTGACAGTGGTACGTAGTCTTCAGATTAGCTAAGGAACATGATAAAGAAGCATCCAAAGTAAGATTAATCAATCAGGGGAAATCTAATTTGATAGCCTAAGAGATCTGGACCAGATAGGGTGGCACAGTGGCTGAATGGTTAGCACTGCTGCCTTACAGTATTTCAGACCAGGGTTCAATTCCAGCCTGAGGCAACTCTCTGTGTGGAGTTTGCACATTCTCCACACGTAGGCATCCTCAACTTTTCCATATCTGTATGAATGACTTAAACCTTGGTGCACAGAGTACACCATATACCATACACTTGCAACATATTGAATGATGAGAAGGATAATGTAGAAGTCACAAAAGAGATGCAATGCAGAACAGATTCATGAGAATGGTTCCAGGGATAAGGTGCTTCCAACAGACTGCAAAGAAAGGGACTGTTTTCCGTAGGGAAGCGAAAACTGAAAATATATGTGATGGAGCTATTCAAAATAATAAGGGTCTGGATAAGGAGAAACACCTCACAGTGCAAGGATCAAGAAAAAGAGGATGCAGGTTTAAGGAAACTGGCAAATGGAGCAATGAAAAGAAACTTTTTTTGCAATGGGGTAAGATCTGGTGTGTGAGTCTGAGAGAGTGCTGGAGTCATGTTTAGTGGCGGTATTAAAGAGAGTCGGGTTAATTGAAAAGAAAGAATGTGCAGGGTTGTAGGCAGAAAGCTTCAAAGATCCATCAAACACACATCAATCAGATTTACGCCCACCAGACCTTGATCCAACAGAATTATATTCCACAGGGCTGCAGCTTTTAGATTTATGTTCTCCATTTAATCATTAAACCCAAACAGCAATCAGGTCATCATGATCAGTGGTAAAGAGTTTTAAATGACTGAAATGCTCGCTGACTTCCTGAATGCAACCTCATTGAACTCGATGAACTCAATTTCTGGCTACATTCATCCTCTTCTATCTTCTCCCTCGACATTGTGTCACCCAGTCATTTCATGTAGATTCATGGTTCTAAATTGACCACAAGCACAGATGCAAAAAAACTTTAAAATACATTTATTTTCTTAAATAAAATCTATAATGTCTAAATTAAATGAAGATAACAAAAACAGAAGTTCCTGGAAGCTCAGCAGGTCTAGCAGCATCTCTGAAGAAAAAGTCAGAGATAGCATTTCGGGTTTGGTGACCCTTCCTCAGAACTCCTCAGGGTTACCGGACCTGAAATATTGACTCTGATTTTTTTTCACAGATGCTGCCAGATGTGCTGAGCTTCCAACAACTTCTGTTTTTGTTTCTGATTTACAGCATCTTCAGTTCTTTCTGTTTTTATTAAATAAAGATAAAATGTTTTCAATCATCTGAATTAATGAATACTTCTTAATGTTCTTCTTCCTCTGTCCTCCTGTCCAGTGAGGAAGAGTTGGCCCCCAGCTCTTCTCAATCCTTCTCGAGTGAGGCCATGTCCTCCCGTGCGTCGAGGAACTCCCCTTCCTCCAGACCCTCCCCCACGTACCAGTGCACAAAGGATCGCTTGGCGTACATCTTGTCAAATTTGAGGTTCATGCAAATCCAAGCCAAGGAAATGGCAGTGGTGTCGCTCAGCATACACCTCAGCACTTTCACCAGGTCACCCTCTGGTACCACAGTTGGAGGTTCATTGTTGATGCCAACCTGTGGAGGGAAAAGAGGATACGTTTAGATTAGGAATGTAGAAAAATTTTGTCGAAATTCAGGTGTGGTCTAACCAGTCTACATAATTGAATTGATTTCATTTCATTTGATTCATTGTAGTCACATGTACCTAAGTATAGTGAAAAGTTTTGTTTTGCGAGCAAGACAGGAAGACCATAGTAAACATGGTCATATAGATCATAGAGTGCTTAGACAGATAGAGGCATACTAGGTTATTGCTACACAGGAGGTGTACAAAGGAAGATCAGCATTAGCAATATCAATATTATTTGAAGTTAGAGAGGTTCATTCAGCAGTCTATTAATGGCAGGGAAGAAGCTTGAACCGGTGAGTGCACAAATGCACCCAGAAGGAGGACTTCACTACTTCTGTGCTGAAACCTTCTTACACTGAAGGCCAACATTCCATTAACTTGCCTAGTAACCTGCATGTCAGCCTACAGTGACTTATTGATGAGGATATTCAGGTCCCTTTACAACCTGTCACCATTTAAGAAATGCTCTGCACCACTGTTTCTCATGCTAAATGGATAAACTCATCTTTTTTCCACATTATATTCCATCTGCTATGTTTGTGCCCACTCACTAAGCACATCCAAATTATCTTCAAATGATTTTGCGTCTTTGTCACGGCACACAGTCTCCGTCTAGTTTTGTATCATCCTCGAACATGGAAATATTACATTTGGACGCACATCCAAATCATTGATATATATTGTGAACAGCTGGCTTCTTTGCAATACCCCACTAGTCTTGGCTTGCCAGTGCAAGAATGACATTTATTCCCATTCTCTGTTTGAGTCAATTAGCCAATCCCTAAGCCATGCCAGTGCATTACCACCCAAACCATAAGCTTTAATTTAATCAGTAAAGCGTGCTGCAATCTACCTTGAACAATGCACTGCAAAAGCACTTGGACAACCATGCATTCAAGGTCTAGGACTTGCCTGGGAAGGTTAAACTGCTGACGGGCAATTTCTCAGCATCAGGAACCCTATGCGAAAATACATAACTCAAGTTTAAGTTGCAAACTTCAAAGGATTCTCATTCATTTAACTGAGTAGTTATTACAGATAGGTTATTGATTAATATTTGTTTTAACTCCTTAAAAACTGCTTCCCCCAACTCACTACTGAGCCCCTCAAATCCACCCCTCAATTCCACCCCCTGATATCATGGACAACCCAACCTAACCTGACCCACCCCTCCCCACTATGATCTGATATCCGATTTCTTTCTTGACTCAGTGACTCAACTTCCTGACCTGATCTGGTGTCCATCCACTAGACTTGGCCTGGTATCTCCCCAGCGCAACCTGACTGACACCCCCAAACCTTTTTACCAACACAAACCTGGCCCAGCCTGTTCACCCTTTACTCTATCCTTTATCCATTTAGCCACCATCCTGCCTTTTCACTCCATGATCGTATGGACTGATGCCACACTTTGACTTTGGGTTCAATATAGCCTGTCAAGGACAAGGCAAAAATCATGAACAATCTTCAAGCTTAGACTCCTAACTAACACTCTTACAACTAAATATTTCTGTACATGGTTTTTATAGATATACCAAGCTCTGATTTATAGTTATTTTAAACAAGGACTAATCTCTCTTTTTTGCTCGTCCATTTTCTGATATGAATCTTCCAGCCAAGATCGTTGCAGTCAGGTGGTGTTCATCCAGAGTTTGGCCTGTGTTCTGAATCCACCCACAATGCTCTATTTATGATCAGTTATGAGCAGCTCTAATCCCTGTAAAATGTCTGTCAGAACGTATTAAAAAATCTCTGAAGCAGAAGCAATACCAAAGGCTGGCCTATTGAAACAGCAGTGACCAAACAGGTTATGAAGGTGGCGAGGATTTATGATGTCTCATCCATATAGACCTGCCCAAAATCCACTATCAGCATCCAGCTTTGTGAATTTTCTACTGGTGAGAAGTGTAGTGAAATTAGCATCAACTGTAGACATATCCATATTCTATGCTGGAGCTAAATACCCTGTTTGCCTTCTCAACTATGTATCGACCTGCCTTGCTACTTTTCTAGATCTGTAGATATGCACACCAACGTCCATCTGATATTAACCCCCTTCCAAGGCCCCATCATTCATGTGTCTTGCCTTTCCTTGTTACCCCTCTCCATACATAGCCAAAAGCAGGCAAATGAGACAAGTTTGGTTTGGGAACATGGTTGGCATAGACTGAAAGGTCAGTTTCCATGCTGTGTGACTCTATGACCTTCTATTCTAGGTGCATAATCTCACATTGTTCTCGTCTGACTTTCATTTGCCACTATTCCACCCACCTGAGCAGTTTATTGATCTCTTCCTGTGGTTTTTGGCTGTTGTCCTCATCATGTACCATCCTACGAACTGTATTTTATCCGCCAATATCTTTATCATACCCTCTTCATTTAGGTCCAAATCATTAATGCATGCCAAGGTGTCAGCAACAAGTTATGTGCATGGTCAGTGCAGACTTGATGGGCCAAATGGCCCCTTTATGCAATGTAGGGAAGGATTACTTCAGTATCTGAGGAGTTGTGACTGTTATGTAGTCATTGGCAAACATCCCCAGTTCTAAACTAGGGCGATTGACCTCCAATAACCTCAACTATTTTCTCTACTAATCAGAATCTCTTTGAAATCCCTCCAAAAATTAATTTAAGTCCATCAGGTCCCCATTTTTGTGAGTCCCATATAAGCCAGTACATAGATCAAAACAGTTATTCATGAGATGCATCATGATAAACTGACAGGATCCTTTTAACTGAAATGCTGTGTGATTCCTGGAATGCAATGTGGTTCAAAAAACTCACATCAAGAACTATCCGTTTTCTTGAATCTTCCAGCTATAATTGTCTCAATCACTTGTCATGCATTTGTGGTTTTAAATTCACACATACACCAGTCATTTATCATTTATTTATTCCATGAAGTATAGTCTATAACATTAATTTGAAATAAACATAGAATATTTTAAACAATTTAAATTTAAAAATATACTTCGTCAGCCTTCCTGTCCAACAAGGAAACGTCGACCTCTACCTTTTCATAATCCTTCTCCAGTGAGGCCACCTCGTCCCATGAGCTCCCCGTCCTCCAGACCCTCCCCCACATACCAGTAGGGAAAGCCCACTTGGTGCATTTTGTCGAATGTGAGGTAAGTGCAGGTCAAGCTAAGGAATAGTGCTACACAGCATAAAGACAGCCTGGTGCATCTTCATGAGGTCACCCCTTGGTACCACCGTTAGGGGCTGGCAGCTAATGCCAATCTGTGGAAGTAAACGGGAATACGTCAAATGTAGCTGCATAAGCAGACACTTCAACAAGAGGCAAGATAACTAAGTGTGAAGCTGGATGAACACAGCAGACCAAGCAGCATCTCAGGAGCACAAAAGCCAATGTTTCGGGAAGGGTCTAGGCCCGAAACGTCAGCTTTTGTGCTCCTGAGATGCTGCTTGGCCTGCTGTGATCATCCAGCTCCACACTTTGTTATCTTGGATTCTCCAGCATCTGCAGTTCCCATTATCTCTGATACCACTTCAACAAGAGGCCCGTGGTTAGTGTAATTTTGCGGTTTACAATATTTACAGCGTAATTAAAATGAAATTTTATTGAAATTCAAATTTAATGAACTGTTTATGCAGTTTCACAGTACAAGTATCCAGCTGTTTATTGGCACCCTCTCCCAAGTTTCAGTCTTCATTTTCTAATGGAGAAGTAGAAGTGAGAGAGCATTCTGGTGCTAATTCAATTCTTGATTACACATTTCCAATGTGGCTCTGATTCTGGGGAAATCATGTTCTTATTTTAGGGCGGTGTTCTTGTGGTAGACTCAAGATTACAATCACAAATTGAAGCTGACAGAATTCTATTTCAAATCTCAGAAAGAGCTCCTAATTGGTCCATGAACACGTTATTGATGGTTCTGGAGGGAGAGATGGCTTTTTATCCAGACAAAATATTCATGCAGTGCAGATGTGACGTGTTTTGCAGAGTCTCTGTTTCTCCAGAGTTCTTCAGATTAAACACAAACCCAAGGCTAACCCAGTCGGGCACCAATCAACAAATGCGATGTCTTGATAGAGGTATTGACATCATAGGGTACCATGTCTCCTTGGTATAGCATGCAGCACGCCCTGTTGGGAGTCACATTTCACCATTTGACTGACTGGTTCAAAGCAGGAGTTTCTCAATTCTTACACTGAGAATTGCTCTTGGTAAGTTTTCTCAGCAGAAGTAAGAAGGGCATAGATCACCAGAGGGAAGTGATTGCAGGTTTGGGGGCTCAATCTGGAATTCAGTCATACCCAAATTGAGGGCACCATCAAACAAGGGTGATGCTGTGATAAATTATTCCAATTGCGCAGTTAGATCACCTGTAGAACATTCCAATCAACCAGACCATGAAGATTGCATGGCCTAGAGAAGCACACTGAGAAAGGTTCCATGTTGCAGGACGCTGACCACATCAGCATTTGTGATATTCTGTTATTAGTGGGTCACTGGGCACTGTGTCTAGTCTTGTTGATCAACTATCCTTCAATCAAATTGCAAATCGTAAAACATCCATCAATCAGACCCACATCAATTACACCCATGTCTATTACATTCCAATCAACTCCCGAACACAATCCAGCAGTCACGGGCAAAATTTCCAAGTATAACTTTTCCTCATTCTCATACTGTTAGTCATCCACAAAGCTTCCATCAATCAACTACTCACCAATCAGTATGAATCCCATCTATAAGACTTGTCTAAAAGAAATCCCAGTATTTAGACCCAATCAATTATATGGGTTTCTCCAATTTTTTTTCTCAGATTTCATCAATTTTCATGAAATTAAATTCTAATCAATCTGCTCCATTTTCCGTACTAGTATCAATCACACTACATCTATCAATCTCCTTAACTAGGAACGAAAATCAGTTATTATGTTTGCATTAATCAGAAAAATCTGGAGGCACAGTAAATATATAAATATTGCTTAAACATTACAAGAATTTTTGACTCAATCGCCTTTTCAGGTAGTGAAATTTCAGGCTCCCACCACCCTCTGGAAGAAAAAAATTCTTCTGAACTCTCCTCTTAGCTTCTTTCCTTAAAATCTATGCCCCCTGGTTATTGATCCCTGTACTAGTGGAAAGTCTGCCTTACTATCCATCCTATTTGTGGGCAGCATGGTGGCTCAGTGGTTAGCACTCCAGGGACCTGGGTTCGATTCCAGCCTTGGGCGACTGTCTGTGTGGAGTTTGCACATTCTCCCCGTGTCTGCGTGGGTTTCCTCTGGGTGCTCCGGTTTCCTCCCACAGTCCAAAGATGTGCAGGTTAGGTGGATTGGCCATGTTAAATTGCCTGTAGTGTTCAGGGTGTGTGGGTTATAGGGGCATGGGTCTGGGTGGGATGCTTCAAGGGGCAGTGTGGACTTGTTGGGCTGAAGGGCCTGTTTCCACACAGTAGGTAATCTAATCTATTTATGTCCTCTCATTATCTGATACACAGCAAGTCCCCTCTCAACCTTTGCTGCTTCAAGGAAAACAACCTCAGTCTTCAAATTTTTCTCCTAGCTCAGACCCTCCAGTCTAGACAGAATCATGGTAAATCTCAACTGCACCCTCTGTAATGCAATCACATTTTTCCTATAATGTATTGACCATGCAGTACTTGAGCTGTGGCCTAACCAGCATTTTATTCACAGTCCAATTTATTGTTCTTGGATTCTGATCCATTATTGTGATGTTCCCATCTAATGTTTTTGAGTTTTAATCCATGGTTGTGACACTCCAATGTACTGTTCTCAATTGAGGCTACTGATAACATTATGAGATTGCACATTGAATTGTGTCTTTTATCAACAGAAGAGGGAAACTTACTAGGGACACAATTAGAATTCATGGGGACTGACATTAATTACAGCTACTGGGCAAACAATTTCATTTAACTCTTTATAAGCCGAGACTTTTATTTTACTTGACCAGGAACATTGTGCTGCCCTGGTAGGATTTGAGGGTTGCTGTGGCCAAGATTGGCTGAAATACTAGAAGGACTGACCATAATTTTTCAATCCTACTATAATCAAAATGTGAGTAATGTAGTCTTGTATATGTACAATTTTGTTAATAACAGGAGAGAAAAAGCAATAGATCACCCACAGAACTCAGACATAACCTATGAAAACATTTAGGAACACTTTCTCAGGCCATATTCTAAGAAATAAAATAATTCACCATACGAGAGGCATATATGAGGTCGTGGTCAATGTTTGGACCAACTTCACAGGGAGAAAGAAAAAAAAATAGATTATGTGAGTGGATTTCAGGAGATTATGTTTGAAAATGAAAAGTATGAGTTCCAAGGTAGTAATCACCAGTGCCATGCAGTAGTGAGTATCGGAATGGAAGGATAGAGCAGATAAGTGCATGACTAAACAGCTGATTCAGGACGGGGTAAGTTTTACATTCTGGAGGCAAGAAACTGTTTCTGGGGGGAGGTGGGTCCTGTGTAGGTTGGACAGGTTACAGGTGAACAGAATGGGACAGAATTGGGGTTGATTTAATTAGATTGACAGGAGATGGAAAACTGGGGAGAAAAGCGGAAATGAGATTACATCAGTGAGTGAGTCTGCAAGGTAGAGGAATCCTAAGTCATGTTAAGAAAGAAGGGATGTTAACAAGGCTAAATGGAATGAATTCTCATTCAATGAGTTTGAGGAATAAGTTAGTTGAGATAAGACCATGTGATAGGCATGTGAGAATATGATTGGATCACCCAATGATACAGTACAGGAGAGGCTCTTCAGCCCATCATGCCTGCATTGCCAAAAGTACACAGCTATCTACATTTTTCTCACTTTCCTGCACTAGGCCTATGGCAGTATGTGTTATGACACTTAAACGGCTGGTCCAAATCAGAGTATTGAGGTTTCCTACATCAATTATCTTCCCAAACAGTGCATTCCAGACCTCCACCATCCTCTGGTTGAAAAGCCTTTACCTCAAATCTCGCTAAACCTCTTGGTTTTCTCCTTGAATTATATACCCATGCCATTGACTCTTAGACTAAAAGGACCAGAAACTGAGCTAGAATGGCCATATGAATCCCATGGCTACTTCACCAGGTCAGAGATCAAAGTAGGAAGGGTGACCTGTCCTTGGTGAGCTGCACTATTAGTTTGCTTAAGGCAGCGAGAGTGGGAATAAAAGCTTGTGTCACATTTATTCAGTCCTCTTGGGTACTGGGAGTGATAACAGAAGTTTGAAAATGATACTTCTCGTTAAAAAGCAGGAATATAGAGAATGTAGCTTCAGGCCATTCTGCCCAACAGTGGTGTTGGGGATCAAAGTGAGAATATAATTGAAGACAGAACTATCACAAGGAAGAAAGAACATTGTTCACTTCTGTGTGGATAAAGTAGGAACAGCAAATGGGTTGAATGAGTGGCAAACATTTAGCAGGTAGAGTATAATGTTAGTGAATTTGGCAAGGAGTATACAAAATCAAATCAGGGAAGTTGCACAACAGGAAGATACAGAGAGAATTACAAAGTGTGCGCGTGGAAAATATACAGCAAGTGACTGGGAAAGCAAATGCGGTTTTTTAAAAATTCATTCATGGATGCGAGCTTCGCTGAGGACTTTGTACAGTTTTGCTCTCCCTTGTAAAAAGGAGATAAATGAAGAAGAGGTTCACTGATGGGGAAGGGTGGACTGGGATAGCCCTTTGCCCATGGGGATTTGGCAGAATGAGAGACTTCCCTCATGAAATGTACAAGATGCTCGACCGTCCCCTGGGCTCCCCCGCTTATAAAAACCATCCAATCAGCGCTGCGAACCAACGTTCCTTTTTGTGTTGACGTTTCCCCAGGCAACCAGATCCCTTTGTCCTCACTGACCAATCAGAGCTCGAATTGGCTTCGGAGGATTCTGTATAAATAGCGCGGGGCGCGGTGAGACGCAGCAGATTTCCAGGATCACAGGAGATCATGGTGAGCGCGCACACAACCATGGAGAATAAGGTGTCAGGCACAATGCACGCTAGTGACATGGTTGCAGTGACAGATTGAGAGATCCGGGGTGGAGGCAGAATTGTGCATCAGCGATCTGTTGATTCCCGTCGGAAGAGGCGAACTCCACGGGAAGGCGAGATTCCAAAACTGATCCACTGAGCACGTGGGTTCATAAGAGTGGGAAGCCCACGTGAACTAGTGATCCACACAGAGGGGGAGGATCTGCAAATGCTGGCAAGAGGATAGGAGCCAGTTTTTCCAGGCTGCAGGAGGAAGGGCAACCTTTGGCGACATGGCAAAGATGGGGATGTCCTGGGACCTGGTGGGAAGTCAGTGCATAGAGGATATGGACGGAATGCAGAATTAGTAGGGAATGGCTTGCATCCACATACTACAGGGAGAGAATGAGCGATGTTCCTCCATCCCCAACCTGGGTATAGTTCTGATGGTGGGTCCCAACCCAAAACGCTGACATTTCTGTTCCACTGATGCCGCCTGGCCTGCTGAGTTCCTCCCGCTCCACCCTGTGTTGACTCTGACTTTGACCTTCCCTCTTTAGCGTGAGTGCCTTTCACTTCACGTTGGCCAGGCCGGTGTGCAGATCGGCAATGCCTGCTGGGAGCTGTATTGCCTGGAGCATGGCATCCAGCCGGATGGACAGATGCCCAGTGACAAGACCATCGGAGGAGGGGACGACTCCTTCAACACCTTCTTCAGTGAGACTGGGGCAGGCAAACACGTTCCCCGAGCGGTCTTCATCGATCTGGAACCCACTGTGATCGGTAAGAGGATGGATTGGGGAAGGCTGTCTCCCTCAGAGTTCTCACTGAAATATGGCCTGAATTCTCACAGTGTTCCTGTTGTAACATCTCTGTTCCCCATCCCCAGATGAGATCCGCACCGGCACCTACCGACAGCTCTTTCACCCTGAGCAGCTCATCAGTGGCAAGGAGGACGCAGCGAACAACTACGCCCGGGGCCACTGCTCCGTCGGCAAAGAGATTGTGGATCTGGTCTTGGATCGCGTCCGGAAGGTGGTAGGTTCTCACAGTTCACTGTGCTCGCTACAATCCTGCCTCATGTTCCTGACGCCCATTCTCTGAGCACAGAAGGAGCTGCAATTCTGCTCAGCTGCCCTTCAGACGAAGATGCCGAATCCGCAAGAATCAGTCATGTTACTGGCTCCCAATGATTCTTCCTTGCAGGTCCCACTGTCTAGTTTCCCATTCTTCTACTGTCCAGTCATACTGATGTAATATGAAGGCCAGTATCTACTCTCACGTTGTACTGTCTATGGGGAATATCCTGACATTGGTATAACCATACTGGCTCACAGATAGGTAGCAGATACTAGGAATGATTGCATTATTTTCTGGATGGAACACTACGATGAATGGACCAGCATGTGTCAGTGCTTATCTCCCCATTTCAGCATGTGCAATAATGTCAGGGTATGCATGTAGTTACGATGAACCAAAATACATAATATTTCATCAATAGTGGGGACTGGGTGATATTGAACTACAAAGCATTTTGTGATGTCCTCTAACTGTAAAGTCACACACTGGTCCAGCAAGCAACAGAAAAGGCAAATTGTATATTGGTCTTCAACACACGTATTCTATAGAGTTTTCATCTCCAGGCTGTAGCTAGGAGGGTTCAAGATCTTCTGGCAGGGGGGTGGGGGTGGAGGGCACAGTGTCAGAACAAGCACCAGGCCCAATTCTGACCGAGGAGGATTTTCTTCGAAGAGCGTGGTAGATGTTTAGAATTCTCAACCCAAGACATCATGGTGGCTCAGTTTTTCAGCATTTGCAGATTGAGAGATTCCACGGTGATAAATAAATTTACAGACAAGGGGAGACTACAGTAAAATGTTGTTTTGGACAAGATCAGCCACAAATGGGGCTCAATGGGTTGAGTGGCGTCCTCCTACGTCTATTGCATTGTTCTTCCTCTCCTTTATCCTGAAGTGACTTCCATTGTTCAAAGTATCCAAATTAAAACTGTAAAGCACATCATTGCGAGTCACTGCCACATATAACACAGAGTTCATGGCCCTCGCTTCCTAAAGCTCATTGCTCCACATCTAGATTCCAAGTTCGCACATCTCAAGTAGTAACACATCTCCCATCCTGATGGCCAGCCATTTATAGTCCTCTCCAGGTTACCTATTGCCTAAAAGGCAAGATTCCACAACCTGTTCACTGTTTAATGAGTTTGCTGTGCTTTTCTCCACAGGCTGATCTGTGCACAGGGCTGCAGGGATTCCTCATCTTCCACAGTTTCGGGGGTGGCACCGGTTCAGGTTTCACTTCCCTCCTGATGGAGAGACTCTCTGTTGACTACGGCAAGAAATCCAAGCTGGAGTTCTCCATCTACCCCGCTCCCCAGATCTCCACCGCGGTGGTTGAGCCATACAACTCAGTGCTTGTCACCCACTGCACCCTCGAGCACTCCGACTGTGCCTTCATGGTGGACAATGAAGCCATTTATGATGTTTGTCGACGAAACCTCGACATTGAGCGACCAACCTACACCAACCTCAACCGTCTCATTGCACAGGTGGTGTCGTCCATCACGGCATCACTCCGGTTTGACGGTGCCCTCGATGTGGACCTGACAGAGTTCCAGACCAACCTGGTCCCCTATCCCCGCATTCACTTCCCTTTGGCAACCTTCGCCCCTCTTATTTCTGCTGAGAAGGCTTACCATGAGCAACTCTCAGTGGCTGAGATCACCAACGCCTGCTTTGAACCAGCCAACCAGATGGTGAAGTGTGACCCCCGCCAGGGCAAGTACATGGCGTGCTGCATGCTGTACCGAGGAGATGTGGTGCCCAAGGACGTCAACGCTGCCATCGCCACCATCAAGACCAAGCGCTCAATCGCATTTGTTGACTGGTGCCCAACTGGGTTCAAGGTTAGTGTGGGATTTGTGTTCAATCCACAGGGCCCTGGGGAAACCCAGATTTTGGAGGAATAATCATAAATGTCAATAATATTCTCTCTAATCTGGGTTCAAAAGTATCTCCTTCCAGGGATAGCAATGAAACAAACTCTCCCCAATCCTGGCCTGAGGAGGGGAGAGCTCTCAAAGTGCTCCAGGTCGGATCCTACCTGGAAACGAGAAAAGGGTTTGAGTCTGAGTGACTCTGCAGTTGCTGTGATAAGAATTATTTCCCATTTGAATGCAGTCTCATTACACAGAGACAAACTAAATCAGAGGGAGGTGGACAAGGAATGGCCAGATTTCCATATTTACACAGGGAAAGCATCAAACCCACTAATAAATGCATCTTTTTGAAAACTAATGGGCGATTTAGTGTTTGGATTCTGAAGCTACACCCAAAACAACTGAAATCTGACATCTTTGCTTTCAACCCCACCCCACCCCCCAACACAGGTTGGCATCAACTACCAGCCCCCGACAGTGGTACCAGGCGGTGACCTGGCGAAGGTGCAGCGGGCCCTCTGTATGCTGAGCAACACCACCGCCATTTCCTTGGCCTGGACCCGCCTGAACCTCAAATTTGACAAGATGTATGCCAAGCGAGCCTTTGTCCACTGGTACGTGGGAGAGGGTCTGGAGGAAGGGGAGTTACAGGATGCACGGGAAGACATGGCCTCACTCGAGAAGGATTACGAGGAGGTGGGGGTCGACTCTGCTTCGCTGGACAGGAAAGGCGAGGAGGAAGAATAAGATTTATGAATTTATACAGTTTAATTGTTTAACTATAACTCACATTGATATTATTAATTATATTTAAGCAAATAAAGTTATTTAAATGATGCTGCGTGTATCTCAATAAAAGCTGCAGATACAAACAAGGGATTGAGGAACACAGTGTAAAACAAGAGTGAAGATAGAAGAGGATGAATGGAGCCAGAAACATCAAGCTCCATATGGCTGCAGACCAGTTTCAGTCATTCACATACTGCCCTTTCTTTAATAAAAATTAATCTAATTTTCTAACACCTGTTGAGATATAATCACACACTTCTGGAGCATGTAAATTTGAACCCAGGCCACTTGGTTCAAGGGTAGGGGCAATGCCATAGCATCATAAGGGGGCTCCTACTTTGTCCTCTGCTACAGCTGAATCAAATTGAACACAGATATCATTGATGGATAGGTTGATAAATGGTGAGGTTCACAGGCAGGGATAGGGATTGAAAGATCAGTGCCCAAAACGTCAGCTTTTGTGCTCCTAAGATGCCACTTGGCCTGTTGTGTTCATCCAGCTCCACACCTTGTTATCTCTGCTCATTGGGAATTGATTCATGACTCATTGATTATTGGGTTGTGGGGGATTTGTGATCTGTTTGATTGGATCTGAGGAGGGATGATCTTATTCCTTGTCCCTCTCCCCAACTAGCCACTGCAAAATCCGAATTTAGAAATGGAAATGTTACCAATTATACATGAATCAGACAGAAGTTCAGAAATCATCTGCCAGGCTCGAAGAAAATTTTTAAAAAGCAGGATATTGCAAATAAAACTTAGTTCAGGCAACCCTACAATTACTGTGAATTCAAATCCAAATTTCTGCAACTAATCATCTTTAAAGTTGTCTATAATGCAGTCTGTAAATCTCAGAACAATATAATGTATCCTAAAGCGTTCTCTCAAAACAGCTGCATTTTGTTGTCTTCAGAGAGTGAACCAATTGTGTTCTAGAAGTCACAAGTGAATCAGTACTAACCTCACCACCCGACAGTGTATTCCACATCCAAACCAGTTACTGGACTCAAGAAACATTACTCAACGTCCCTGGTGTTTTATTGGCAATCACTTCAAATCCATGTGCTTTCACGTTCCACCACAGGGGTCAGATTGTATCCAGGTCTCTCACCATTCCTGTGCTTTAACACTCCAGGCCCTTTTTGTTAAAGCCCAAGATCTAACTAAGTGATAAATTAAGCCACCTCTGACCATGTCCTATCAACTTGAATGATTTCCATTCACACCTAGGTCCCTCTGATCCTAAATAAAAACTGAAAGAACTGCAGATGCTGTAAACCAGGAACAAAAACAAAACTGCTGGAAGAGCTCAGCAGATCTGGCAGAATGTGAAGAAAAAACTCAGAGTTAACGTTTCAGATCCAATGACCTCAGGTTCTGAGGAAGGGTCACCGGACCCAAAATGTTAACTGATTTTTTTCTTCACAGTTCCTGCCAGACCTGCTGAGCTTGTCCAGCAACTTTGTTTTTGTCCCTCTGATCCTACATTTCCTTTACAATTGCAGGCTTTATTTAGCATTACCTTTTGTTGTTCCTTCTTCTCAAATTGAAAGACCTCTCACTTCTCTGCCAAAAATTCCAAGTGCCATTCAACCTGCTCATATCTACAATACTGGGGGCGTAATATTATCTTAATATTCCATAATTCCAAATTCCTGTCTTCCCCACATTTTGAACTCCATGTTGCTCTGAGAATATTAAGAACAGCAGTGGCCATCACAGTGACCCTTTGGAAACTCCTTTCAATCTGGAAAAGACTGTCACTAGTTACCTCTACTTCCCATTCCTCAGCCAAATTTATATTCCTGCTGCTACTATCCAGTTTGAATAATGAGCTACACTAAAAAGCATATTGTGTGGCATTCTGTCCAATGCATTTTGAATACCGGCTATACAAGATCCACCATATGACCCTGACTGCCCAAAATGTCTGTTCAACAAAAACTCAAGCAAATTCTGTAAAGACAATTGGCCCTGATCAAACTCTATCAACTTCCTTTCATTAGTCCACAACTGTCCAGGTGACTGTTGCATTAGATATAATAATCAGTAACAACAGCTTCCCAATACCAGATGAAAATGACTAGCCTGAGGTTGCTGTATCTCACCAGCTCTGTATTCAATAAGTGGGTAACATTTATAATTCTCCACTGGCACCTCTAAGGTGGTTCGGGAATGTACGATCACTGTCTAAGATATTTGCACATTTCCTTCCTCTATTCAACCAAGCAAACAATTGGTGAGAGGCAATGGAGGACAAAATTAGACAGGCCATTTCACAAAAACCTTCACATCAGCAATTATTGAAGTGAGTGGCTGGGATGTCCTCAATGTTTCAAACTTCACTGAGGAGAAAAGGAAGTGCTTTTTAAATTAAAACGAATTAAAATAAAATTGAAGTGTGCAATATGTCCAAATGTCTGATAATTGAGTTGTGTACAGGAAGTGCAGAAAACTGCAGAAGTAAAGGACAAAGAGAATGCACACAAGTAACAAGAGAAAGTAAATGACAATAAGCTGTTATAAGACCGTTAAGACCCAAGATATTCAAAGGAAACTGTGGGTTGAGTATGGGGCGGAATGAAATACCCGAGTGCTGGTGAACTGTAGAACTCTAAAATTTAATGTGTATTCAATCTGTCCTCACTGAAAATGATGATACTCTCAATGTCCACTGAAAGAAGGGAATTCAGAGCCTGAATCGGATTCAGAGTTCAGAGGTAAGGAGACTAACGCAGCACACAAAACAGCAAGGCTCCATTTAATTAGGGTGAGACATTTTTACTCCTGTTCCCAGAGTGCAGACCAACTTACCTGAATTCAGAAGAATGAGGGAGGTACTTACTGAAACATAAAATGAAGAAAGGAGTAGATATAATCGAAGTAAGGAGGTTATTTCCACTGACACGTGAAACGAGAATTGGGGGCATAGCCACAAAATAAAGTGGAGCAGATTTAGGACTGAGCTCAGGAGCAATTTCCTCACCCAAAGAGTTGTGAATCTGTGGAGTTCCCTGCCAAGTGAAACAGTTGAGGCTACCTCATTGAATATTTTAAAAGGAAGATAGAATTTTGAACAGTAAAAGAATTAAAGGTTATGATAAATAGGTGGGTAAATGGAGCTGAGGCCACAAAAAAAGTTCAGCCATGATCTTATTGAATGGCAGAGCAGGCTCAAGGGCCAGATGGTCTGCTTCTGCTCCCATTTCTTGTTATGTAGCACACAGTACTATAGGTGTGGTCTCAGCAAGGTTCTATCTAATTGTAGTAAGACATCCTGACTCCTGTACTCAGAGTACAGACCAACATACCATTTGCCTGCACCTGCAAGTTAGCTTTGTGACTCATCAACAAGGATACCCAAGTTGCTTTGAAGTTAAACGCTTCTCAGTCTTTCACCAAATAATATTCTGTGCTTGCTTTTCCATCCACAATGAATGAGCTCTCATTTTTTTCCCCACGTTGTATTCCATCTGCAAAATTTTTGCCTACTCTTCAAGTTCCCTTAAGGCACCTTTACATCATCTTCACGACTCACTTTCCACCCAATGTTGTGTCATGTAAACTTGAAAATGTTACATTCAATCCTCACATTTATGTACGTTACAGATAACTAGGGCCCGGGCTCTGATCTTTGCAGTTCTTCACCTGTCACAGATTGCCAATTTGAAAATGACCCATTTACACCTCCTTCTGCTTTCCATCCATTTACCAGTTCTGAATCCGCGCCAGTGAATGCCCACAATCATGGAAACATAGGAACAAGAGTAGGCCATTGAGCCCCTTGAAATTGTTCCACCATTCAATGAGATCACGCGTGATCTGTGGCCTGGCTCTATATACCTGCCTCTGGCCCATATCTTTTTTTGCTTAACAAAAACATATCTATCTCAGGTTTAAAATTATTAACTGATCTGGCATCCGCTGGATGAGTTTGTGGAAGACAGTTATTTACTAACTCTTGTACTAAACATTTTCTGAAAATGTAAACATAATACAAACGCTGCCCACCCCCACACTACCCCCCCAACTCCCACTTCCTGTTTTAAAACGCCACTAGGTTTTTTAAATGATTTCCCTTTCACAAATACATACTGACTCTGCCCAAACCTGCCGTTATTGTCTTAAGTGTCCTGCTATGTGGTAAAGAAGTTCCGAACTTCAGAGAAGGATGAAGCAATGAGAAAAACTAAGGCCTGTGAGGAAATTGCACTAAAGAACTAAATTCTCCCATGAATGCAGCCTCATTACAGATGCTTTCTGACTGGAACAGCGGCATTAATTCCTCAACAACTGCACATTGAGTACACAGATCTGTGAATTTTGTTATGCATTTCCCAATGTAGCTTTGGTGAGCCTGAACCTCATCTGCTCTATCCTTTTGTCTTTTCTTTCACATTTCTGCCCCTTTTACCTTCAGCGGAGGGTGAGTTTGTTCAAGACGGAGGAGATCAGCCCTGAAGACAGCAGGCACCCAGTGCAGTGGAGTTGAGTCATCGCAGGACGAGTGTACCCCATGTGGTGGAGAGCAAGGTCCCCCAACACGTACAGCAATGGTGAGAACTGGCAGCCCCAGGCAGCCGTGGTGAAAGCAGGTAACACCAGGCTGAGTTTGGCACGGATTGGAGGTGAGGCCTCATACAGACTGGAGACGACACCCAGCGCAGATGAATCGCAAGGCCCTGCACGGTCTGCCTGAACCACTGCAATGCTCAACTTTTCACTTCATTATTTTTATAATTTATTCCAAAGATTTTGTACCTAGGTACCTTGTACCCAAGATGACATGAAGGACCATGATGCTGAGATTTTTCTTTTTCTGATTTATTCCCAAAGTCCTGTACCTAGGTAACTCTGTACCCAAGATGGCACCATAAGTGGCAGTTTTGTAAATGCGAGTACATGTGACAATAAACTTAATTCTAATTCTGAATGTGGCCTCAGAAACTGAGGAGACCTAGTAACAACCAGAAGTGGGTACTTCACACAGTGAAAGGGGCAGTAAAGGTCATTTATTTACATTTGTTAAAAACTATTCCCCAACCACCAGCTATGGTTTTGAAGCATCTGCTTACACATCTGACATCTCTCTTTACCCCAACAGGTTGGCATCAAATATCAGCCCACGATGGTGATACAGGGCGGTGACCTGGTGAAAGTGCAGCACGCCCTCTGTATGCTGAGCAACACCACCATTTCCTTGGCTTGGACCCGTCTGTACCTCAAATTCGACAAGATGTATGCCAAGCGAGCCTTTGTCCACTGGTACATGAGGGAGGGTTTGGAGGAAGGGGAGTTCCAGAAGGATTTGGCTTCACTTGAGGTAAACTTTGAAGATATGGAGGTCATCCCTTCCTTGCTCAACCACAAAGCAGGGGGAAGAAGAATAGAATTTATTGATGTAGATCGCGTAATTTATATATATAGCTTTATTTTTACATTATAAACAACTGTGTATCTCTGGGTTCATTTTAACAAAATCGCAAATGCACGGCAAGTGATTGAGACACACGGTGTTAACATGGAAGACTGAAGATAAACAATACATAAGAGGGTTAATCAAACTCCTCATATGGCGGCAGTCCAGGTATTACAGAACTGGCCGGTCATTAAAATCCCACCTGCTGATAAAAGAGCCAGACACCACAGAAACAGATGCTTCAGTCCAACTTGCCCACGTCAACCAAGTTTCCTAAATGAAACTTGTCTGCATTTGGCCCAAAGCCCTCTAAACCTTGCCTATTCACATACCCACCCAAATGTCTTTTAAATGTCACTGTACACACACCTATCAGTTCCTCCAGCAGCTCATTTCATGTATGAACCACCCTCTGAGAAAAAGTTGCCTCTCAGGTACCTTTCAAATCTTTCGCCTCTCACCTTAAAAATATGCCCCTCTCCCAGCCCAGGGAAAAGACCTTTGCTACTCAGCTTATCTATGTCCTTCCTGATTCTATAAGCCAACATAAGGTCACCCCTCAACCACATACACTTCAGTGAGAAAAACTCTTAGCCTATCAAGCCTCTCCGAATAACTCAAACCCTCCAGTCTTGGCAACATCCTGGTAAATCTTTTCTGAACCCTCTGCAATTTAATAATATCCTTCCTATAATTGTGGCCAGAACTGCACATAGTACTCCAAAAGTGGCCTCAAGAACATCTTGTACAGCCTCAACGTAACATTCCAACTCCTACAGTCAATGGTCTGAGCAACGAGGGGAAGCATGCTGAATGCTTTCTTAACCATTCTGCATACCTATGATGCAACTTTCACAGAACTATGTACCCGAATTCTTAGGTAGGATCTGCTGAGAGAATCATCTGAATAGAGCTGTTAGTGGGAAATAATGTCAGTATTTTCGCAAATCAAGTTAGAAGATCTATTTTTAAAGTAAGCACAGGTCAGAAACGGAGACACCTAAAATAAAAGCAATAAAACTAAATAAAAACATGAAGAATAAATAAGCAGCAATTGCTGGAACTTGCAATTGGAGCTCTTCCTCAAACCATTGTAGCTTTTCTGTCAGGACAACCCTTTCTTGTCAAGGCCAAACATAATCAATCAATCATTCAGTAGCCCACTGCTCTGTTGTTGTAATTCATTTGGTTTAATGATCATGGATTTGACAAGCAGGGTACGGAATAATGGTTCTCACAAGGACAGATCGGAAACTAGAGGAAGAGGAACCAGAAAATTATTGACCAAATTGATAAGGTATCTCATGAAACACCTGGTTAAACTCCAGACTGAGGATATGAGCTTGCTTGAGCACAATTCATAAAGATATACCACTTGATTCCAAATTGGCAAATAACAGATAAGGGAACCCCAAAATCTAATTGTTTGGACTAGAAGGGAGAAGAGGTTGGAGTGCAGAGGCCCACAATTAATGCTCCGGGGTCAGTTTCAAAACTCATCAAGGCACCTAGTGGAATTTAAATCCAATTATTGAATCTGGAATTGGAAGCCAATCCTAGTGATTGTTAATTGTTTTAAAAGCTTTCAGGAGAGAAATCTTCCATCTTTACTTGGTCTGGCCGACTCTCTGTCTCTAGAACCAGAGCAATATGACTGAACCAAATTGATTTTCTTAAAAAAAAAATCGGGGCAGGTTAGGGAAGAACAAGTGCTGGTCTTGCCAACGATGACACCCAAATCCACTGAAGAACAAAGGAAAATAACAGCATAGTGGCTTCCTGGAAGGATAAAAGGGGGTGAAATAGGCTTCGAAGTGCAGGCCTGAGCTGGAATACTTAATCAGCAAATTGTTTTGGTATTTACCACGGAATATTATCAGTAGAAGTGGAAATGGGACAGAGAATAGGCGAAGATCAAAAAGATCAGTGATCTGAGGCGACGGGTCGGTGGAAGTATTCCAGAATTCACTTACCTTCTCCTTGGGCAATATCCAAGGATTAATTCTGTGCATCGTGATTACTCAGATAAGTGGTGAATATCACACCTGAGCCTAGTCCACTGCTGACCACAACCATCCGATCCCAGCTGCAGCAGCAACCCACGTGATGACCAGATAGTGACTGAGAGCAGAAAGGTGTTTGACTGTTATACGCTGTACCAGTGCCAACTGCAACCATCTCACCATCCTGATGGATCAAGGAGTTCAGAACAAGCATCAGACAAAGCTGGAGCTATTCCCACTGCACAGAATCACACCAGGCAGTCCACATAAAACCAATCTCGGTTTATTTTCTCAATCGACGACTGGAAACCTTTTAGATGTCAAATGCAAACTCAAATGATTAAAGCAAACAGTCATAACAATTTCACAATCCTCACTTCTCACCCATGTTGCAGTGTAGTCACAGAACCATCCCAACCACAGGTTCACAGTGGAATCTGGAAAATGAAGATTTTAACAAAGTCTAAAACACCAAGTCCACAGCAGTGTTGATTGGAATGGGCATCATTTCACCAGGTCTGGGGCTGAGGACGGGTGAAGGGGAGGACATTCTGTTGGGCCTCAGACTGGCCTGGGGTTGGCAGAAGGAAGTACCTCTCATACACTCTGGCATCCGATGAGCTTATGTTTCTGCTGCAGTAGAGCCTGGTATTCTGCCTTGGTGCTCATAAGGCTGCTCTGCAGAGTTGCCACCTCAGCTGCCAGCTCCATAACTGGAGAAAGACAGGAAAGAGAGAGAGAGAGAGAGAGAGAGAGACAGTGGGGACAATGATCAACAGAAAATAACACGTGTCACAGACAGCTGCAAGTATACAAAAACAAAAAAACAGCTACAGAAACTCTAGGACCAAAAGTGGAGAGAAAAGCAGAAACAACATTTCAGGTTCACTGACCCTGCTTCAGAACTGAACTCTGAAATGCTGATTCTGGTTTCTCTCCACAGCTGCTGCCACACTTGCTGAGTTTTGATGACAGTATGAGATAGCAGTGGAGGTTAGATAGGCCTTAGGGTTAACATAAATGTTTGGCACAACATCGTGGGCCGAAGGGCCTGCACTGTGCTGTACTGTACTGTTCTATGTTCCATGTTCTCCAGTTTTTGTTTCAGATCTCCAGCATCCTCACTTCTGTGTGCTTTTTGAGCAGTAAAATGTACTGTGTGGGACACACAGAGATAATAAGAATAAAAAACCTGCACATTCCAGATCAGAGTGAGGCAAAAAGGCGATAAGTGTGAGCAGTAAAGCCCTGTTCCCTGATGGATGAGCAGAGAGAAAATGACAGAAGTCAGAAGTAAAGGACAGACAAATGAGCATGACGCAGATACAGTACAGGGAGTAAATTAAAGCAGCAGGAAAATTTTAATTTTCCCCATCGCTCATGTAACCTCTCAGTCATGTCTTCCCTCACTCAGCCTCATCTCCTGCACCCTCCCCCTTCTGTCTAACCATCACCTTCTCCTTTCTCCTGTTTCACACTTTCCCCATTTCTGATACCTTGTTCAGATTAGAACTGGGCGATCCGTACCTTCTTTGAAAGATGCTTGAGCATCTCGTAAACTCTGCGGCACAAGGACCCCGAACCAGCGCAGCGGGTCCCGACAGGACTGATGTCCACCTCCTTGTCCCACAGGCTTATCCTCCTCACCGGGGTTTTCTTTCAAAGCCAGTAAGTCACCGACCAGCTCATCTGACCGTAGCTTCTGCTCCTCCTGTTCTTTCCATCTGGTTTTTCGCCTCCTCACTGCACAGAACAACAGGCCGAAGTTCAAGCTGTGCAAGTCATTCACTCAGCAAAAACACACTGCACCATCTCTGCCCAGTCCTGGAAATGTTTAGCATGGTATCGAGTGAAACCTTGTCTCCTTGGTTAAATGCTCGCGCCAGCATATGAAGCTGTTGCATCTCATGATGCTGCCAGTTCCATACAATCTCAACCCTCAAGCGCAAGTGTGGTTCAACAGCATATTCATCTTCACAGGGCACGAAACCTGGTTAATGCTTCTCCCTGGATAACAAGATGTAAAGCTGGATGAACTCAGCAGGCCAAGCAGCATCAGGGGAGCAGGAAAGCTGACTTTTCGGGCATAGAGCCTTCTTCAGGAAACCTGAAGGCTTTCTGAAGAAGGGTCCAGACCCAAAATGTCAGCTTTCCTGCTCCTCTGATGCTGCTTGGCCTGCTGTGTTCCTCCAGCTCTACACCTTGTTATCTCAGATTCTCCAGCATCGGCAGTTCTTACTATCTCTAATGTATCTTCCTCCAGCTTTTCTGATCAGCAGACGTGCAGTCCACAACTGCGATGCCACCTGCAGCTGATGGGATTCTGGGTGTCATGCAGGAATTTATTTCATGCAGAAGAGGCATGGTCTGCTGTTGGGATGCAATCTCACTGAGCCAAACACTCACCCTGTTCTTGGGCTCCAATCTCCAGTATCTCCTTCTGTTCTTCCTTGACACCTCCCGTATTTGTTAATTCCCCACAGCTCACTCTCTCTACTTTGAAGTTGCAATAACCATCTTCATTCTGACTGCAATAAAAGTGACATCAGCAGAGTTACAAATCCCCAATGGAACCAGGTACCTCATGCACTTTCTGAAAGTCACACTACCCTTTCCACAGACCCTGTCCCACAGCACTAACACTGAGGTGACCTCAATCACTGCTCTATTCCGCGTGACGACATACGTGGCTCTAAGAGGTGTGTCTGTCCCGGCTTCCTTCAGAGAGAGACTAGGGAACAGGTATCAAGCAGTCGATGAGAAGAAAGACAACCTGTGAAGCCTTCAGGTTTTGTTTCAAAAGTTGGAACAATAGGGTGAATGGGTGTGGTCAAGCTCCCACCCACAGTACCAGGGTTTTTAGCAGAGCTGTCAGCAGCAGCTGCTGGGCTTGTGAAAAACTGCCACATCCCTCTCTGCTACTGCTGAATGCTGTTTTTCTCTTGCGCTCTCTCTCTGACTTGTCTTTTGATGTTCTTTCCTCCTGGATTGAAGAACTGTATATGAGACAATCTGTCATTCTGTTTTCTGACTTTGCCTTTTGCCAAGAGTGTGTTTATGGAATGTTACTACATTGGAACAGGTCATTAGTAATAGTTACTGTACTTACTATTCTGGTAAGTTTTCCAATGGAGTTAAGTTATTCCAATTCCTTCTTTCTTTTGATGTATTTTAGCTATAATGGATGAATATGCCTGGTATGACTTTAAATCCAGCAGACCAAGTAACATCAGAGGAGCAGGAAGGCTGGCGTTTCAGGCCTAGACCATTCTTCAGAAAAATTCTCTTAAGGAGGGTCTAGGTCCGAAACGTCAGCTTTCCTGCTCCTCTGATGCTGCTCGGCCGGCTGTGTTTATCCAGCTCTACACCTCGTTATCTCAGATTCTCCAGCATCGGCAGTTCCTGCTATCTCTGATTACTTTAAAACCAGTAGTTTGAGAAATCAAGTTGTGTCTGGATCACAACACCTTACATTTACGTTTAAAATAAGAAAAGTTAGGGTCTAGACTATCTTCAGAATAGTTTGAGGGGATTTGGTCTGGTCTCAGACACACTATATTCAATGAGGAGAACCTCACTCACCACCCACTGCAAAGCACTAATGCCAAGGGGGACTCCAACTGCTGCCCACAATACCCACTCACCCCAACATTGGCAGCCCCATCCACACCACTCACAGCCCTGTCCCTCAACATTCACAGTGAGGGGACTCACTTGCAGTAAGGAACCCCCACTCACTGCTCTGTCCCTCAACATTCACAGTGAGGGGACTCACTTGCAGTAAGGAACCCCCACTCACTGCTCTGTCCCTCAACATTCACAGTGAGGGGACTCACTTGCAGTAAGGAACCCCCACTCACTGCTCTGTCCCTCAACATTCACAGTGAGGGGACTCACTTGCAGTAAGGAACCCCCACTCACTGCTCTGTCCCTCAACATTCACAGTGAGGGGACTCACTTGCAGTAAGGAACCCCCACTCACTGCTCTGTCCCTCAACATTCACAGTGAGGGGACTCACTTGCAGTAAGGAACCCCCACTCACAGCCCTGTCCCTCAACATTCACAGTGAGGGGACTCACTTGCAGTAAGGAACCCCCACTCACAACCCTGTCCCTCAACATTCACAGTGAGGGGACTCACTTGCAGTAAGGAACCCCCACTCACTGCCCTGTCCTCAACATTCAGTGAGGGAGTCTCACTGCCAAGTCCACAAACCTGTGTCTTGTCTGGCTCTACCCCCTTCCTTGCTGAGATAGATTTTGAACACATCCAGCAGCTCAAATCTGGACACCGTTGAGGCATTGTGGGCTATGAGCCCAGTCGCAGCTGACGTGTATTCAACCACAAGCTGTAACCTTACAGCTCAGCGTGTACCCCCTTGAGCCAATGCCATCAAGTCAGGGTTCGCTGCAGGACATCATGCCAAGAGCAGCATTCCAGATATCTAACACTGATGTGCCAACCTGCTGAGGCTTGAAAATACTACTTCTGTGCTATTTGGTGGGTAAAGCAACTGATAGACAGGGCTATGCAGCCCTCATCAATGAACTAGGCTACACTCTACTGCATTCTATCTGGTGGTGCATGTCGGCGGACAATCAAGCTACTAAAACTCAGACTGGGCTTCCTTAGTATCCCCATATCAAGTTGTGGGGCAGCGCAGTGAGTGAGGTCCTCTCACTGCGAGTGTGGGAAAGGGCTCTGAAAAACACATCTGAAGTATCTGCGCCCATCTCCAGGCAGAAGTATTAAGTAGATGGTCAGAGCTTGGCATCCTCAAGATCCCCATTCTCAGTGTTTACAGCCATTTCGATTCACTAATTTTGATACCTGGAAATGGGTGAAGGCATTGGACACTGCAACAACACCTCTACGGCAACTGGCAAGGCTTGAGTTCCAAAACCTGCCTGCTTCTATGGTTTTATTTACATTTCTATATTTTAGTTATAATCATTTCTTACTTCACATATCAGGCATGTCTGAAACAAAACAACAAGGTTGGGGAGAGATGGCAGTTTGAATTCCCAAACTTATGGCCTAATCAGGTGGGCATCAATGAAGTAATAAATATCAGTAGCACAGGAGAGGACAAAATTGGGGTGGCTTAGTTGTTATCACTGGTGTTATCACAGCACCAGGTATCCAGACTCAATCCCATTCCTGGGCAACTGTCTCTGTGGAGTTTGCACATCCTCTTCATGTCTGCACGGGTTTCCCCTAGGTGCTCCAGTTTCCGCCCACAGTCCCAAGACATGCTGGTTAGTTGTACTTTCCATGCTAAATTGCCCATAGTGTCCAGGGATATGCCATGGGATTAGCAGGGATACAGGGAATAGCAATAGCAGCGTGGGTCTAGGTGGGACACACATCGGCGGGCCGGTGTGGATTCTCGGCCAAATGGCCGGCTTCTATTCTTTGATAAGTTAGAGGAAAACAGAAGTCTTGACAGGGTCCTAAGGCTAGTCAAGGCTCCAAAGTTAGGGAGGAGCACCGGACATGGAGGGTACGAGGCAAAACTTAAAAATCACGGTGTTTCTGGAACGCTGATGCTGGTGAGAACGCACAAGGCAGGCAGGTGAATGGTACAAGATAAGACACAGGCTGCGGACATAACTACATCCCCAACAAGGAAACCTAATCCATCAGGAATTGACGCACGCAAGCAGACTGTCAGGAAATTCAAGGGAGATCAAAAAACAGTAGTTCAGGGTCTTTTTTGCGAGCAGAACGTGGGTGGTCTGCAAAGTGGTCGCCGAGTCTATGCCTCGTTTCCCCAATGGAGAAACCATACAGAGGAAGGTGCCATAGGGTTGTGGGAGGTGCTGGGGGTGAAGGAAGTATGGTCCAGAGTGTCCCAGAGGGAACGGTCCCCGTGAAAGATGGGCAGGGGAGGGGAGTATGTGTCGGTGGTGGCATCTTCCTGGATGTGGCAGAAATGGTGTCTGATGATCTTCTGGATGTGGATGCTGGTGGGATGGTCCGTGAGGATAAGGGGAACCCCACCGCTGTTGCAGGAGGGAAGAGAAGGGGTGAGGGCAAAAGTGCGGGAGACATATCGGACCCGATTGAGGGCCCTGTCGATAACGGAGCTGGGGAATCCTCGGTTGAGGGAGCACGTGGACATTTCGGAGGCTGCCTTGTGGAAGTTGGCCTCAACTGAACATATGCGACAGAGATGGAGAGAACGGGACAAATGGATGGGGCAGGCTTTACTGCCTCTTGGTTTTGAAAATTCCTTCCCCGATGGAAGTGTCAACAGCAATTATTCACTTTATAAGCCTTCACACCTACCTCACATGGACTTGAGCCAAAGGCTCCATCTGCGGTCCATACTGCAAAGACGAAACACATTTGTTTCCCATGGAGTAGCGAGCTTTGGAGAGCAAGAACCAGCCCTAGGGAAGAGGGTCTTTAGGTTAGAGCTATACAGCAACTGGCGCAGACCATCACCAATCAGCCCACCGTACTTTACTGGCAGCCGAATCTGAGCTGGGGCCTAAAACATACACTCTCAGATACTGACCCAATGGCTGAAGGCAGCTCAGAGTATGGTACAAAGCCAAGTAGGGTGGCTTATGTTAAAGAAGTGTTGACTTCAGAGCAGGAACTATTTAGTGCTTCCTGAAGTGGTTAAGGGAATCAGCCAAGAATATAACCAAAGTTACCTGAGCAAAGGCAGTACATAGCAAAGTCAATGAATTTGTCCCTGAAAGGGTGCTAGTTAAGGCTATATAGTCAGAAGCAAGCAAAGCACGTGAGGACTAAATGAATAACAAACAAGGCATTCAGACTGTCAAGGGTAGTAGCTAGAAGCAATAAGATCAGAGGCCCTGGGGGAAAAGAAGAAACAATGCATGCCTGTGGGAACAAAGATGATACGGGACACATGGATGTCAAGAATGGAAATTCACGACTTATTTTTAAATTCACTCGTGGGACATTGGCAGTGCCGACGAACCAAGCATTTACAGCTCTCCGCTAGTTGCCCATTCAGAAGATTGGGGGGGGGGGGGGGGGGGGGGGGGGCTGCCTTTTTGAACCAGCACAATCCATGTACTGTAGGTAGATTTACAATGAAGTTACAGAGGGACTTCCAAGATTTTGTCCTAGGGACAATGAAGGAATGGCAATATATTTCCAAGTGGCTTGAAGGAGAAGTTGCAAGGGGTGGTGTTCCCATGTATCTGCTGCCCCTGTCCTTCTAGATGGTAGTGGTCATGGGTTTTGAAGATGCTGTCGAAAAAGCATTGGTGAATTCCTGCAAAGCAATGTGGATAGTACACACTGCTGCTATGGATTGTTGGTGATGGAGGAAGTGTATGTGTTGTCAATCCAGTGGGCTGCTTCGCTGATCACGTCCTGTCCATCTCTTCTCACGATGAAACTCAAATGTCACCCACAGGGCCGATGTTGGAAGGGTAAATGTCAAATCTACATCAGCTCAGGAGGTGGCCTTCAAACGTTTGGTACTTTCAGTGAATGTGATGCAACAAAACAGTTTGGACTAAGGCAAAAAGATGAAAGCACAGAAACGCGTGTTCCAGCCATTCACTGCAGCTGCTGAGACATCTTGCCTCCTCCTGCTGGAACATGCAAAGGCAGCCAAGACACAGGAGCACACACCTTTCCTCCATTATAATCAAATTGTTATTCGGTAGCATTTTAACTACAGTTAAAATAAGGCATGAAACTCTTCACCTTGCATACATTGGGACTTGAAGACAAGGAGAAAAACAAAGTTGCTGGTAAAGCTCAGCAGGTCTGGCAGCATCTGTGAAGAATAAAACCAGAGTTAACGTTCCAGGTCCAGTGACCCTTCCTCAGAACTTACGGCATCCACAGTTCTTTCGGTATCAAAGACAAGGAAACCAACTGTGAAAAGTAAAAAACAATTTCTGCAGAGAACAGGGAGCTGATTAGTTGGGCTAAGGTTGGCACGGAGATGCAGCAAGAACTGTCAACTGCCAAGCCAATACTGATTAGGCAGGGTGCTACCATGGTGACGCAACGGTGTTTAGCTGTCTCCACTGCCCTCTGAGTTGGTGTCTTTTTGCCTGTAAAACTGATTTTCTTGCCAGGATAATAAAATGTGAGGCTGGATGAACACAGCAGGCCCAGCAGCATCTCAGGAGCACAAAAGCTGACGTTTCGGGCCTAGACCCTTCATCAGAGAGGGGGATGGGGTGAGGGTTCTGGAATAAATAGGGAGAGAGGGGGAGGCGGACCGAAGATGGAGAGAAAAGAAGATAGGTGGAGAGGAGAGTATAGGTGGGTAGGTAGGGAGGGGATAGGTCAGTCCAGGGAAGATGGACAGGTCAAGGAGGTGGGATGAGGTTAGTAGGTAGGAGATGGAGGTGCGGCTTGGGGTGGGAGGAAGGGATGGGTGAGAGGAAGAACAGGTTAGGGAGGCAGAGACAGGTTGGACTGGTTTTGGGATGCAGTGGATGGAGGGGAAGAGCTGGGCTGGTTGTGTGGTGCAGTGGGGGGAGGGGGCGAACTGGGCTGGTTTTGGGATGTGGTAGGGGGAGGGGAGATTTTGAAGCTGGTGAAGTCCACATTGATACCATTAGGCTGCAGGGTTCCCAAGCGGAATATGAGTTGCTGTGACTGCAACCTTCGGGTGGCATCATTGTGGCACTGCAGGAGACCCATGATGGACATGTTATCTAAAGAATGGGAGGGGGAGTGGAAATGGTTTGCGACTGGGAGGTGCAGTTGTTTATTGCGAACCGAGCGGAGGTGTTCTGCAAAGCAGTCCCCAAGCCTCCGCTTGGTTTCCCCAATGTAGAGTGAGCCACACCGGGTACAGTGGATGCAGTAATGATTTTCTTGCCATTCAGTTCTGATGAGTGCAAGACAAAAACCTTCAACATCATGCCTCATTTCAGCAATGTATAATCAAATCAATGAGTAGTAAAGGTAGATTTAACAAACACACAACTGAGCCCCACATTGACGGGGAGTAGCTGAAGCAACAAATACAGTCACACTTGAAGCTGTAGACCTCAGCTTGTATGTAGGTGACCTTCAGATAATGGCCAGTCAGGAGCTGAACGGGGAAGCAGCATCAATTTCAGGCAGCACTAACAACCTAATGGTCTTGTTTCAGGACACACAGCTGGTCAATTTTCATCCAAGAAGCCAATAAAACAGGAGTAAACAAAGTCAGCTTGGTGCATTACTGTGCAGCATATTGCAGCTAGGGACAACTCAACACAACAGCAAGAAACCATAGGGGAAAAAAAAGCAGGGAAAACAGTTACCAAACATGGCACTGCATGCTCCAAAGTCTGATCAGCAGCAGTAGACCTGAATGCCGTTCATCTCCAGGAACCAGGGAAACTTGCTCAATATCGTGTAGTCAAGCTGCACTGAGCAAAACAAGATAATTTGGAGAAAGCCAGCATGACTTGCACTTTCTTTGGTGTGGTCTACTTTTTCCTTTATTCATTCACAGAATGAGGGCGTCACTGGCCGGGCAGCGTTTATTGCACATCCCAAATTGCCCAGAGGGCAGTTCAGTGTCAACAACATTGCTGTGGGTCTGGAGTCACATGTAGGCCAGGCCAGGTAAGGGCAGCAGTTTACTTCCGTAAAGAACATTTGTGAACCAGGTGGGTTTTTCCGACAATCAGCAATGGATTCATGGTTATCATTAGATTCTTAATTTCAGATATTCCATTGAATTCAAATTCAACCATCTGCCTTGGCGATGTCTCTGGATTAACAGTCCAGCACTAATAAATATCACTTTTGCACATTGTAGGAGGGCTCTGTAAAATTTACCAAAGGCATCAATCCATGTCTGATAAGGTTATACCTTCCATTGCAACAGCATGGGAGACAGGCAACACTCATAACTGCAAATGCAACACAGTGACTCGTACTGCTGATGGAAAGGAAAGGTTCTATGATGATCCAGACCATCATGATACAAGTGATTTCAAAGCCAGCACTGGATATCACTAATCAGACGGATAGGTACCCTCAGTCAATATGCAGTTGAAATAGAAAGCTTTCTTTCTACTTTTACTTTGTGGCAAAAAGCACAACTTTGCGATAAACCAATACCACATTCCGGTTGAAAGAAAAACCAGTCATTGCACTTCCAGCTCCAGGATATCTCTGCAGGAGTTCCTCAGGGCAGCGTCCTAGCCCAACCGTCTTCAGCTGCTTCATCGATGACCTTCTCTCCATCATAACATCAGAAGCGGGGATGTTTGGCACTATTTGCAAATCTTCAGATAAGAAGCAGTCCATGTTTAAATGCAGAGAGACCTGGACAGCATCCAGTGTGAGGCAATGACCATGGCCATCAAGAGAGAATGTAACCACTGTGCCTGGACATTCAATGTATATGCATTACTGTAATCACTGCAGTACACACTATCAACATCCCGGAGATAACAGTAAGTCACATAGATCAGTCATACAAACAAAATCAGAAACTGGTGGAAAAACTCAGGTCTGGCTGCATGAAAACAGAGTTATTCCATCATCTGGCAATTGTCTGTGCAGAGACTGCACATTCTCCCCACGTCTGCGTAGATTTCCTCTGGGTGTCCCTGTTTCCTCCCAATCCAAAAGTGTGCGGGTTAGGGGACTTGGCCATAAAAAATACAGGGTTACGAGGATGGGGTAGGGGGGTGGGATGCTCTTTGGAGCATCAGTGTGGACTCGTTGGACCAAATGGCTTGCTTCCACACTGAGAGGATTCTATGATTCTTAATATTTCAGGTGCAGCACCATTCTTTGGAACTGACTGTAGCTAGGAAAAGGGTGGCACATATGCTAGACAAGGGGTGGGGGGGTGAGGGGGAAAAGTGTAAACAAATAGCTATATTAAGTGTAACAGAGTAGCTAGGGCGAGAATAGGGCCCCTTAAAAGTCAGCATGGCCATCTCTCTCTGGTGCCACATGAGATGGGGGGAAATTTTAAATGACTATTAAATAAATATGGATGCTAAGGAAATAAGGGAAACACAGGGGGATGTTTTGGATCACCCGAGAGGAGGTGTTTGCAGCATGAAAGCGCATTAAGGTAGATAAATCCCCTGGGGCCAGTCAAGTCCATTCTCAGATGTTGTGGGAGGCTGGGGAAGAAACTGCAGAGGCCCTTGTAGAGATTTTTGCTTCATCTTTTGCCACGGGTGAAGGTCCAGAAGACTGGAGGGTGGATAATGTTATTCCACTGTCTAAGAAAGGTAGCAAAGTCAAACCAGGGAACTGCAGGTCAGTGAGCCTAACATCAGTGTTAAGCAAGTGACTGGAGAGGATATTGAGAGGCAGGATCAACCAACATTTGGATAGTCCAGGTCTGATTCGGAATAGTCAGCATGGATTTATGTGTGGCAAGTTATGTTTGACAAATCTTTCAGAGTTTTTCGAAGAGGTAACCAAGCCAACAGATGAGGGAAGGGCAATGGATGTTATCTAAATGGAGTTTACGAAGGTCCTGCACAGCAGGCTAGTCATGAAGATTAGTTGCATGCAATCCAAGGAGAGCGAGCGAACTGGATTCAAAATTGGCTCAACGGTAGGAAGCAGAGGATGATGGTTGAAGGTTGTTTCTCAGGCTGGAGGCCTGTGACTAAAGGAATGCCATAGGGATCAGTGCTACGACCTTGATATTCGTGATTTACATGCCTTGTACATTCGCATCCAGAGTATTTATGTAAACCACGAATAACAATTCCAAAATTGGAAGGTATTGTTGATAGCGAGAAAGGTTAATAAAAATTACAGAGGGATCTCGATCAGATGGGAAAGTGGGCTGAGGATTGGCGAATGCTATTTAATACAACTAAGTGTGAGGCGTTGCACTTTGGAAAGTCAAACCCAGGTAGGATTCATATAGTAAATGGTGCGGTCCTGAGGAGTGTCGTGAAATAGAGGACGCTAGGAGTACAAGTACATTATTTATTGAAAGCGGCATCACAGGTAGACAGGGTGGTGAAGAAGGCCATTTAGCATGCTGGCCTTCATCGGTCAAAGCATTAAGTGCACGAGATGGGGTGTTATGTTATAGCTGTATAAGTCGTTGATGAGGCCGCACTGGGAGTATTGTGTACAGTTTTGGTCACCCAGTTACAGGACGGACATAGTTAAACTGGAAAGTGTGCAAGGAAGATTTACGAGGATGTTGCCAGGACCAGTAGGCCCGAGTTATAGCGAGAGGTTGGCCAGGATAGGGCTTTATTCCTTGGAACGCAGGAGAATGAGGTGTATTGAAGTGTACAAAATCATGAGTGGCATAGATAGGTTCAATGCATATAGATTTTTTCTCCCAGGGATGGGGAATTAGAAACTAGAGGGCATAGGTTTAAGGTAAGAAAGGCAAGATTTAAGAACGACCTGAGAGGCAACCTCTTCACTCAGGGACTGGTATTAGTATGAAATGGGCTGTCAGAGAAAGTGGTTCAGGCAGGTACAACAGCAACATTTAAAAAACATTTGGCAAGTACATGGGTGGGCAATTAGAACTAGCTAAGTGGGCCCCACGGTCCAGTGGTCTGCCTGCACCAGTTTGGGCTGAAGGGCCTGTTTCTGTGCTGTATTACTCTATGGCTGTATGAAAAGTGGAGACATCAGCCATGTAAGTACTGTACTTACAATAGCAGGTCAGAGGCTAGGAATCCTGCATCAAGTAACTCCCCAAAGCCTGTCCACCATCTACAAGCCGCTCCAACAACACTCAAGAAGCTCAACACCAAAGGCTTGTTTTGCACCACGTCTACAGATATCCAATCCCACCATCATTGGCGTTCAGTAGCAGACCATCTAGTTGTTGTGCTGTAGAAATTCACCAAAGCACCTTCCATACACACAACTCCTCCTATCCAAGACAAGGG